>NC_074667.1:19292917-19604287 GCF_029448725.1 Salvelinus fontinalis | reverse complement strand
GTGTAGCCTACTTTACATTTACATTGTTTTACATTATAGTCATTTAGCAGACTTCCAGTTAGAGCATTCATCTTAGCAAGGTGGGACAACCACATAGCACAGGGGTAGAAAGTACATTTTACCCCAATAACGTAGCTATCAGTACAGTCAGAGCTGGGGGTGAGGAGGAGGATTATTTAAGATACTGTTTCAGATGTTTTCAGAAGATGTGCAGGGACTCTGCTGTCCTAGCCTTAGGGCGCATGAACCGCTAGCGGAACACTTACGACAACATCTGGTGAAATTGCAGAGCGCGAAATAAAAAATAAATAAAATCGTAATATTAAATATTCATAAAAATACAAGTATTTTACATCATTTACAAGCTAAACTTCTTGTTAATCGAACCGCGTTGTCAGATTTCAAAAAGGCTTTACGGGCAAAGCATACCATGCGATTATCTGAGGACAGCGCCCCACACAAATACTTTTTCAACCAGCACAGGCATCACAAAATCACAAATAGTGATTAAATAAATCACTTACCTTAGAAGATCTTTCTCTGTTTGCAATCCCAAGGGTCCCAGCTACACAATGAATGGTCGTTTTGTTCGATAAAGTCTTTCTTTATATCCCAAAAAGTCTGTTTAGTTGGCGCCAATGATCTCAGTAATCCACTCGTTCAACATGCATACAAACAAATCCAAAAAGTTACCGGTAAAGTTCATCCAAACAAGTCAAACGATGTTTCTAATTAATCCTCAGGTACTCTAATATCTAAATAAATGATAATATTTTAGACGGAGAATAGTATGTTCAATAGGGAAGATAAATAACGAAGGGCGTGCACCTCATTCACGGGCCAACAAGACTACTTTTCCAAGATACCTTGGAAAAACGACTTGCTCATTTTTCAAGAAACAAGCCTGAAACATTGTCTAAAGTCTGTTGACATCTAGTGGAAGCCATAGGAACTGCAATCGGGGTCCTATCTATTTGTATATCCCATAGGCTAGCATTGAAATGGCCTGTGACCTAAAAAAAAAAAAATCTGGATGAATTTCTCGGGTTTTCGCCTGCCATATCAGTTCTGTTATACTCAGACATTATTTTAACAGTTTTAGAAACTTCAGAGTGTTTTCTATCCAATGCTACCAATTATATGCATATCCTTCTGGGCCTGAGCAACAGGCAGTTTACTTTGGGCATGTCAGTCATCCAAAATTCCAAACACTTCTCTGTATGCTGAAGAAGTTGGGGAAGCTGGTTCCACCATTTTGGTGCCAGGACAGAGAAGAGCTTGGACTGGGCTGTGGGAGCTGGATAAGTTGGAAGGGTTTGATGGCACCAGCGGGGAGCCCAGCCAACAGCGAGTTACAGTAGTCCAGACGGGAGAGGACAAGTGCCCGGATTAGGACCTGCGCCGCTTCCTGTGTGAAGTAGGGCCGTACTCTACGGATGTTCTAGTGCATGAACCTGCAGGAGCGGGTCACTGTTTGATGTTTGCAGAGAACGGCAGGGTGTTGTCCAGGGTCACGCCATGGTTCTTTGCACTCTGGGGGGGTGACACTGTGGAGTTGTCAACTGTAATGGAGAGGTCTTTGAGCAGGCAGGCCTTCCCCGGGAGGAAGAGCAGTTCCATCTTGTTGAGCTTGCGGTGGTGGGCCAACATCCAAGATGAGATATCTGCCAGGCACGTAGAGATGTGTGTCGGCACCTGGGTGTCAGAAGGGGGAAGTAGAAAAGTAGTTGAGTGTCATCCGCATAGCAATGATAGGAGAGACCATGTGACGATATGACGGAGCCGAGTGACTTGGTGTATACAGTAGAGAGAAGAAGCTTTGCACACTCTTGACATTCTCTCAACCAGCTTCACCTGGAATGCTTTTCCAACAGTCTTGAAGGAGTTACCACATATGATGAGTACTTGTTGGGTGCTTTTCCTTCACTCTACGGTCCAACTCATCCCAAACCATCTCAATTTGGTTGAGGTCAGGTGATTCTGGAGGCCAGGTCATCTGATGCAGCACTCCATCACGTCTTCTTAGTCAAATAGCCCTTACACAGCCTGGAGGTGTGTTTTAGGTCATTGTCCTTTTGAAAAACAAATGTCCCACTAAGCACAAACCAGATGGGATGGTGTATCGCTGCAGAATGCTGTGGTAGACATGCTGGTTAAGTGTGCCTTGAATTCAAAATAAATCACTGACAGTGTCACCAGCAAAGCACCCCCACACCATCACACCTCCTCCATGCTATGCTTCACGGTGGGAACCACAGATGCGGAGATCATCCGTTCAACTACTCTGCGTCTCACAAAGACACGATGGTTGCAACCAAAAATCTCAACATTTGGACTCATTAGACCAAAGGACAGATTTCAGCGAGTCTAATGTCCATTGCTCGTGTTTCTTGCTCATGTTTCTCTTCTTCTTATTGGTTGTCCTTTAGTAGTGGTTTCTTTGCAGAAATTTTACCATGAAGGCCTGATTCACGCAGTCTCCTATGAACAGTTAATGTTGAGATCTGTCTGATACTTGAACTCTGTGAAGCATTTATTTGGGCTGTAATTTCTGAGGCTGGTAACTCTAATGAAGTTATGCTCTGCAGCAGAGGTAACTCTGGGTCTTCCTTTCCTGTGGCGGTCCTCATAAGAGCCAGTTTCATCATAGCGCTTGATGGTGTTTGCGACTGCACTTGAAGAAACATTCAAAGTTCTTGACATTTTCTGTATTGACTGACCTTCATGTCTTAAAGTAATGATGGACTGTAGTTTGTTTCTCTTTGCTTATCTGAGCTGTTCTTGCCATAATATGGACTTGGTCTTTTAACAAATAGGGCTATCTTCTGTATACCAACCCTACCATGTCACAACACAATTGATTGGCTCAGGAATTAAAGAAATTCCACAAATTAACATTTTAGAAGGCACACCTGTTAATTGAAATGCATTGGAGGTGACTACCTCATGAAGCTGGTTCAGAGAATGCCAAGAGTGTGCAAAGCTGTCATTAAGGCAACGGGTGGCTATTTGAAGAATCTCAAATATGAATTATATTTGGATTTCTTTAACACTTTTTTGGTTACTAGATGTTTCCATATGTGTTATTTCATAGTTTTGATGTCTTCAGTATTATTCTACAATGTAGAACATAGTAAAAAATAAAGAAAAACCCTTGAATAATTAGGTATTCTAAAACTTTTGACTGGTAGTATATATACTACCATTCAAAAGTTTGGGGTCAATTAGAAATGTACTTGTTTTTGAAAGAAAGTCAAATTTTTTGTCCATTGAAATAACATCAAATTTCAAATTGATCAGAAATACAGTGTAGACATTGTTAATGTTGTAAATGACCATTGTACCTGGAAAAGGATGATGTATTATGGAATATCTACATAGGCGTACATAGGCGCCCATTACCAGCAACCATCACTCCTGTGTTCCAATGGCACGTTGTGTTAGCTAATCCAAGTTTGTCATTTTAAAAGGCTAATTGATCCTTAGAAAACCCCTTTGCAATTATATTAGCACAGCTGAAAACTGTTGTACTAATTAAAGAAGCAATAAACTGGCCTTCTTTGGACTAGTTCAGTATCTGTGGGTTCGATTACAGGCTCAAAACGGCAAGAAACAAAGACCTTTCTTCTGAAACTCATCAGTCTATTCTTGTTCTGAGAAATGAAGGCTATTCCATGCGAGAAATTGTCAAGAAACTGAAGATCTCATACAATGCGGTGTACTACTCCATTCACAGAACAGTGCAAATTCACCCTAACCAGAAAAGAAAGAGGAGTGGGAGGCCCTGGTGCACAACTGAGCAAGAGGACAATTACATTAGAGTGTCTAGTTTGAGAAACAGATGCCTCACAAGTCCTCAACTGGAAGCTTCATTAAATAGTACCCGCAAAACACCAGTCTCAACGTCAACAGTGAAGAGGCGACTTCGGTATGCTGACCTTCTAGGCAGAGTCGCAAAGAAAAAGCCATATCTCAGACTGGCCAATAAAAATAAAATATTAATATAGGCAAAAGAATACAGACACTGGACAGAGGAAGATTGGAAAAAAAGAGTTATGGACAGACGAATCTAAGTTTGAGGTGTTCGGATCACAAAGAACTTTCGTTAGATGCAGAAAAAAATAAAAAGACGCTGGAGGAGTGCTTGGCGCTATCTGTCAAGCATGGTAGAGGGAATGTGATGATCTGGGGGTGCTTACTTGGTGGTAAAGTGGGAGATTTGTACAGGGTAAAAGGGATCTTGAAGAAGGAAGGCTATCACTCCATTTTGCAACGCTATACCATACCCCGTGTACGGCGCTTAATTGGAGCCAAGTTCCTCCTACTACAGGACAATGACACAAAGCACAGCTCCAAACTATGCAATAACTATTTAGGGAAGAAGCAGTCAGCTGGTATTCTGTCTATAATGGAGTGGCCAGCACAGTCACCAGATCTTAACCCTATTGAGCTGTTGCGGGAGCAGCTTGACCATATGGTACGTAAGAAGTGCCCATCAAGCCAATCCAATTTGTGGGAGGTGCTTCAGAAAGCACGAGATGAAATCTCTTCAGATTACCTCAACAAATTGTAATTGCAAATTGTAATTGCTGCAAATTGAGGATTCTTTGACGAAAGCAAAGTTTGAAGGACACAATTATTATTTCAATTAAAAATCATTATTTATAACCTTATCAACATCTTGACTATATTTCCTATTCATTTTGCAACTCATTTCATGTATGTTTTCATGGAAAACAAGGACATTTCTAAGTGGCCTCAAACTTTTAAACAGTAGTGTATATATTTACCCCAAAAATATATGGGGGATTGGAAATGATGCAGACAATTACATTGATGGAAGATAACAATCTATGCGCAATATATTAAAGCTGATCCACCCCCTAAAAACAATTGGCGCTGTCGTGCCCTCTTCATGATTGTGGTGGTGTGTGTGTGGATCCTGTTAAGCCCTTAGTGATATGGACGCCAAGGAATTTGAAGCTTGGGGTTGAGCTTGGAGGGGACGATGGTGTTGAACGCTGAGCTGTAGTCTCTGAACAGCATTCTCACATAGTTATTTCCCCTCTTGTCCAGGTGGGAGAGGGCAGTGTGAAGTGCAATTATCCATCTGTTGGGGAGGTATGTGAATTGGAGTGGGTCCGGGGTGTCTGTGATTATGGTGTTCATGTGCGTCATGACCAGCCTTGGTGTGGGAGTAATGATTAATAAAATGGTGAACAAACTGTAAATGTCTTATATTTGGTTTATTACTTATTATAAAGTTGTACCTAATTGATGTATTCAAATGGTTCTGACAGTCATTTTAGTATTTTCACATCATTGTCCATATTTGTCGATTACACGGTTATATAATTACTGTCCATTTACTCTTGTTGTGCCATGATGATCATCGACACTTAAGTTAGCGAAAAGTATAAATGTGCCAATCTCTCCTTACTGATAGACTACTTTGAAGGCGAGGACAAATACGAGTGATTGTGTAATTTAGGTGAATTATTCCTTTAAGTTTGTCTCCACTTAGTCTATATTTTACCTTTTGTTCTTCCTCAAGTTTTAGTCCCTGTAAGGACCATCTGGGTAGGCTACAATTTGTGAGGTTGCTTGCCACTTCATTTTTCAACCCATCTCTGGTGTTTAAATCCTGGAAATAGGGTGTTTACTGACCAGAAGTATTGAATAGCATCAGATTGTATTGAAGTTTTGAGATGGGTTCCTTGAGTGGAGCAGCAGTATAAGAAACTGCATCACAGTGCTAGAGGTGTCACTACAGACCCGGGTTCGATCCCTGGCTGTATCACAACTGGCTGTGATCAGGAGTCCCATAGGGCAGCGCACAATTGGCCCAGCGTTGTAAGCGATAGGGGAGGGTTTGGCCGGGGTAGGCCATCATTGTAAATAAGAATTTGTTCTTAACTGACTTGCCTAGTTATATAATAGGTAAATTAAACATGTTTAAAAATATGAAATCATTGGAAAGACACAGATACACAACATAACCTGGTAGATAATAATGCTTAGAGGGAGAAATGTGATTTACAGACACTCATTCATTACTAAGACACTGCTTTGGATTAGCATACAATTCCTATTCAGATTTTATGGAGTCGATGATATGACAGAAAATACAGGAAGAAAAAATACAGATAATATTACACTCCATAGACAACAGTCCTTGAGTCCCAACTCACTGCTGAAGCTTCTGCAACATTGACTTAATAATCATCCTATTAATCCATTCACGGGTGCCATACAATGGGTCAGAGAGACTCTGAACATTACTGCTGTCTCCGAGTGATAGAGGGCTGAACACGGCCATTAGAATGATATCATGCGTCTCCACTAGACAGGAAGCGTATTATTCCCAAATCAAAGAGTCCCTCCATTCACACACATCATCAATGGTGGCACGGAGACAGAACAGCATGATTAGAGCCCTCCTCATGTCAAAGCAACAGTCAACAGCTCATTGTTAAGGAGGCGTAATCAACAGCTCCCAGTACGCTAATGGTTCCATCTTGATTTGGATAATAATAATAATAACAAAACAAAGCCCTTACTCTAATCAGCACCAATGTTATGGCCAAGCTCATTCTGCTCCACAATGGCGAGAGTCCAGGACGAACAACAACACAGATGAGAAAGAACACAATGCACAGGTAGGGATGAATGATGCACTGTTTCAAAAGGCTGCACTGTGCTGTATGCCACACAGGCATGCACATGCACACACACCACACACTGTTCATCCACCAGCTCATAAATGGAGAAAAAGTTTCAAGGACCCATTTGTCATTCAGAGTAACCTCACAAATATATACACAGACACATACAAACATTTGTCCAGGCTTCCGTGCCCCTTGTAATGGACACTGAGGTACTGGGGTACAAGGCTGACCCCACACACTGTGGCCTTGGTAGAAGTCAACTGGTCTAGAGTTTTTCCTGGATCAAAAAGGGGCTTATGTGGTTGGAGTGGCAGAGGATGTGGCAATCCTGAATTTGGGGAATTGTTCTATTCTCACATACTGTCTAATTTTTATTTTGGTCTCAAAGATGACATTATTTTAAATAGGTCAATTATCTTCTCTCCAAACTTTCCATCTGGTTTGAGTATTGTAGATTTACACTGTGTAACGGATCTCCTTCGTCTGAGGAGGAGTAGGAAGGATCGGACCAATGTGCAGCGTGGTAAGTGTTCGTCATTTTATTAAAATGCACTGAACACTAAAATACAAAATAAACAAACAAAGAACAACCGAAACAGTTCCGTCTGGTAACTAATACAAAGACAGAAAACAACTACCCACAAATCATAGTAGGAAAACAGGCTACCTAAGTATGGCTCCCAATCAGAGACAACGATAGACAACTGCCTCTGATTGGGAACCACACCAGGCCAAACACATAGAAACACAACAACATAGAAAAAGAACATAGACTGCCCACCCCAACTCACGCCCTTGACCAAACTAAAATAGAGACATAAAAAAGGAACTAAGGTCAGGACGTGACACACTGAATGAATTTCTCCATGCCCATTTCTTTTTATACTGTATGGCCCAATAATTTCTTATCCAGGACAAGTCATTGTTCGAGACCAAAGAGAAGAGTCTAATGCAATGGAAGACCGGAGCTGTGTTCGAATACCCATACTAACATACTCTATACTATATACTATTAGTTCATTTTTGTATACTGTAAACTATCCTTTCAGTTGAGCGTACTAGCGCCTCACTTGTCTACCGGAAGTGGATGCTGTTGCTATGCAACCTCTTGCTAGCTTGATAGCATAAATTACCAGCTCGACATTTTATGACTTTGGGTATTACATTTAATCTGGAGTGCTAGACTGCGCTCGGGGTGTGCCCTGGACGTTCATAAATTCAGAGCGTTGTTAGATTGTTCATTTGTATATTCAGAGCACACACTGGACGCTCTGGCTGAGTAGGGTTGATCCGAGCATTCTGACCTCACGACGGCAGTCAAGCACCCAAGCTAACTGGCTAACTTGCTAGCTACTTCCAGACACAAATGAGAGAACACCTCACTCTGACCATTTTACTCGCCCTAGCAGAGCTGGTTTGGCTGTTTTCATGTTATCCAGAGCGTTGGTGACTCTGTGCTGCTGGCAACAATTTAATTACGTTTTCTTGCTCACGTTTACTGACACCGGCCATATTCAACTGGTGTTGAGTGTTCATAAATTCATCAGTTATTCTGTGCTCTGGCACAGGTACACTCAGACCAGAGTGCTCTGAAATCGGAGTAGAAAGCCAGAGCGAATTTACGAATGCACCTGAAAGTCAATTGAGAACGCACAACGACTAATAATCAAGTCAATAAACATTGGGTAGTTAGTTAGATAGCATATAGTTAATATACTGGCAAGTTCGATGTATTAGTAGCCAACAAATGTTAGGTAGCTAGCTAACATACCAGTAAATACTGCTGTAATGACATGCTATGCAGTTCGTAAGGATAGAGTAGCTAACAAATTGTCAGCCAACATAACATGGAAGGTAACTTTTTGAAATGTCAATTCTTAATTACATTGCTCAACATTTTCTTAACATTTGTCATAATTAGTTAAACTTCTTATGGCTGAGATCCCGTTAACGGGGTCGATATGACAACAGCCAGTGAAAGTGCAGGGCGCCAAATTCAAAACAACAGAAATCTCATAATTAAAATTCCTCAAACATAGAAGTATTTTACACCATTTTAAATATAACCTTGTTGTTAATCCCACCACAGTGTCCGATTTCAAAAAGGCTTTACGACGAAAGCACACCAAACGATTATGTGAGGTCTGCACCTACTCACAGAAAAACACAGCCATTTTTTCAGCCAAAAAGAGGAGTCACAAAAAGCAGAAATAGAGATAAAATGAATCACTAACCTTTGATGACCTTCATCAGATGACACTCATAGGACTTCATGTAACACAATACATGTATCTTTTGTTCGATAAAGTGCATATTTATATTCAAAAATCTCAGTTTACATTGGCGAGTTACGTTCAGTAATGTTTTGCTTCCAAAACATCCAGTGATTTTACAGAGAGCCACATCAATTTACAGAAATAGTCATCATACACTTTAATATAAGATACAAGTGTTATGCACAGAATTAGAGATATACTTCTCCTTAATGCAACCGCTGTGTCAGATTTTTTAAAAACTTTACGGAAAAAGCAAACCATGCAATAATCTGAGTACAGCGCACAGACAACAAACCAGCCATACAGATATCCACCATGTTGGAGTCAACAGAAGTCAGAAATAGCGTTATAAATATTCACTTACCTTTGATGATCTTCATCAGAATGCACTCCCAGGAATCCCAGTTCCACAAGAAATGTTTAATTTGTTCGATAAAGTACATAATTTATGTCCAAATACCTCATTATTGTTTGCGCGTTTAGCCCAGTAATTCAAATTCATGAGACGCGAGCAGACGAAAATTCCAAATGTTCCGTTACAGTCCGTAGAAACATGTCAAACGATGTATAGAATCAATCTTTAGGATGTTTTTATCATAAATATTCAATAACGTTTCAACCGGAGAATTCCTTTGTCTTCAGAAATGCGATGGAACGCAAGCTAACTCTCACGTGAACGCTCGTGGTCAGCTCATGACACTCTGCTAGACCCTTGACTCAAAAAGCCCTCATTCCCCCTCCTTCACAGTAGAAGCATCAAACAAGGTTCTAAAGACTGTTGACATCTAGTGGAAGCATTAGGAAGTGCAATATGACCAATATCCCACTGTATATTCGATAGGCAATGAGTTGAAAAACTACAAACCTCGGATTTCCCACTTCCTGGTTGGATTATTTCTCAGGTTTTTGCCTGCCATATGAGTTCTGTTATAGTCACAGACATTATTCAAACAGTTTTAGAAACTTCAGAGTGTTTTCTATCCGGATATACTAAAAATATGCATATTTCAGCTTCTGGGACTGAGTAGCAGGCAGTTTACTCTGGGCACCTTATTCATCCAAGCTACTCAATACTGCCCCCAGCCATAAGAAGTTATGCCATTTTGCCACAACTTTGGAAGTATGCTTGGGGTCATTGTCCATTTGGAAGACCCATTTGCGACCAAGCTTTAACTTCCTGACTGATGTCTTGAGATGTTGCTTCAATATATCCACATAATCTTCCTGCCTTATGATGCCATCTATTTTGTGAAGTGCACCAGTTCTTCCTGCAGCAAACACGCCCACAAAATGATGCTGCCGTCCCCGTGCTTCACAGTTGGGATGTTGTTCTTTGACTTGCAAGCCTCCCCATTTTTCCTCCAAACATAACAATGGTCATTATGGCCAAACAGTTCTATTTTTTTTTCATCAGACCAGAGGACATTTCTCAAAAAAGTACAATCTTTGTCCCCATGTGCAGTTGCAAACCGTAGTCTGGCTTTTTATGGCGGTTTTGGAGCAGTGGCTTCTTCCTTGCCGAGCGGCCTTTCAGGTTATGTCGATATAGGACTTGTTTTACTGTGAATATAGATACTTTTTGTGCCTGTTTCTTCCAGAATCTTCACAAAGTCCTTTGCTGTTGTTCTGTGATTGATTTGCACTTTTCGCACCAAAGAACGTTTGTCTCTAGGAGACAGAGCGCGTCTCCTTCCTGAGCGATATGATGGCTACGTGGTCCCATGGTGTTTATACTTGCGTACTATTGTTTGTACAGATTAACTTGGTATCTTCAGGCATTTGGTCTACAAATCTTTTTCTGAGGTCTTGGCTGATTTCTTTAGATTTTCCGATGATGTCAAGCAAAGAGGCCCTGAGTTTGAAGGTAGGCCTTGAAATACATCCACAGGTACACCTCCAATTGACTTAAATGATGCAAATTAGCCTATCAAATGCTTCGAAAGCCATGACATCTTTTTCTGGAATGTTCCAAGCTGTTTAAAGGCACAGTCAACTTAGTGTATGTAATCTTCTGACACACTGGAATTGTGATACAGTGAATTGTAAGTGAAATAATCTGTCTGTAAACAATTAGATGTCCTAACCGACTTGCGAAAACTATAGTTTGTTAATTAACAAGAAATTTGTAGAGTGGTTGAAAAACGAGTTTTAATGACTCCAACCTCATTGTATATAAACTTCCGACTTCAACTGTAAGTGAATAACAGCAAATGTTGAATGATGCACTCTTTTTGTTTAGATGAGAAAATAGTGGAGTTGTCCCACAATAAGTCTCGGCCTTTGCATCAATTAAATTGGTGATTTCAAGTTCTAATTGGTAGACTGTTAAACCCTGGTTAAAGGCGTAATATATAGAAATTGCTCAGCCATTATCTGGTTGCAAAAAGTCTATCATGTTTGTCTAATTTCAATTTGTGACAAAAAAAGCAATGTTTAGTGTAGAGTCATTGTACAATCTAAACTGCAGTGAAATATCTTTCAATAACCAAAAATATTTAATTTTAGGTTGTTTGAAACTGGTGTAGAAAACCAAAGTAATGATGCAAAAGCATAACTTATGGACGGGAATCATAGAAATAGTGCACTTAGAACGGATCTACCAATTATCAGACTTGCTTTCAATGAGAATGACAGATAACTCATGTTTCTATGTGAAGTTGGTCAGGTCATCCACAAAGCTACATACTGGACCTGTAGCCCTTTACACTTTTACCCGTATACAGGTTGAAAATGGCAGATTGGAATGCAGTGGCTGTTCCGTAAGACGCTATAAATTACATCAGAGCTCAGGCTCTGCACTTCACAGCCAATGATGTATGTAATCCCTGGATTCCTGATGCTATTTATTGGCCATTTAGAGGCTTTGAAGTCACTATTCTGTCACGACCTGGCCTTAGTATTCTTTGTTTTCTTAATTATTTTTAGTTAGGTCAGGGTGTGACATGGGGAATGTATGTGTTTTTTGTAGTGTCTAGGGTGGTTGTAAGGTTTAGAGGGTTTATTAGAGTAGTTGGGTTTATGTTTAGTATAGAAGTCTAGCTGTGTCTATGGTTGAGTGTAGGTATCTAGGAAAGTCTATGGTTGCCTGAATTGGGTCTCAATTAGAGACAGCTGGTTATTGTTGTCTCTGATTGGGAGCCATATTTAAGGCAACCATAGGCTTTAGCTGTTTGTGGGGAATTGTCTATGTCGAAGTGTTTTGTGTCAGCACTTATGTTTGATAGCTTCACGGTCGTCTGTTTTGTTTGTTGTTTAGTTTTTTCCTTCTTTAAATTAAAAGATGTACTTTCCACGCGCTGCGCCTTGGTCCTCTCTCTGTCCCGTTGACGATCGTGACATATTCGGCCATATTGGCACTCCCCAGTAGAAGCAATCCTCCATTAGAATACAGTACATGGTATTCTGCAGTATTTCAATTATATGTTTAATTACAGGTATTAAAGTATGTTTCTGTTGTAGTGGGGACATTAACATTAGTAATCTCAACAACAACAAAAATACTTTAAGGAAAATGTTTCTAATTTTGTTATTTTTATGTTTAGCTCACAAAATATAATTTAAAAGTATTAAGGTGTCTGTAAAATAATAAATTAGGCAATACGAAAATAAACAATAATACATTTCTATACCTTCTAAAATATTTTCTACAATGGTGGGGGAATGCCAAGATGGAGGCACGGTGTCTTTAACACAGTGCTCCATATCAGTAATCTAGTGTACAGTATATGGGTCTTTCTAGAAATTAATGGGCCAATGTGTGAAATCAAGGTCAACATTTCAAAATGGTTTGATATACATTTAACAAATGATTTTCTTTGCAGCTTCAAATGTGTAGTTACAGGAATAAGAGTATAGATAGACACAATGAGACCATAACTCTTAGCTACAACAAAACATCTACATCTCATTCAAAATGTCACATGAAACATGGACACTGCATGTTTCTTTGTCTTGCCTAGTAGCCAGGTCTGTTCGTGCTTTAGTCAACCTCTCTATCCTTTATAGCCATGCTAAACCTTCCAACAGCATTTCTTTATTTTTTAATAGTTGATATAATAATTTTATACAATGGGTTCTGTCAACAAAATCATTAACAAAAGTAATAACCATTAAAGAAATCATTATTATTAGTGAACTCTTCTAGCAGTGTATGTTAAGGCAGCCCTCCGCACCTCTCTGATTCAGAGGGGTTGGGTTAAATGCGGAAGACACATTTCAGTTGAATGCATTCAGTTGTACAACTGACTAGGTAGCTCCCTTTCCCTTTATGTGTGAACTAGACATCACATTCCTTCTTCCTCTGTCCTTTTTTCTCCACTCCTTGCCTCTCGTTGAAAGTGCGTTGAAGCCCGATGGGAGGAACCTTCTCTCCTCTCCCCCAATGTGCTTTGAGAGGGAGGTGAGGAATGGAGAAAACAAGGGGAGCATCCTTTCAATTGCATTTCCTTCATTCCTCAGATCCTCTCTGCCTCCTCAAAACCCATTGAATAAGAAGGTGAGAGAGGAGGGACCTCTGATCTTCTCATCGAATTGGTTTTGAGAAGGAGACAAGGAGAGGAGATGCAATGAATCAAGGATTGCATTCCATGCAACTGAGGATAGAGGAAGCAAGTATTTGACAGCTACAAAAAATAAATGTCAGAGCCAGATAGGGCTGTGGTGGTCACGAAATTTTGTCACGAAATTTTGTCAGCCGGTGATTGTCAAGCAAATAACTACCGGGCTCATAATTGAACATTAATTAACATAAACACATTTAGCATCTCCTGGCTTCCACACACAGCCTACAAGCCTCTGATGCAGACCTTTGGAACACCTACATTTTAAAAGGTCTAATAAATCCATATAATATGGCCTAAATCTAGACAATAAATTCATAATTTATTTTAGACAGGTCTAAAAAATAAAAAACATGAGCTGGCGCACACCAATAAAAATTATTTTTGTGTTGAGGTGCTGACTAACTAAACTATAAACTATAAAAATAAAGAGAGTCGCACAATCCTTATATAAACTCCCAGTAATTTATTGGGTAAATCATTTTCTATTATTTTATAGTATGAAGAAAACAATTGAACAAAGCTGAATAAAATATAAAGGATATTTTCTCCAAATCATTTGAGGGAGTGTACACATGCAGCTATTCTGTGTTGAGCAGCTAACAAATAAATAGGCCGTCCTATATATGCTTAATTTAGAGTTATTAATGTAACTTTGGTTGTTATACAAACGTTGGGCTATATGTTTGGATTTTTAATACATTGTAAGGCTGCATAATACGACTCTAATGATGATTTGAAAAAAGTTGCATGAAAGGCATCAGCTCTGCTTTGTTTTTTGCACAGGCTGTACACACTTCATCAGTCTCTCATTCACAATTTGACAAGCACTTGATAATGCCTCGAATTTCCCGGCGGCATCCCTTTTGTGTGGCCGAAATGCCCCTTAAAAAAATCCATGCCTTTTGTGGCCAGTCGTCGTTGTGCCCTTGGGCTGAAGCACCTCTCACTCACATGGCTCTCCATCACGTGATCGGGTCTTTTTCACAGGCTACAATATTTTTTATTTTTTTATTTTAATTTTATATTATATATTTTATATATTTATATATTTTATATTTTATAATTATAAATTATTATAATTTTTTATTATAAATTTTATAATTTATAATTTATATATATATTTTATATTATATTTATATTTTATTTTATATTATTATTTTTTTTATTTCACCTGGGTCCCGTGTGGCTCAGTTGGTAGAGCATGGCGCTTGCAACGCCAGGGTTGTGGGTTCATTTCCCACGGGGGGACCAGGGTTCAATTCCCACGGGGGGACCAGGATGAATATGTATGAACTTTCCAATTTGTAAGTTGCTCTGGATAAGAGCGTCTGCTAAATGACTTAAATGTAAATGTTTATTTAACCAGGAAGGCCAGTTGCGAACAAATTCTTATTTACAGCTGCAACCTGGCCAAAATAAAGCAAAGAAGCGAAACAAAAACAACAACACAGAGTTACACATGGGATAAACAAACATACAGTCAATAACACAATAGAAAAATCTGTATACAGTGTGTGCAAATTGAGTAAGGAGGTAAGGCAATAAGTAGGCCATAGTGGCGAAGTAATTACAATTTAGCAATTTACACTGGAGTGATATATGTGCAGATGAGGATTTGCAAGTAAAAATACTGGTGTACAAAAGAGCAGAAAAACAAAAACAAATAAGGGGATGAGGTAGGTAGTTGGTAGGATGGGCTATTTACAGATAGGCTGTGTACAGCTGCAGCGATCAGTAAGCTGCTCTGACAGCTGCCGCTTAAAGTTAGTGAGGAGATATAAGTCTCCAACTTCAGTGATTTTTTGCAATTTGTTCCAGTCATTGGCAGCAGAGAACTGGAAGGAAAGGCGGCCAAAGGAAGAATTGGCTTTGGGGGTGACCAGTGAGATATACCTGCTGGAGCGCGTGCTACGGGTGGGTGTTGCTATGGTGACCAGTGAGCTAAGATAAAGCAGAGCTTTACCTAGCATAGACTTATAGATGACCTGGAGCCAGTGGGTTTGGCGATGAATATGTAGCGAGGACCAGCCAACGAGAGCATACAGGTCGCAGTGGTAGGTAGTATATGGGGCTTTGGTGACAAAACAAATGGCACTGTGATAGACTGCATCCAATTTGCTGAGTAGAGTGTTGGAGGCTATTTTGTCAATTACATCGCCAAAGTCAAGGATCGGTAGGATGGCCAGTTTTACGAGGGTATGTTTGGCAGCATGATTGAAGGAGGCTTTGTTGCGAAATAGTAAGCCGATTCTAGATTTAATTTTGGATTGGAGATGCTTAATGTGAGTCTGGAAGGATAATTTACAGTCTAGCCAGACAACTAGGTATTTATAGTTTTCCACATATTCTAAGACAGAACCGTTCAGAGTAGTGATGCTAGTGATGCGGGCGGTTGCGGGCAGTGATCGGTTGAAGAGCATGCATTTCGTTTTACTTGCATTTAAGAGCAGTTGGAGGCCACGGAAGGAGTGTTGTATGATGTTGGATCTCGTTTGGAGGTTTGTTAACACCGTGTCCAAAGAAGGGCCAGATGTATACAGAAGGGTGTCGTCTGCATTGAGGTGGATCAAAGAATCACCCACAGCAAGAGCGACATCCTTGATATATACAGAGAAAAGAGTCGGCCCGAGAATTGAACCCTGTAGCACCCCCATTGAGACTGCCAGAGGTCCGGACAACAGGCCCTCCGATTTGACACACTGAACTCTAACTGAGAAGTAGTTAGTGAATCAGGCGAGGCAGTCATTAGAGAAACCAAGGCTGTTGAGTCTGCCGATAAGAATACTGTGATTGACAGAGTCGAAAGCCTTGACCAGGTCGATGAAGATAGCTGCACAGTAATGTCTTTTATCGATGGCGGTTATGATATCGTTTAGGACCTTGAGCGTGGCTGAGGTGCACCCGTGACCAGCTCGAAAACCAGATTGCATAGCGGGGAAGGTACGGTGGGATTCGAAATGTTTGGTGATCTGTTTGTTCACTTGGCTTTCGAAAACTTTAGAAAGGCAGGGCAGGATGGAAATAGGTCTGTAACAGGTTGGGTCTAGAGTGTCTCCCCCTTTGAAGAGGGGGATGACTGCGGCCGCTTTCCAATCTTTAGGAATCTAAGACGATACAAAAGAGAGGTTGTACAGACTAGTAATATGGGTTGCAACAATGGCGGCGGATAATTTTAGGAAGAGAGGGTCCAGATTGTCTAGCCCAGATGATTTGTAGGGATCCAGATTTTGCAGCTCTTTCAGAACATCAGCTGTCTGGATTTAGGTGAAGGAGAAGCGGGGGGAGCTTGGGCCAGTTGCTGCGGGAGGTGCAGAGCTGTTGGCTGGGGTTGCGGTAGCCAGGTGGAAAGCATGGCCAGACGTAGAGAAGGGCTTATTGAAATTCTCGATTATCATGGAGCCTTCTGCTAAGTGAAGACCGACACATCGGGGACGCAACTGTGCATGTCCTTATCCAATTATCCGAGACGCATATGTCCACATTTACTTTTTGTCAGCCAACAAAATGAGTAGTTCTAACGAACAGCAAAATAACTATCCTATGTCAATCTACTATCCCCAATAGTACAAAAGTTGACCTTTTCTGTACGAGAAATAAATATTCCAAACATAGTCTGGGACAGTTGTGCTTCAAAGACCTTTATAAATAACGAATTGAGGATGCTTTTCGCGTTGTTCATTTTCATGCCGCCCAGGTAAGCTATACTCCTGTTGTAAAGAGAAGCAATGTGCTTAATATTAGGAATGTTTAGAAATAAATATAGTAGGCCTAGCCTATAGAAAGCTGATGGGATCCTCCTCTTTTTAATAGAGGCCATTTTTCAGTTTTTTCATGCAATTGCATAAGCTATAAAACTGTTGCACAACATTAGCTCATGGGCTCTCATGAAGTGTTTGATTAGATCTTTGAATACATTTGCATCGATATCAGAGCAATACAGGGACAGTAGAGTGCTTATTACCAGGCAGTTAGCAGGTTTAGTAGGCTACTAATGGCCATCAGCAGCATCAGTGATTGGAGAAGCCTAATTACTGTGACTAAACCGTCACATGGAATTTGACTTCCTTCATGACTCGTGACAGCCAGTGTGGCGGCAATAGGGTCACCGTAACAGCCTTTGTGCCAAACTGACTTATTGGCTGAGCTACCATAATACCCCAAATACCCACATTTTTAAACAAGTAGTTTTCCTTGTATAGACACACTCTGTGTTTTAATAAAATCAACTGTATGCATTGAGCTTGTCTGAAGCTTTAAGCTTATTGTTTGATGAAATAAGACACAAATGACTCAAGAGGGAGCCAAAGATCTAGATAACCAGAAGAAACAAACCTTAACCTGACCCAACCATTCTCCTCCCGCTCCTGCTGGCTTTAGCAGATTCTGCCATTACTCGCCTGAAGTTGCCGGTAATAGGCTACACGAGCAACCTTTCTCATGTGGAATGACAATTTATCTTACCATTTCTACCTATCTGCGTGCCAGTTATGGTTTTCATATGCATATTTTCATGGAACAGTTTCATTTAATTTATAATAACGTCTTCATATCTCAAAATCATTGTCATGTGGTTAATCAAAATTCTATCCAAATCTAAATTAAACAAACCTAAAAGGTAACTTCTATTGCCATTGCCAACTATGTAAAAATAGCCTACTTAAAGCCCACAAATAAAAACATTGCAGCCTGCAGGTAGAAAAGATCCGCATAAAAAATCGTATAAATCACATTGGCTATACATGGCCCGTCTGCAACAAACTTGAAACATTGTATCATCTATTAACTTGGGTCAGGCAAACTTGCAACATTGTATAAAATATTCTGGGCCATCAGGGTTTCCAGCTCCATTGAGCTCGGGACAGATACAGCTGTAGCTATTTGCACAAAGGACAAGATGCAGTGCTTGACTTGGGCAGGAGTTCACCGTAGCTGAGAACCAGCACCTCACATTTTCTACTGTTTGAGCTCCTGTTCCTCTTATACAATATTAGCTCAAAAGTATTGTGGAGCTCCTGCACCTAAATATAAATAGTACCAGCACCCAAAATGAGTACGGGAACCTATTTCAGTTCAAGTCAAGCACTGATAAGAAGGAATCAGGTAGGCCTATTTTATGAAGTTTCCACTGGATCAGAGCATGCCATTTTTCTCTTTCACGCTGAGTGGTTATCGAAAGGTAGAGAGCTGGGAGGATTTTTCAAATACATTGAGAAACTATGGCTTCCAGGGTGGGCGATTTTAAAAGGCTAATAGTACCCGCAAAACATCAGTCTCAACGTCAAAAGTGAAGAGGCGACTCTGGGATGCTGGCCTTCTAGGCAGAGTTCCTCTGTCCATCTTAATTTTTTATTTTTATTGGCCAGTCTGAGATATGGCTTTTTCTTTGCAACTCTGCCTAGAAGGCCAGCATCCTGGAGGTGCTGTTGACGTTGAGACTGGTGTATTGCGGGAACTATTTAATGAAGCTGCCAGTTGAGGACTTGTGAGGAGTCTGTTTCTCAAACAAGACACTCTAATGTACTTGTCCTCTTGCTGAGTTGTGCATCGCGGCTTCCCACTCCTCTTTCTATTCTAGTTAGAGCCAGATTGCACTGTTCTGTGAAAGGAGTAGTACACAGCGTTGTAGGAGATCTTCAGTTTCTTGGCAATTTTTCGCATGGAATAGCTTTCATTTCTCAGAACAAGAATTCACTGACGAGTTTCAGCAGAAAGTGTTTGTTTATGGCCATTTTGAGCCTGTAATGAAACCCACAAATGCTGATGCTCCAGATACTCAACTAGTCTAAAGAAGGCCAGTTTAATCGCTTCTTTAATGAGCACAACAGTTTTCAGCTGTGCTAACATATGGGTTTTCTAATGATCAATTAGCCTTTTAAAATTAAATGATCAACTTCGATTAGCTAATACAACGTGCCATTAGAACACAGGAGTGATGGTTGCTGATAATGGACCTCTGCACACCTATGTAGATATTCCATTAAAAAAATTGCCGTTTCCAGCTAAAGTAATTTACAACATAAAAAATGTGTACACTATATTTCTGAGCAATTTGATGTTATTATATTGGACAAAAAATGAGCTTTTCTTTCAAAAACAAGGACATTTCTAAGTGACCCCAAACTTTTGAACGGTAGTGTATATACTGTATATACAGTACCAGTCAGAAGTTTGGACACACCTACACATTCAAGGGTTTTTCATTCTTTTTACTATTTTCTACATTGTAGAATAATAGTGAAGACATCAAAACTGTGAAATAACGCATATGGAATCATGTAGTAACCAAACAAGTTGAAAATCTAAATATATTTTATATTTGAGATTGTTCAAAGTAGCCCCCCTTTACCTTGATGACAGCTTTGCACACTCTTGGCATTTTCTCAACCAGCTTCATGAGGAATGTTTTTCCAACAGTCTTGAATGAGTTCCCACATATGCTGAGCACTTGTTGGCTGCTTTTCCGTCACTCTGCGGTCCAACTCATCCCAAACCATCTCAATTGGTGTAACGGCTTTCCTCTTCCTCTTCATCAGAAGAGGAGGAGCAGGGATTGAACCAATATGCAGCGGATGGTGAAGACATGATTTATTAAAGAAAAACACGAACTCGACTATACACTAACAAAACAAATAAACGGTGTAGACAGATCTGGACGACGGACTCACATAACACACGAGAACGCACGAACAGGGAAAAAAGCCTACACATAAATGACACTGAACAAACAAACCGAAACAGTCCCGTATGGTGCGACAAACACTGACACAGGAGACAACCACCCACAACGAACACTGTGAAAACACCTACCTAAATATGACTCTTAATTAGAGAAACGCCAAACACCTGCCTCTAATTAAGAGCCATACCAGGCAACCCATAAACCAACATAGAAACAGAAAACATAGAATGCCCACCCAAACTCACGTCCTGACCAACTAACACATACAACAAACTAACAGAAATAGGTCAGGAACGTGACAATTGGTTTGAAGTCGGATGATTGTGGAGGCCAGGTCATCTGATGCAGCACTCCATCACTCTCCTTCTTGGTCAAATGTCCTGTTGAAAAACAAATGATAGTCCCACTAAACGAAAACCAGATGGGATGGCGTATCGCTGCATAATAGTGTGGTAACCATGCTGGTTAATTTGGTCTTGAATTCAAAATAAATCACAAACAGTGTCACCAGAAAAGCACCAGCACACCATCATACCTCCTCCTTCTTGCTTCACGGTGGGAACCACACATGCGGAGATCATCCGTTCACCTACTCTGCATCTCACAAAGACACGGCGGTTGGAACCAAAACTCAAATTTGCACTCGTCGGACCAAAGGACAGATTTCCACCGGTGCAATGTCCATTGCTCGTGTGTCTTGGCCCAAGCAAGTCTCTTCTTATTATTGGTGTCCTTTAGTAGTGGTTTCTTTGCAGCAATTCGACCATGAAGGCCTGATTCACGCCGTCTCCTCTGAACAGTTGATGTTGAGATGTGTCTGTTACTTGAACTTTTTGAAGCATTTATTTTGGGCTGCAGTCTGAGGCTGGTAATTCTAATGAAGTTATCCTTTGCAGCAGAGGTAACTCTGGGTCTTCCTTTCCTGTGGCGGTCCTCATGAGAGCCAGATTCATCATAGCGCTGGATGGTTTTTGTGACTGCACTTGAAGAAACTTTCAAAGTTCTTGAACTTTTCCAGATTGACTGACCATCATGTCTTGAAGTAATGATGGGCTGTCATTTTCTCTTTGCTTATTTGAGCTGGTCTTGCCATAATATGCACTTGGTCTTCTACCAAATAGGGCTATCTTCTGTATACAACCCCTACAGTGGTTGCTCAATTAAAGGTTTTGAGACTATCCTGCGGGACTTAGAGGTAATTTGTGGTTTAGTACGGTACCCTGCGTCACTGCTTAGTTGCTCCAGACAAGCGCACGGGGGAGTTAGAGCACTGATTATGCTTTTGGGTCTGAAGGCGCTAATGTGTCCTCTAACTGACAATGAATGGGCGACAAACCAAATAGAAACTAATATTTGTGCACAAATTCAAAATTGAATTTCAATGAACTGTATGATGAGGGTGAAGAAGGTGATTGAATTTAGAACAATAGTGTAAGAATTGTTATTCCTCTGTCCTGCACACCCGGAAAAATACAAACAAAAATGTTCTTACTACTCGTCAGTATTACTTACTAAAACTGTTGTTTACTAAGGTTTAATTCTAAGAGAAATTAAAAATTTAAAGTTCAATTATATTCAATGATATTCGTAAGATATACTGTATGTGTTGACTGAATATAAGCAAGAAGTGATGTCTGCTAAACAATCAAGCTGATGGCGCAGTTATATAGCATCGGCACCTACAGTTGAAGTCGGACGTTTACATACACTTAGGTTGGAGTCATTCAAACTCATTTTTCAACCACTCCACAAATTTCTTGTTAACAAACTATAGTTTTGTCAAGTCGGTTAGGACATCTACTTTGTGCATGACACAAGTAATTTTTCCAACAATTGTTTACAGACAGATTATTTCACTTATAATTCACTGTATCACAATTCCAGTGGGTCAGAAGATTACATACACTAAGTTGACTGTGCCTTTAAACAGCTTGGAAAATTCCAGAAAATGATGTCATGGCTTTAGAAGCTTCTGCTAGAATAATTAACATCATTTGAGTCAATTGGAGGTGTACCTGTGCATGTATTTCAAGGCCTATCTTCAAACTCAATGCCTCTTTGCTTGACATCATGGGAAAATCAAAAGAAACCAGCCAAGACCTCAGGAAAAGACTTGTAGACCTCTACATGTCTGGTTCATCCTTGGGAGCAATTTCCAAATGCCTGAAGGTACCACGTTCATCTGTACAAACAATAGTATGCAAGTATAAACACCAAAACCGCCATGAAAATGCCAGACTACGGTTTGCAATTGCACAGGGGGACAAAGATCGTACTTTTTGGAAAAATGTCCTCTGGTGTGATGAAACAAAAATAGAACTGTTTGGCCATAATTACTATTGTTATGTTTGGAGGGAAAAGGGGGAGGCTTGCAAGCCGAAGAACACCATCCCAACCGTGATGCACGGGGGTGGCAGCATCATGTTGTGGGGGTGCTTTGCTGCAGGAGGGACTGGTGCACTTCACAAAATAGATGGCATCATGAGGGAGGAAAATTATGTGGATATATTGAAGCAACATCTCAAGACATCAGTCAGGAAGTTAAAGCTTGGTCACAAATGGGTCTTCCAAATGAACAATGACCCCAAGCATACTTACAAAGTTGTGGCAAAATGGCTTAAGGACAACAAAGTGAAGGTATTGGAGTGGCCATCACAAAGCCCTGACCTCAATCCCATAGAACATTTGTGGGCAGAACTGAAAAAGCATGTGTGAGCAAGGAGGCCTACAAACCTGACTCAGTTACACCAGCTCTGTCTGGAGGAATGGGCCAAAATGCACCCAACTTATTGTGGAAGGCTACCTGAAACGGTTGACCCAAGTTAAACACTTGAAGGGCAATGCTACCAAATACTAATTGAGTGTATGTAAACTTCTGACCCACTGGGAATGTGATGAAAGAAATAAAAGCTGAAATAAATCATTTTCTACTATTATTCTGACATTTCACATTCTTAAAATAAAGTGGTGATCCTAACTGACCTAAGACAGGGAATTTTTACTAGGATTAAATGTCAGGAATTGTGAAAACTGAGTTTAAATGTATTTGGCTAAGGTGTATGCAAACTTCCGACTTCAACTGTACATACATTGTTTTTTGGAATGATGAGGTATCTCAAACTTTGACTGTTACACACTAAACCACCATGGTGAGCGCCAAAACTATTGGGACAGTGACACATTTTGTTGTTTAGGCTCTGTACTCCAGCCCTTTGGATTTGAAAAGATACAAATACTATGAGGTTAAAGAGAAGACTGCCAGCTTTAATTTGAAGGTATTTTCATCCATATCAGGTGAACTGTTTAGAAATTACAGCATTTTTTCATTTTGCCATTATGTGTAGAGGGGTGAAGAAAAAATCTAATCCATTTTGTATTCAGGCTATAACGCAACAAAATGTTGAATAAGTCAAGGGTCAAGGGGTATGAATACTTTCTGAAGGCACTGTATATCCCCTGCTATGTAAAATTAGAATGCAAAATGCCTTCTCAGCTTTCAATTTGCAAAATAAATACTACTGTGTGTATCAATCACTCTCTTGGCCAGAGCCTGCATTTCAAGTAGGAACTAATCTTGCCATCTCTTCATTTTCCTCTGTAAAGGAGGAACCTCTTCATAGAGGGACTCCCTTGGTCGCCAGCCAGAAGACACTGTTGGTTCACAGCCTTATGGATGCTCTTGTCTCGGGATCAACGATAACATGGTTACCATGGCTACAGCACCTTTTCATTCTCATATTGCATTACAGATGGTTTTACAGTGAGGAGAAAGATGTACAAATTTTCAATTGATATGTCGTACAAAATCGGCATCTACTTAATACTATTAATCTGTGATTGGACATACATATGAGGGTAAGCGTGGAACAGACCTTGGAGCTCACTCAGGGGGGGAAATTATTCTTACTGAAATGTTGTTTAAAAGGCATAACTGATTACCAGACAACTAATGAATCAAAATCTATTTAAATGTGAAAGAAAGCTTGGCTTCATACAGCATATCACTTGCTTTTTTCCCCAAGTGTTTTTCTCTTCACTGCAAAACCCTTTGTAATGAAATATGAGAATGAAAAGGTGATGTTGCCATGGTAACCATGTTATTGTTGCTTTTGAGACAAGAGCCTCCATAAGGCTGTGAACTAGGGGGGTGCCAACATGGCCATACACGTATTTGTAATCGTATCCGTAATTGACAGTTAATAGTCGGATTGAATGATACTCATGATCGGAAGAACTTGCAGAGGTCAGCCAAGTTTGCTGTCACTCAGTCAGAATGTGCATTAGCATTTCAACTTTTTTCCCTACCCTTGCCCCAATAGTTAGATATTATGCACATTGATACACCACATGACCTAAGGTATGTGGACACCTGCTCGTCGAACATCTCATTCCAAAATCATGGGGCATTAATATGGAGTTGGTCCCCCCTTTGTTTCTATAACAGCCTCCACTATTCTGGGAAGGCTTTCCACTAGTAGTTGGAACATTGCTACGGGTACTTGCTTCCATTCAGCCACAAGTGCATTAGTGAGGTTGGGCAGTGATGTTGGGCAAATAGACCTGGCTCGCAGTCGGCATTCCAATTCATCCCAATTGTGTCCGATGGGTTTGCGGTCAGGGCTCTGTGGAGGCCAGTCAAGTTCTTCCACACCAATCTCGACAAACCATTTCTGTATGGACCTCGCTTTGTGCACGGGGGCATTGTCATGCTGAAACAGGAAAGGGCCTTCTCCAAACTGTTGCCACAAAGTTGGAAGCACAGAATCGTCTAGAATGTCATTGTATGCCGTAGCATTCAGATTTCACTTCACTAGAACTAAGAGGCCTAGCCCGAACCATGAAAAACAGCCCCAGACCATTATTACTCCTCCACCAAACTTTACAATTGACATTCGTCCGTCTGTCTGCCAGCTAGTGAAGTGTGATTCATCACTCCAGAGAACGCATTTCCACAGCTCCAGAGTCCAATGGCGGCGAGCTTTACACCCCTCGGCCGACGCTTGGCATTGCGCATGGTGATCTTAGGCTTGTGTGCGCCTGCTCGGCCATGGAAACCCATCTCATGAAGCTCCCGACGAATGGTTCTTGTGCTGACATTGCTTCCAGAGGCAGTTTGGAACTTTTTAGTGAGTGTTGCAACAGAGAACAGACTATTTTTACACGCTACGCTGTACCATTCTGTGAGCCTGTGTGGCCAACCACTTTGCAAATCAGCCGCGGTTGCTCCTAGACGTTTCTATTTGACAAACTAACTTGTTGGAAAGGTGTCATCCTGTGACGGTGCCACGTTGAAAGTCGCTGAGCTCTTCAGTAAGGCCATTCTGCTGCCAATTTTCCTATGGAGATTGCATGGCTGTGTGCTCGCTTTTATACACCTGTCAGCAACCCATGTGACTGAAATAGACAAATCCACTAATTTGAAGGGGCATTCACATACTTTTGTGTATATAGTGTCGCTTGATAGCAAACGTCCTCGCTTTGTGATGTATCATAGTAGCAGGCAGCAGCAATCTAAATCATTAGTCCCAAAACATGCAAGGAAAAGTGGTTGGATGAAACTATGAAGCGACTGGACGGAGAAATACAGCTTCACTTTATCCAATCAGAGAAGCAGGAACATCTATCGCAGCCGGCCGCGACCGTGAGACCCATGGGGCATGCGCACAATTGGCCCAGCGTCGTACAGGTTAGGGGAGAGTTTGGCCGGCAGGGATGTCTTTGTCCAATCTCGCACTAGTGACTCAGGCGCATTGGTGCGGCTGACTTCCGGGTTAAGTGGGCATTGTGTCTAGAAGCAGTGAGGCTTGGTTGGGTTGTGTTTCAGAGGATGCACAGCTCTTGACCTTCGCCTCTCCCCACCCGAAAATAACTTTTTTTCCGATCATGGATAATTACAAAACATACTTGGATCATAATCGTATCCAGAAAATTGCCCATTTATGTTACGATACTCGTTTTGTCCGATTACTTGTGACACCTCTACTGTGATCCCGCCGCGCTTCATGAAGACTAAGCGAGTGCAGGCGCTGGGCAAGAGAGAGATTGCAAAATAAATACTGCCGAGTGTATCAAAGTGAAAAATTAGAAGTATTGAGAAGGCATTTTGCATACTAAGTTTACATAGTAGGGGATATACAGTGCCTTCCGAAAGTATTCATACCCTTTGACTTATTCCACATTTTGTTGTGTTACAACCTGAATTCAAAATGGATTAAATATACTACCGTTCAAAAGTTTGGGGTCACTTAGAAAAGTCCTTGTTTTTGAAAGAAAAGCAAATTTTTTGTCCAATAAAATAACATCAAATTGATCAGAAACACAGTGTAGACATTGTTAATGACTATTGTACCTGGAAACGGCAGATTTTTTATGGAATATCTACATTGGCGTACATAGGCCCATTATCAGCAACAATCACTCCTGTGTTCCAATGGCACGTTGTATTAGTTAATCCAAGTTTATAATTTAAAAGGCTAATTGATTATTAGAAAACCCTGTTAGCACAGCTGAAAACTGTTGTCTTGATTAAAGAAGCAATAAACTGGCATTCTTTAGACTAGTTCAGTATCTGTGCATCAGCATTTGTGTGTTTGATTACAGGCTCAAAATGGCCAGAAACAAATAACTTTCTTCTGAAACTCGTCAGTCTATTCTTGTTCTGAGAAAGTAAGGCTATTCCATGCGAAAAATTGCCAATAAACTTAAGATCTCGTACCACCTTGTGTACTTCTCCCTTCACAGAACAGCACAAACTGGCTCTAACCATAATAGAAAGAGGAGTGGGAGGCCTCGGTGCACAACTGAGCAAGAGGACAAGTACATTAGAATGTCTAGTTTGAGAAAAAGATCCCTGACAAGTCCTCAACTGGCAGCTTCATTAAATAGTACCCACAAAACACCAATCTCAACGTCAACAGTGAAGAGGCGACTTCGGGATGCTGGCCTTCTAGGCAGTTGTCGCATAAACATTCTATTGAAATAGTTACTTCCATAGTGTAGTCTTTTGTTTAGACATGTAGCTAGCTAGCTGAACAATGAACCATAATCCCAACTCATAATGGTACTACCCTGCATGAATCGGCAGGTAGCTAACCAACCAGGTTCAATGTTAGCTAGCTAACATTAGGCTATAACTAGCAATGCAAATGGATCTGAGACACGAATAATATTACTACACAGATCATACACGTAATGTTAGCTAGCTAGCCAGCCAACTAACATTAGCTAGCTAGCTAATAGTACACTTTAACTTGAAATGAAAATGACTTTCTGACAAAATTAGAAACGTGTAATATCTGAAAATGTAGCTAGCTAGACTATCTTATTCATGGACGGACGCTTCTCCCTCTCTGTCACAGATGCCACGGTTGCTCTTAGTTTGAAGATGTAATCCGGAGACAGATGTTTTGTACAACAGCCTTGTGTGTTCCATTTTTGAACTCTGTCTGAATATTTGCAATCAAACACCATATTTTTCTCCTTCTCCTTAGCTATCATACTCGAATACTCTTTCAAAACTCGGTCCTCCAGAAAGTGAAGAGCAACACTTATGCAGTTCTACTACGTAATATCTTTCAAAAAAACTATGTTAGAAAGGATTACCTACACATACTGACCATCTCATGTTATAGACAGAAGCTTTCTACATGGCAGACCAATCTGAACTCATCTCTCGGCATGTCCAGCCCACTCATTATCTCAGCCAATCATGGCTAGCGGGAAGGTTGCTGGCTTTTTTCCGTGGCTAAACCAACTAGGCTGGTAATTTAACAATTTTATTCGTATTTTGTTATTAAGGCACATGAAAGTTCACATGTTCAAGAAGGCATTTGCCAAAAAACGCATTTTTTTTTAAATAAATAAATACCGTTCAAATGGCACTCCTGTGAAGTAGTGACGTACGACATACGCCTAGTTTCCGGAAACGAGTCACAAATGGGAGCATGATTCAATAAAATTTTCATTTTTATGCAGTAAGCAGACCTATATTTGTTTGTCTACTGCCTGCATACAGGAGGGTTTTATTATTAAAACTGGAAGACTAAATCGGTAGGGCACATTCTACCTACCACTTGTAGAGTACTCAAAAGAATTCTAAACCATTCTAAACCATGTTAAGAAGTACAGGAAAAAGGTATGTTATTCCACGCACACACACACACACACACACTGCATTCATACTGCAATGCGGATCTGATTGAATTCACCCTCGGGAAGTGATGAATGAGCACTCAAAATCGAATTTGAAGAAGTGCAATCTATGTGTATCTTTAGTGTTTACCCTGAACCAGCCCTTAAAATATGTATGACGACTATTGATCTGTTCTGAAAGAATGTATATTAACTGAACTGTACAGGACCTGAAAACAACTGTAATCTATAGCATGTTGCCTCTGGTAATCGTGAACTGCTAGAATTCTTAATGGACAATGTTCTAAAATTGACTACCATCAACAGATATTTGAAAACTAAGGGTTTACTCATTTCAAACTTGAGGGAATGGGTTTGTATGGTAATGGAAGGGGATCATTGCAATGCTTGGAATTACCATCCACCTGTCATGCACCCAGACAATCTCAGTAAGATTAACACACACTCGTGGAGTCTCAACAAGTAACATACCATGCTTATCTAGCTGCTGTGACTCAACATTATAAGACACCATGCTTCAAACCAAAAGCACAATATTGCAACTAATCATTAATGTGCAACAAACAGTTCCATAATAATCCATGTAAATTATGTTACTGGGGCAGTTATTTCCTATAAAAAAAACATTTTTTCTGTTTTCTCTGTCATTTCAATTAACTTAAATACAAAAATATGTATATAGAAAATGCCATTAGGTTGACATTTTGCGCAATGCACCTGTGGCTTTATACCCCATTGAAATAATGGATGCAAATAGGACATTGTTGACCGTGTGCCCCTGCGGTCATTTAAAATTCAAGTCACACACAGACATCTGTTCACAGACACTATGGTGGCACGCAGCAAACCACCAAGCATCCAGGCGTTACCATGTAGCATACAATACAGTAGCAGCGCGCATCCTACCTTCCACGACCACCACCTCCGTATTGAAAGACACTTCTTTATTTGAATAGCTCGGCGTGGGTTCATCTCCCTCGAACAGTTGGTTCACCTCGCCCTGGATGTCTGACATGTCGCTCTTGGAAAAGGCTGTCACTGTAAACCTCTGGCTCATGGTGTCGCCGGCAGTACCTCACAACGTTGAGACAATCGGCGGGTCTCCTGCCTTGGCGGCGACACGGTGGAGGAATTCACCAAGGATGCAGATGCAGGCAGACACTCCTGTCAGCTATTAAGAGGGCTGTTCACCGACTCAAATGATTGTCCTTGGTATTATTGACCAGCAACAAGAAGTTTCCCTCTGTCTTGTATTTGGAAACTGCGGCGTTTTGTTCGTTGATATGAGATATTGAATGATGAGAAAGCTATCACGTCAACCGGTGTCTGGAAACGGTTACGCATATGGATCCGAGAGGCGGTGGATCATCAGCAAAGATGTAGGATAGACAGTAGCCTAAAGCCCGACAGATGGCGATATTGAGTCGTTCCAAAGGGATCCTATGCAGCCGGCAATACACTCGCCCTCTCAGCACCGGGCCAAACCAAAACCATAATTGGAGGCGGGGGGGTCCAATCATACAATTAGGCTAGAGTAGTACTTCATAGTATAAAGCCAGTAGCTACGGTGGGAAAATAATTTCCAATGCATCAAATTCATCATGATATATTATTCAGGAAGTCAAATTGGCCTTTCTAAATAGAAATTATGTGCCGGAACTGGTCCATGGGGGCCTTGGATTGTGAAGGGGAAAAACAATTGTGCAAGGCTTGTAAGGATAACTGAGCAATAGTCTCTCTCTCTCTCTCTCTCTCTCTCTCTCAAACCCTTAATTCTGTGAGCTAACTTGCAACAAATAAAGAACAGGGACATTTAACATGGTAAATTCATAAACACAAATAAGAATTTGTATAGAAAAAGGATATTTTTCAAATGGAGAAAGTTATTGTGAAGTGACAATCTGTGCATCTTGAGTGTTATTTCTTAAAACAAGTGATAATTGGTAATGGTTATATTGGGCTCATTCTTGAGAGTTCAAGAGTTCAAAGACAACTTTGGTAGTATTAGAGACTTAGAAACAACTGGTTTCTAGTAGGCTACATAATTATGTTTAGAAAACACATGTGAAGGCCACAATTGTGGAATTAAAACACTCATCATGTTTATGCAACCTAATAAATCACACTAAGAATACGTCCACAACCACCGTTATATTTCGCTTCAATTGATAAAATGTACAAAATAAATTGTCCCACCCTAATCTTTATTGATAGAGATGCATGTGACATTGCACAGCAGTAAGCTTGTTTATTTCTCCTTTATACATTTTTTGTTATTGATTTCAATATGGAAAGGAAACCGGGAACTGGTGTTTGTATGTTTCTTGATGAGTAAAAGGTATATTTTTGTGTAACAATAGTAGCAGTTCATTCAATTGGGGGAGGTATTATATATAGGATGTTCCCATGTGATGAAAAGGGGCCATGACTGAAAGAGTTTGGGAATTATGATCTAGGACATTATTAGCAAAAATACAGATGGGCAACTCCATGCTTCAGCCTATTTATTTATAGCCACTATTCTGCATCAGTTGGGCTACAGGTGATAATGCTTATTACTAAATAACACACCAGCCGGATAATATGGACCAATATGTTGTTAGGCTCATTTCTGAAAGGGAAAATTATATTTGAATGCTGTCACCATCATTTTATTTTAATTAATTTTGGAGTAGGAAAGTCACCAGGGCTGCTTTCATTACAACAAAAAAAACGTAATGTACAATTCAACGAAAATTCTGCTTTCCTGAACGACCCGTTGAAAAACAGGGAAGGGCTGGGTTGTGGGTTCAAAATGCACCGCTGCACTTCAAATACGTCACCCATTGCCTCGAGCCACACCCCACCAAACGGTGCAAATGTACAGTAGGCTACCTCAAAGTCTGTTCAGGAACATTGAAGAACGTTTTAGGGAAATGTATCATTCAGTACAATGCGTTACTCAGCGTAGCAAGCATTCAATTTCAATCGAACTTAACACACCCCAGAACTAACTTTCTCACAGTTGTTCTACAAAACAATACCAAGCGTTGTTCCTTTCTGAACTGTTAGAGTTAGACCAACAGTTTAAAGTAATACAACAATTATTGGTATTTCAGTTATTATGAGGAAAGTTTGGGATTAATTTTCCATTCAAAATTCCCCAGAAACAACATATAAATGTCCTATATAAAAAAAAGTTATCTCCCGAAGACCTGGGAAGGGTGTTGACCCCGGAACCCATTGAACCTGACCCCACAATGTGCAACACAAAGTTACATCCTTAGGTTAGTTGTCACGGCTGTTGAAAGGAGAGGACCAAGGTGCAGCGTGCTGTGCGTACATTTTCTTTATTAAATAAAAATGACGCCGAACAAAACAATAAACACTACAAAAACAAACCGTGAAGCTCAAAGGCTATGTGCCCTAAACAAAGTCAACTTCCCACAAACACAGGAGGAAAAAAGAGCTACATACGTATGGTTCTCAATCAGAGACAACGATAGACAGCTGCCTCTGATTGAGAACCACACCCGGTCAAACACAAAGAAAAACATAGAAATAAAGAAACTAGAATGCCCACCCTAGTCACACTCTGGCCTAACCAAAATAGAGAATAAAAACCTCTCTATGACCAGGGCGTGACATTCGTACATAAAACATTCTTCATTCCGGCTGCAAAGGTGGTGATTGTGCCCCACGTTCAGCCATTGGTAACTTAATGTAGCATGAGTGAAACTAGATCCCCCACATTGTGGTCTTGACGAGAATTTTAAAAACTGTCGGGGGAGGTTCTCTTCTTCCATTTCCTCTGAAAACCTGAACATCCGTTTGTTGACGACCCTGCTGAGGCTAAGCCAGGGATGAACAAGACTGCTGCAACCTGATTGGTTGAACGCAACACCTGGGACTAGCATTCTTAGGTATTAGCCATTAGGGCCAAAGCCACATATGAGGACACAGAGGATGGGACATCTGTCATTTTTTTCAAAAATAAATATTGTTATTATTTTATAATTTGGGGGTACTCAGGCGGGGTCTCAACTTGTTGGAATACACAAGGTTGCAATTTCGAAACTTGGTTGTGCATCAGTAGTTTTCCTCTTGTTATACGTCACTCGATCACTGACAGTCACTAAATTAGCCCATGTCAGTAAAAAATGTCAATTGGTAAATTATTCTAGTTAGTCTAGCTAGCTGTCTAAATTTGCAGTAATCATGGCCGAATTACCGACACACACCCAGGGGCCCTGACCTCCAGGGGGCTCTCACTAAGACATCATATTAATATGGCATAGGTCATGGCAAAATGTGTAGAATTGCAGGAAATTAGCTATTAAAAAAGCAAAAATGTCTCCCCACCCCATGGGAAAATGTTTAAATTACAGGAAATGTACTGTACAACTGCAACAACAACAAAAAGTTCTGTACACAAAAGTATTTGTTTGCCTTTAATTAATAAGATACTTAATCTGCTAACAGATCCCTCTGTACTTATTACCCTAACTCTTTTAACACACCAATACGTACTCTCCTGAATGGATGACAATAATATCCAGAGTTACCATTCTGAAGATGGAAAAAGTTATAAACTCAGCAAAAAAAGAAACGACGCTGTCTTTCAAAGATAATTTATTAAATATCCAAATAACTTCACAGATCTTCATTTAAAGGGTATAAACACTGTTTGCCATGCTTGTTCAATGAACCATAAACAATTAATGAACATGCTGTTATGCTGGTGAATGAGGACCCAAAAGCGACTTAACATAAACAGAGTCTTTATTCCAGTCTTAAACAAAACGATACTCCTGGATATATCTTAGGTGACACCTGCTCACACGCAGCATCTGATGAAGGCAAAAACACGACAGGGCGGAACAAGGACACAGAACAGCAAACATCAAACAATGATCCGACAAGGACAGAAGCGGAAAACAGAGGGAGAAATAGGGACTCTAATCAGAGGGCAAAATAGGGGACAGGTGTGAAAGAGTAAATGAGGTAGTTAGGAGAATGAGGAACAGCTGGGAGCAGGAACGGAACGATAGAGAGAGCGAGAGCGAGAGAGAGAGAGAGAGAGAGAGGGAGGGGGAGAGAGAGGGATAGAAAGAGGGAAAGAACCAAATAAGACCAGCAGAGGGAAACGAATAGAAGTGAAGCACAGGGACAAGACATGGTAATCAATGACAAAACATGACAGTACCCCCCCACTCACTGAGCGCCTCCTGGCGCACTCGAGGAGGAACCCTGGCGGCAACGGAGGAAATCATCAATCAACGAACGGTCCAGCACGTCCCGAGATGGAACCCAACTCCTCTCCTCAGGACCGTAACCCTCCCAATCCACTAAGTACTGGTGACCACGTCCCCGAGAACGCATGTCCATGATCTTCCGTACCCTGTAAATAGGTGCGCCCTCGACAAGGACGGGGGGGGGGGGGGGGAAGACGAACGGGGGCGCGAAGAAAAGGCTTGACACAGGAGACATGGAAGACAGGGTGGACGCGACGAAGATGTCGCGGAAGAAGCAGTCGCACAGCGACAGGATTGACGACCTGAGAGACACGGAACGGACCAATGAACCGCGGCGTCAACTTGCGAGAAGCTGTCGTAAGGGGAAGGTTACGAGTGGAAAGCCACACTCTCTGACCGCGACAATACCTAGGACTCTTAATCCTACGTTTATTGGCGGCTCTCACAGTCTGCGCCCTGTAACGGCAAAGTGCAGACCTGACCCTCCTCCAGGTGCGCTCACAACGTTGGACAAAAACCTGAGCGGAGGGAACGCTGGACTCGGCGAGCTGGGACGAGAACAGAGGAGGCTGGTACCCAAGACTACTCTGAAACGGAGATAGCCCGGTAGCAGACGAAGGAAGCGAGTTGTGAGCATATTCTGCCCAAGGGAGCTGTTCTGCCCAAGACGCAGGGTTACGAAAAGAAAGGCTGCGTAATATGCGACCAATCGTCTGATTGGCCCTTTCTGCTTGACCGTTAGACTGGGGATGAAACCCGGAAGAGAGACTGACGGAAGCACCAATCAAACGACAGAACTCCCTCCAAAACTGTGACGTGAATTGCGGACCTCTGTCAGAAACGGCGTCTAACGGGAGGCCATGAATTCTAAACACATTCTCAATGATGATTTGTGCCGTCTCCTTAGCGGAAGGAAGCTTAGCGAGGGGAATGAAATGTGCCGCCTTAGAGAACCTATCGACAACCGTAAGAATCACAGTCTTCCCCGCAGACAAAGGCAGACCGGTAATAAAGTCTAAGGCGATGTGAGACCATGGTCGAGAAGGAATGGGAAGCGGTCTGAGACGACCGGCAGGAGGAGAGTTACCTGACTTAGTCTGCGCGCAGTCCGAACAAGCAGCCACGAAACGGCGCGTGTCACGCTCCTGAGTAGGCCACCAAAACCGCTGGCGAATAGAAGCAAGCGTACCCCGAACGCCGGGGTGGCCAGCTAACTTGGCAGAGTGAGCCCACTGAAGAACAGCCAGACGAGTAGAGACAGGAACGAACAGAAGGTTACTAGGACAAGCGCGCGGCGACGCAGTGTGAGTGAGCGCTTGCTTTACCTGTCTCTCAATTCCCCAGACAGTCAACCCGACAACACGCCCCTCAGGGAGAATCCCCTCGGGGTCGGTAGAAGCCACAGAAGAACCAAAGAGACGGGATAAGGCATCAGGCTTGGTGTTCTTATTTCCCGGGCGATAAGAAATCACGAACTCGAAACGAGCGAAAAACAACGCCCAACGAGCTTGACGTGCATTAAGTCGTTTGGCAGAACGGATGTACTCAAGGTTCTTATGGTCAGTCCAAACGACAAAAGGGACGGTCGCCCCCTCCAACCACTGTCGCCATTCGCCCAGGGCTAAGCGGATGGCGAGCAGTTCGCGGTTACCCACATCATAGTTGCGTTCCGATGACGACAGGCGATGAGAAAAATAAGCGCAAGGATGGACCTTATCGTCAGAATGGAAGCGCTGGGACAGAATGGCTCCCACGCCCACCTCTGAAGCGTCAACCTCGACAATAAATTGTTTAGTGACGTCAGGAGTAACAAGGATAGGAGCGGACGTAAAACGCTTCTTGAGGAGATCAAAAGCTCCCTGGGCGGAACCGGACCACTTAAAGCACGTCTTGACAGAAGTCAGAGCTGTGAGAGGAGCAGCCACTTGACCGAAATTACGAATGAAACGCCGATAGAAATTAGCGAAACCGAGAAAGCGCTGCAACTCGACACGTGACTTAGGAACGGGCCAATCGCTGACAGCCTGGACCTTAGCGGGATCCATCTGAATGCCTTCAGCGGAAATAACAGAACCGAGAAATGTGACAGAGGAGACATGAAAGGCGCACTTCTCAGCCTTCACGTAGAGACAATTCTCTAAAAGGCGCTGGAGTACACGTCGAACGTGCTGAACATGAATCTCGAGTGACGGTGAAAAAATCAGGATATCGTCAAGGTAAACGAAAACAAAGATGTTCAGCATGTCTCTCAGTACATCATTAACTAATGCCTGAAAGACAGCTGGAGCATTAGCGAGACCGAACGGCAGAACCCGGTATTCAAAATGCCCTAACGGAGTGTTAAACGCCGTTTTCCACTCGTCCCCCTCTCTGATGCGCACGAGATGGTAAGCGTTACGAAGGTCCAACTTAGTAAAGCACCTGGCTCCCTGCAGAATCTCGAAGGCTGACGACATAAGGGGAAGCGGATAACGATTCTTAACCGTTATGTCATTCAGCCCTCGATAATCCACGCATGGACGCAGAGTACCGTCCTTCTTCTTAACAAAAAAAAACCCCGCTCCGGCGGGAGAGGAAGAAGGCACCACGGTACCGGCGTCAAGAGAAACAGACAGATAATCCTCGAGAGCCTTACGTTCGGGAGCCGACAGAGAGTATAGTCTACCCCGAGGAGGAGTGGTTCCCGGAAGGAGATCAATACAACAATCATACGACCGGTGAGGAGGAAGGGAGTTGGCTCTGGACCGACTGAAGACCGTGCGCAGATCATGATATTCCTCCGGCACTCCTGTCAAATCACCAGGTTCCTCCTGAGAAGAGGGGACAGAAGAAACAGGGGGGATAGCAGACATTAAACACTTCACATGACAAGAAACGTTCCAGGATAGGATAGAATTACTAGACCAATTTATAGAAGGATTATGACATACTAGCCAGGGATGACCCAAAACAACAGGTGTAAAAGGTGAACGAAAAATCAAAAAGGAAATGGTCTCACTGTGGTTACCAGATACTGTGAGGGTTAAAGGTAGTGTCTCACATCTGATACTGGGGAGAAGACTACCATCTAAGGCGAACATGGGCGTGGGCTTCCCTAACTGTCTGAGAGGAATGTCATGCTTCCGAGCCCATGCTTCGTCCATAAAACAACCCTCAGCCCCAGAGTCTATCAAGGCACTGCAGGAAGCAGCTGAACCAGACCAGCGTAGATGAACCGACAATGTAGTACAGGATCTTGATGGAGAGACCTGAGTAGTAGCGCTCACCAGTAGCCCTCCGCTTACTGATGAGCTCTGTCTTTTACTGGACATGAAATAACAAAATGTCCAGCAGAACCGCAATAGAGACAAAGGCGGTTGGTGATTCTCCGTTCCCTCTCCTTAGTCGAGATGCGAATATCTCCCAGCTGCATGGGCTCAGTCTCTGAGCCGGTGAGAGGAGATGGTTGAGATGCGGAGAGGGGGAACACCGTTAACGCGAGCTCTCCTCCACGAGCTCGGTGACGAAGATCTACCCGTCGTTCTATGCGGATGGCGAGTGCAATCAAAGAGTCCACGCTGGAAGGAACCTCCCGGGAGAGAATCTCATCTTTAACCTTAGCGTGGAGTCCCTCCAGAAAACGAGCGAGCAACGCCGGCTCGTTCCAGTCACTGGAGGCAGCAAGAGTGCGAAACTCTATAGAGTAATCCGTTATGGATCGATCACCTTGACATAGGGAAGCCAGGGCCCTGGAAGCCTCCTTCCCAAAAACTGAACGATCAAAATCCGTATCATCTCCTCTTTAAAGCTCTGATAATCGTTAGTACACTCAACCCTTGCCTCCCAGATAGCTGTGCCCCACTCCCGAGCCCGACCAGTAAGGAGTGATATGACGTAGGCGATCCGAGCTCTCTCTCTTGAGTATGTGTTGGGCTGGAGAGAAAACACAATATCACACTGGGTGAGAAAGGAGCGGCACTCAGTGGGTTGCCCAGAGTAACATGGTGGGTTATTAACCCTAGGTTCCGAAGACTCGGAAGACCAGGAAGTAGCAGGTGGCACGAGACGAAGACTCTGAAACTGTCCTGAGAGGTTGGAAACCTGAGCGGCCAGGGTCTCAACGGCATGACGAGCAGCAGACAATTCCTGCTCGTGTCTGCCGAGCATTGCTTCCTGGATCTTGATAGCAGTGTTGCGAGAATCCGTAGTCGCTGGGTCCATTGTGGGTCGGATCATTCTGTTATGCTGGTGAATGAGGACCCAAAAGCGACTTAACATAAACAGAGTCTTTATTCCAGTCTTAAACAAAACGATACTCCTGGATATATCTTAGGTGACACCTGCTCACACGCAGCATCTGATGAAGGCAAAAACACGACAGGGCGGAACAAGGACACAGAACAGCAAACATCAAACAATGATCCGACAAGGACAGAAGCGGAAAACAGAGGGAGAAATAGGGACTCTAATCAGAGGGCAAAATAGGGGACAGGTGTGAAAGAGTAAATGAGGTAGTTAGGAGAATGAGGAACAGCTGGGAGCAGGAACGGAACGATAGAGAGAGCGAGAGAGAGAGAGAGAGAGAGGGAGGGGGAGAGAGAGGGATAGAAAGAGGGAAAGAACCAAATAAGACCAGCAGAGGGAAACGAATAGAAGTGAAGCACAGGGACAAGACATGGTAATCAATGACAAAACATGACACATGCACCTGTGGAACGGTTGTTAAGAAACTAACAGCTTACAGAATGTAGGCAATTCTACTTGATCCCAATCCCGGATCCGGGAGCACCCCCATCAGTAAAAAAGCTGACTAGCATAGCCTAGCATAGCGTCACAAGTAAATACTAGCATCTAAATATCATTAAATCACAAGTCCAAGACACCAGATGAAAGATACACATCTTGTGAATCCAGCCTTCATTTCTGATTTTTAAAATGTTTTACAGGGAAGACACAATATGTATTTCTATTAGCTAACCACGATAGCAAAAGACACAACTTTTTTTTCCACCATTTTTTCCCTGCATAGGTAGCTATCACAATTTCGACCAAATAAAGATAAAAATAGTCACTAACCAAGAAACAACTTCATCAGATGACAGTCTGATAACATATTTATTGTATAGCATATGTTTTGTTAGAAAAATGTGCATATTTCAGGTATAAATCGTAGTTTTACATTGCAGCCACCATCACAACTCTCACCAAAGCAACTAGAATAACTACAGAGACCAACGTGAATTACCTATATACTCATCCTAAAACATTTATGAAAAATACACAGCGTACAGCAAATGAAAGACAAATCCAGTGAATCCAGACAATATTTCAGATTTTTTAAGTGTTTTACAGCGAAAACACAATATAGCATTATATTAGCTTACTACAATAGCCAACCACACAACAGCATTGATTCAAGCCAACAATAGCGATAACGAATAAACCAGCAAAATATATTAATTTTTTCACTAACCTTCTCAAACTTCTTCAGATGACAGTCATATAACATCATATTACACAATACATATAGAGTTTGTTCGAAAATGTGCATATTTAGCAGCACAAATCGTGGTTATACAATGACAATAGTAGCCAAGCTGCCAACAAAATGTCGGGAGAAATCTTGGGAGAGGCACCTAATCTAATTAGTAACTAATCATAAACTTGACAAAAAAATACAGGTTGGACAGCAAATGAAAGATACATTAGTTCTTAATGCAACCGTTGTGTTAGATTTTTAAAATTAACGTTACTACGACATACAGCGTGCGTTAAAGCGAGACCGCACCGAAATTAATGGCGGAATAGTAGGTCAACATTTTTCAACAGAACAACGAATTAACATCATAAATACTTCTTACTTTTTGATGAGCTCCCATCAGAATCTTGGGCAAGTTGTCCTTTGTCCAGAGGAATCGTTGCTCGGTTGTAGATTGTCGCCTTCAACTTTGGAATTAGCAGTAAACATTAGCCATGTGGCGAAGACGTGTCCAACTCACTATAACGCAGCACAAAGATTTATCCGAAAATCGCAATATACTGATATAAACTGATATAACTCGGTTTAAAATAACAACATTATGATGTCTTTAACACCTATATCGAATAAAATCAGAGCCGGATATATCTAAGGCCTATAACGGGAGCTTTCCAGAACGCAATCCTGAGGTCTGTCTTGCGTCATGGCGAATGTCGAAAAGAGTGGACCCCACGTTCCCAGACCCTTTATATGGCCTCAGATCTGCCTAGCAACTCCATTCCAATTCTCACTATTTGCTGACATCTAGGGGAAGGCGTATGCAGTGCATCTCGACCAATAGAAGACATGCAAATTAATAAACTGACCCCAGAACAGCCTGCCTGATTTCAGATTTCTCACTTCCTCACAGGAAAATTGCTCCAACTTGAGTTCTGTTTTACTAACAGATATAATTCAAACGGTTTTAGAAACTAGAGAGTGTTTTCTATCCAATAGTAATAATAATGTGCATATTGTACGAGCAAGAATTGAGTACGAGGCAGTTTAATTTGGGAACAACATTTTTACAAAGTGAAAACAGCACCCCTTATTGAGATTAAGGTCACAGTTATGAAAACTTAGGACTCTAAAGAGGCCTTTCTACTGACTCTGAAAAACACCAAAATAAAGATACCCAGGGTCCCTGCTCATCTGCTTGAACGTGCCTTAGGCATGTAGCAAGGAGGCATGAGGACTGCAGCCCATCTTCCCCATTATCTCCAGTGTTTTTATACCCGTGTTCTCTGTTTGTCTGTTGCCAGTTTGTTTTGTCCGTTAAGCCTACCAGCGTCATTCCCTTTGCTCCTGTCTTTTTCTATAGTTCCTGTTTTTTAGGTTTTCCGGTTTTGACCATTCTGCCTGCCCTGACCCTGAGCCTGCCTGCTGTCCTGTGCCTTGTCACACCGCCCTGGATAATTGACCTCTGCCTGCCCTGACCCTGAGACTGCCTGCCGTTCTGTACCTTTTGACTCTGATCTGGATGACTGACCTCTGCCTGCCCTTGACCTGTCGTTTTGCCTGCCCCTGTTCTTGTAATAAACTTTTGTTACTTCAACACTGTCTGCATCTGAGTCTTCCCTAAAACGTGATAAAGAGACTTACCCAAAAATACTCACAGCTGTAATCACTGCCAAAGGTGACTTTACAAAGTGTTGACTCAGGGGTGTGAATATTTATGTAAATTAGACATTTCTGTATTCAATTTTCAATAATTTAGCAAACATTTCTAAAAACATGTCTTCACTTTGTCATTATGGGGTATTGCGTAAAGGTGGGTGAGAACACCCCCCCCCACCCCCAATTTAATAAATGTTTAAATCAGGCTGTAACACAACAAAATGTGGAATAAGTCAAAGGATATTAATACTTTCAGAAGGCCAAAGGTTGTGTGTTGATCCCTAGATATATTCTCCAGACTTACTCAGAGGGAATTGTTGATAGAAGGGGGGTATTCTGTGCTCCTAACCAACTGTGCTATTTTGTTTGCATTTTCGCGTTGTTTGTAACTTATTTTTTTACTTATTTTGTACATAATGTTGCTGCAACAGTCTCTTATGACAGAAAATAACTTCTGGACATCAGAACAGTGATTACTCACCTCGAACTGGACAAAGATTTTTTCTTTAACAAGTCCGACGTGAAGCATATACTGCTTTCTCGGGAACAGGCCCAAATCCCCAGAATTATGTGTGAAAAAAAGACGAAGAAAAAGGGGGTGGAGGTCGGCCTTCCTTCTGAGAATTTGTAGACTAGTGAGTAAACCTCCATTACCATCCATTCTATTGGCCAACGTGCAACCATTAGAAAACAAAATGGATGATATACAATCAAGACTATCCTACAAATGGGACATTAAAAAATGTAATATCTTGTAGAAAGAGGAGGAAGGGAAGCGCTACTAAGGTACACTATAGTATATTTTGGTAGATAGAAGCTCTTTGGTAAAAGGTGTAAATTGGTCATCAAAAAGAAAGGAGGACCAAGGCACTCTTCATATAATAAATTAAAATGCCTTTATTAGTATGGCATGTTCAATAGAAACAAAGTTGTTTAAAAACTGACGCGTTTCGGCTGCATGGCCATGCAGCCGAAACGCGTCGGTTTTTAGGCATCTGTTATATCTTGTGTTTCACTGAGTCGTGGCTGAACGACGACACGGATAATATAGAGCTGGCGGGATTTTCCATGCATCGGCAGGACAGGGAAGCTACATCTGGTTAAGACAAGGGTGGGTATGTCTATTTGTCAATAACAGCTGTAAATCAAATGATACAACCCCCCCCAAAAAATCGATTTCAATTACAGGTTGTAATGCAACAAAATAGGAAAATAACCAAGGGGGGTGAATAGGCACTGTATGCACTATATACATACTATTCACACACACTACATTGACTCACACACACACACACTACATTGACACTCCCACACAAAACCCACACACATTCAAATATACACACACACATACATAGGGGAGAGCCGGGATGGAAGTAACACTTCGTTTTTTCCATATTTGTTCAGAGTTTGATAGAGCTAGAGGCACCATATTTCATGACAGACAAAATATGTACCGTATACTATATACAGTGCCTTGAGAAAGTATTTATACCCCTTGACTTATTCCACATTGTTGTGTTACAGCTTGAATTCAAAATATATTAAATAAAGAAATTATAATGACAAAGTGCAACATGTTTTTGCAAATTGTAGCAAATTTATTGAGAATTAAATACACCCGAGTTAATACATGTTAGAATCGACTTTGGCAGTTGAAGTCTTTCAGAGTAAGTCTAAGAGTTTTGCAGACCTGGATTGTACAATATTTGACCATTAAAAAAAAAATCTATTCTTTAAGATCTGTCTAGTTGGTTGTTGATCAATGCTAGACAGCCATTTTTAAGTCTTGCCATAGATTTTCAAACCAATTTAAGTCAAAACGGTAATTAGGCAACTCAGGAACATTCAATGTTGTCTTGGTAAGCAACTCCAGTGTATATTTGTCCTTATGTTTTAGGTTATTGTCCTGCTGAAAGGGGAATTTGTGTCTGTTGGAAAGCAAACTGAGCCAGGTTTTTTCTCAAGGATTTGCCTGTGCTTAGCAATGTTTTATCCTATACCCATAACATGATTGTCACGTTCCTGACCTTATTTCCTTTGTTTAGTCTTTGTTTAGTTGGTCAGGATGTGAGCTGGGTGGGCATTCTATGTTTTGTGTTTCTATGTTGGGTTTGTTGTTTGGCCTAATATGGTTCTCAATCAGAGGCAAGTGTTTGTTATTGTATCTGATTGGGAACCATATTAAGGTAGCCTGTTTCACTGTTTGTTTGTGGGTGATTGTTCCTGTTTCAGTGTACCAGTGTTTAGTGTTCACGTTACGGGACTGTATCGTCTTCGTTCCTTTTTGTCAGTTTGTTGTTTTGTTCGGTGTTTAAGTATTTCCCATTAAATATGGATTATATTCACGCTGCATCTTGGTCCTACTCTCTTTCACCCGAAGACAGTCGTTACAGAATCACCCAACACAAAAGAACCAAGCAGCGTGGTAACGGGCGGCAACAGCAGCAGCGGTCGAAATATCAGGACTCCTGGACATGGGAGGAGATTTTAAACGGAGAAGGACCCTGGGCACAGGCTGGGGAATATCGCCGCCCCAAAGCTAAGCTGGAGGGAGCGAAAGCTGAGCTGCGGCGATATGAGGAGGCAGCGCGACAGGTACGAGAGGCAGCCCCAGAATTTTTATGGGGGGGGGGGGCATACGGGGAGTGTGGCTAAGCCAGGTAGCAGACCTGAGCTCACTCCTCGTGCTTATTATAAGCAGCGCGTTACTGGTCAGGCACCGTGTTATGCAGTTAAGTGCACGTGTCACCAGTACGTGCCCATAGCCCGGTGCGCTTTCGGGGGGAAAGTGTCATGCGAGTGTGGGTATCCAGCCAGGGCGTTTTGTGCCTGCTCAGCGTGTACGCAGCGTGTATGCCGTTTCGGTCCAGGGTATGCTGCGCCGGCTCTGCGTGCTGTGTCTCCGGGGCGCTGGGAGGGTGCAGTGCGTCCTATGCCTGCGCTCCGCTCGTACTGGGCAAATGTGGGAGTGGAGCCTAAGGGAGAGGTGCGCGTAGTAGGCACGAGATCTCCAGTGCTCACCCACAGCCCGGTTCAACCTGTGCCTGCACTCTGGAGGGTCCGGGCTAGAGTAGTTATCCAGCCTGGGGGAGTGGTGCCAAGACTGCGCACCAGAGCTCCAGTGCTCCCCCACAGCAGGGTCCTTCAGGTGCCTCCTCCTAACACCAAGCCTCCTGTAGGTCTCCCCAGCCTGGTGGGTCCTGTGGTAGCCCCACGCACCAGGCTGTCTCTCCGTCTCCTCCCTACAGGTGTGCCCGTCTGCCCAGCGCCGCCTGAGCTGTCCGTCTGCCCAGTTCCGTCAGAGCCGCCCGTCTGTCCTGAGCCGTCAGAGCCGCCCGTCTGTCCTGAGCTGTCAGAGCCGCTCGTCTGTCCTGAGCCGCCAGAGCCGCCCGTCTGTCCTGAGCCGCCAGAGCCGCCCGTCTGTCCTGAGCCGCCAGAGCCGCCCGTCAGCCAGGACCGGCCAGAGCCGTCAGTCAGCCAGGACCGGCCAGAGCCGTCAGTCAGCCAGGACCGGCCAGAGCCGTCAGTCAGCCATGACCTGCGAGAGCCGTCAGTCAGTCCGGAGCTGCCCCTCAGTCCGGAGCTGCCCCTCAGTCCGGAGCTGCCCCTCCGTCCAGAGGCGCCCATCAGTCCAGTGGGGTTAATTTGGAGGGTCGCCGTTAAGAGGAGGCCACGGAAGCGGGAATTAACTATGGTGGGGTGGGGGCCACCTCCAGCGCCAGAGCCGCCACCGTGGACAGATGCCCACCCAGATCCTCCCCTATAGGTTCAGGTTTTGCGGCCGGAGTCCGCACCTTGGGGGGGGGGGGGGGATACTGTCACATTCCTGACCTTATTTCCTTTGTTTAGTTGGTCAGGACGTGAGCTGGGTGGGCATTCTATGTTTTGTGTTTCTATGTTGGGTTTGTTGTTTGGCCTAATATGGTTCTCAGAGGCAGGTGTTTGTCAATGTATCTGATTGGGAACCATATTAAGGTAGCCTGTTTTCACTGTTTGTTTGTGGGTGATTGTTCCTGTTTCAGTGTACCGGTGGTTAGTGTTCACTTTAACGGACTTATCGTCTTCGTTCCTTTTTGTCGGTTTGTTCGGTGTTTAAGTATTTCCCATTAAATATGGATTATATTTATGCTGCATCTTGGTCCTCCTCTCTTTCACCCGAAGACAGTCGTTACAATGATGCAGCCACCACCATGCTTGAAAATATGAAGAGTGGTACTCAGTGATGTGTTGTGTTGGATTTGCCCCAAACGTAACACTTTGTTCTAAAGACAAAGTTAATTTCTTTGCCATATATTTTTTTCAATTTTACTTTAGTGCCTTATTGCAAACAGGATGCATGTTTTGGAATATCTGTATTCTCTACATGCTTCCTCCTTTTCACTCTTTCATTTAGGTTAGTATTGTGGAGTCACTACAATGTTGTTGATCCATCCTCAATTTTCTCCTATCACAGCCATTAAAACCTTTTCTCAATAGGGGGGCGCGAATTTCGAATTTGTAAAAAAACGTTCCCAAATTAAACTGCCTCGTACTCAATTCTTGCTCGTACAATATGCATATTATTATTACTATTGGATAGAAAACACTCTCTAGTTTCTAAAACCGTTTGAATTATATCTGTTAGTAAAACAGAACTCATTTTGCAGCAAACTTCCTGTCAGGAAGTGAGAAATCTGAAATCGGGCACTCTGTTCCAGAGTCAGTTTATTAATTTGCATGTAATGTATGGGTCGACATGCACTGCATATGCCTTCCCCTAGATGTCAGTAAGCAGTGAGAATTGGAATGGGGTGTCTAGGTATATCTGGGGCCGTATAAAAGCTCTTGGAACCGGGTGTGCAGTCTTTTCAACATTCGTCATGGCGCAAGACAGACCTCAGGATTGCATTCGGAAAAGCTCTCGTTATAGGCGTTAGATATATCCGGCTCTGATTTTATTCGATATAGGTGTTAAAGAACATATTCTGGGCGTTCTGCCAGATGGTCATGACGGCCCCCACTCATATCTTTACCAGGCACAGGCAGAAACCAAGGATTGTTCATGACACCAAAGACAAGATGATCATTTTCAAGACTGTTTCTTCACAAAGTAAAATGTGTCACTTGTGTGATACTGATAATTACATTTTAAAGGAAGCATTAGATTTGAACTTCCATATTTCTATTAAAGTAAGGGAAATCAACACATAAAACCATACACATCATTTTAAGGCCTTCATTCTGGATTATACAATCTAATTAGTATGGTAATACTATCATCATAATAAAGTTTCTACTTCTATTAACGTAAGTGAATTGATAAAAAATACACACACATTCACAACATGTTAAAAAACACAATTTAGATAAATTAAGAAAAAAACACACGCTGAAGCCCATTTGGCAACTTGGGATCCCTAACTTCCAAACAGGGATTCCAACCAAGTTGCAGGTTGTGTTGAATTATTCTTAGCAACAGTGGCAATGTATTCGGTGATATCAGTCATATCAGAAGAGTGATCTGAGACAAAAGTACAACATTCATCGCCAATGATTGCACAAGTGTCGCCTTGACCTGCCAAAAGATAGTCAAGAGCCTCTCTGTTTTGCAAAGCCATTTTACACAATTCTTCTAGCATTGCCAATTTTCTCTCAGTCTCTAGAGATCTCCCGAATTTGGTCTAGGGCACATGCATATTGACTTTCACAGGGAAGAGAGAGAACACATGTTATGATAGTTTCACACCAACCTTGATAAAAATGAGATTGGGGAAAGGTTAGCCCAAGCTACAATCTAATGGCTCTCCTCACATTTTGGGGGCATAGCTCTGTCTCTAGAAGCCTTGCCTTTCCAAATCATAATTATAACTGTTGATAAATTATCCAACCCAAATTTAGAATGACAGAACCAACGTGAAGCACTAAGGACTATCACTTTAATTTAACAGTCTTGGTGGTTCCAAACTTCTTCCATTTAAGAATTATGGAGGCCACTGTGTTCCTGGGGACTTTCAATGCTGCAGACATTTTGGTACCATTCCCCAGATCTGTGCCTCGACACAATCCCGTGTCTGAGATCTATGGACAATTCCTTCGACCTCGTGGCTTGGTTTTTACTCTGACATGCATTGTCAACTGTGGGACCTTATATAGACAGGTGTGTGCCTTTCCAAATCATGTCCAATCAATTGAATTGACCACAAGTGGACTCCAATCAAGTTGTGGAAACATATGAAGGATGATCAGTGGACACAGGATGCACCTGAGCTCTACTTCAAATGTATTCCATGCTCACAAATTATTACCAACACATTGACTGTCTAACTTGCCAAAATTCTACTCTTGACAACTGATACATGCCTTTTTGACACATGTATACCGATATTGTCTTTCAAAACATACCCGAATAAGAAACTGTAGACTGATAGCAGCCTTGTAGGGAAACTGAAAAAATTTGGTTAAACAGTACAAATATGACCTACGCAGATGGATCAAGATGGCAAAAACACAAGTATAGGGACAAAGTGGAGCAGAAATTCAGTCAGACACAAGGTGTATGTGTCAGGGATTCCTAACAATCAGGGATAATAAAAAGAAAGCCAGCCACATCGTGGTCACCAAAACCACCCTACCGGATGAGCGAAACACCTTTTTTTTCATGATTCAAGTACAATGACTCTAAGCTGCCGAGGAGAGCCCCTGATGACAATGTGTACTATATACTCACGGTCTCCACTGAGGACATATGTAAGTGTTAACCCTCACAAGGCTGCCAGCTCAGACGGCATCCCTAGTCATTGCCTCAGAGCATGTGCAGACCAGCTGGCTGTTTTGTTCTCAGAGATTTTAAATCACTCTTTATCTCAGGCCGCTATACCCACCTGCTTTAAGATGTCCACTATCATCCCTGTGCCCCAGAAAGGGAAAATAACCAAACTGACTACCGACCACTAGCACTCACTTCCATCATCATGAAGTACTTTGAGAGGCTAGTCAAAGACCAAACCCTACCTCCTCCATCCCCGACACACTTAAAAATCTCACATATTCTTACCGCCCTGACAGATCCATGGATGACGCAATCGCTATTGCACTGCACACTGCCCTTACCCACTTGGACAAAAGGAATACATATGAGGATGCTGATTATCGACTACATCTCAGCCTACAATACCCTAGTGTCCTATAAGCTCATTACAAAGCTCACGGCCCTGGGTCTGAACTCCTCCCTATGCAACTGGGTCCTGGACTTCCTGACGGGCCACCCCCAGGAGGTGAATGTAGGCAACTTTACCTTTGACACTGGTCGTCAACACGGGGGCCCCACAAGGGTACGTCCTCAGTCCCCTCCTGTATTCCCTGTATAACCACGACTGCGTTGCCTCACACAGTTCAAACTCCATCTTCAAGTTTGATAACCAAAATCGACAAGACGGCCTACAGGGAGGAGGTGGGCACTCTGACGGCGTGGTGCCAGGTTAACAACCTCTCCCTCAATGTCAGCAAAACAACGGAGTCTGATTATGCACTTCTGGAGGAACCAGGCTGGACATGCCCTCATCCTCATCAACTGTGGAGACAGTCAATAACTTCAAATTCCTCGGCATACACATCACAGAGAAGCTAAAATGGTCAAATCACACGGACACCGTGGTGAAGAAGGCACGACAGCGACTTTTCAACCTCATGATGCTGAAGAAATATGTCCTGTCCCTGATGGCCCTCACAGTGTTCTACAGGAGCACCATCGAAAGCATACTGTCGGGGTGCATCACAGCCTGTTATGGCAATTCCACCACCACGGACCACAAGCTGCTTCAGAGGGTGATACACGCAGTCGAACGCACCATTGGGTGCACACCGCCTGTCATCCAGGACACCTACAACATCAGGTGTCGCAGGAAAGCCAAGAAGATCATCAGGGACCCCAGGGAGCCGAGCCATGCCCCTTTCTCCCCGCTTCCATCACTCAGACGTGGGCAGTACAGGAGCATCATGGCAAAAACCAGAAGACTGGCCAATAGTTTCTACCGCCAGATCATCAGACTGCTGAATAACCAACACTAGTCCGCTACTTGCTCTCCACTCCCCCTGCTACTCCCCCTATGGATATTTCCCCCTCAACAGTCACTTACCTTACCTGCTATTGCTTCCCCTATGGACATTTCCCCCAACCCCCTCAAAGGACTTTCACTCTGCCCCCACCCCCAATGACATTCATCACTGTTGCAGTTGTTAATATTTATTTTGTATTATTAATGTTTTATTTCACTTGGTCCCCACACCCCCTATGTAGTAATTTAGTCTGACCGCTGCTCCCCCCCCCCCCCCCCCAATAGTTATTACTCTGCCTCCACCCCGATGGCCATTTATTTATTCAACCCTGCTACAGTTGTTATTATGTATATAGTGCTATTTCTATTGTTGTTGTTTTTTTATTACCTTTCTCATTGTTCTATTTTATTTAGTCCTGCATGTTGAAGCTCGAAGCCTAAGATTTTCACTGTACCCTGCAATCACACCTGCAACCCACTCCGAATCTGAATCTGGGGATGTAAATCAAGAGAACAGTCAGAATAAGGATCAATTAAAGAAATCCATCTAAATACAAGCCTATTAGTCTCCTTTTCAACACCAATTGGTAGATTTTTAAAAAAAAACTCTGATCTTGTGTGTAGATTATTTAAGGTTAGGAAAGTATTTATGAATCATACATAAACATGGTTGGAGAGCCGCTAGGCACAAAATATATTAGCGAATCAAAAATACAGTGGTTGGATTCATCCTGAAAATTGCCATATTAAATTGTTCAGTCGATGAAATATTAAAAGATGATAACAATAGGGTTCGAACAATAGTCCTGTAAATCTCACCCTAATCATGGAACTGTGATGACAGTGGTCCAGTCGTTGTGAACCATCATCCAGGCTCCAGGTGTATGATCTGTGTTCCATAATGATTCAAATAGGCTACATGTCCTAAATTATTGCACAAATTGTAATACCTTAGCCTTATATTATCCACTATTTTTAGCAACCCCCAGGAACAACCACATGGATGTGACATAGGGGGAAAAAAGGTAAACTACTGTAACAATGTAATGGAATTGTCACGACTCCCGCCGAAGTTGGCTCCCCTGCCTGTTCGGGCGGTGCTCGGCGGTCGGCGTCACCGGCCCTACTAGCTGCCACCGATCCCTTTTTCCTTTTCTGTTAGTTTTGTCTTATTAGTTGCACCTGTTCCTATTTGTTTTTTCTTGATTTAATCACCTATTTAAGTTTGTGAAGCCCGCTCTTGTTTGTGCGGGATTGTTTTGTGTTCACGTTTTGAGTTGGAGGTGTTGTTGTGCTCCGGACCGTGTTACCCTGTGTTTTGGGTTGGTCAGTGTTTTCCGCCCTGTGTTTGGGTAGGACCATTTTTTGTGCCGGATTATATATCGATTTCTTCCTTGAACCTCTGCTCTCTGTGCCTGATTCCTGCCTTCCACTCCTAGTCAACCGTGACAGGAATGATGCAAAATGTAGGCTTACAATTTAAGGAAACTAACAGTCACTGCACTAAAGTGACAGTTATTATGTGTGTGGGTATTACTGATGATGGCTACAGACAGTGCATAATATTAAATAAGATAGAAATTGGGCAACATTCTAGAGCACATAACTCAACTCGGTAGGTTCTGTGCTACTGTCAGTGTGCATGGGTTTCCATAGGCTACAGCATGGGCTTGGGTCTCCAAATTTCAGCCCTGCAAATGATGAAGCCATAAGCCTAAAATTGTTATTCTGAATAATGACACAGCTATTTATACTTCACTGTGGAAAAGAGGCCGAAATATGTGCCATGTCAGCCTGGTCTCAGACTAGATGTAACATAGTAAATGTAAATCCAGACACTTAAATTAGTATATGTTAATTTGGTATGGTTATATTAGATATACGATTACTTAAGGCAAAAATGAACATAAGGTGGTTGGTTGGGGTGTATGGGTTGGTGTATAATGTGAATGTCTAGCAACCCAAAGGTTGCGAGTTCAAATCTCATCACGGACAACTTTAGCATTTTAGATAATTTGCCACTTTTATCTCATTACTGACAACTTCAGTATTATAGCTAATTAGCCACTTTTCAAATACTTATTACTTTTTATCTATTTTGCAAATACCTCTAACCCTAACCTTACCCCTTTTAGCTAACCATTACCCTAACCCTAACCTTAACCAAACTGCTAACCCTAATTCCTAAACTTAACTCTAACCTTAACACTAACCCCTAACCCTAATGTCTAGTCTTAACCCTAACCCCTAACGTCTAGCCTACATAACGTTAGCCAGCTAGATAACGTTAGCCACCTAGCTAGAAATCGTAACATTGCATATGTTTAGAAAATTCATAACATATACTATGTTTGTCAAATTCGCAACACATTGTACATTTTTAGAAAATCTGCAACATTTAATACGAACTGTAATTCGTAGCATATCATACAAAACGGGTGATGGACATCCACAAATTAATACACACCATACATAACGTGATATATCATTCTAAATGGTGTGTACAGATTTACATACAGAATAATATAAAATGCTCTGAGACCAGGTTGGTCATGTTGACATGCTATCAGTTTGCTGAAATATGACTGGTTTCACATTTGTCTCCAGCAATCATAAGGTAAATTATATCTAAAACAATTGTATTTTATATTTACAATCCCCTTATCCAAACGGATTACTAATTTACCTAGCTCTTATCAATAGCTCTTATCAATGTATACATTACAGTGCATGGAGATTGGTGTTATTTCAATCGGAAAGAAATAAAGTATGTTTTTCCACTTGGTCAACCTTATTCATCGTTTCCTCACGCATAAAGGTGATGGAACGGCATATTTGTAGACACACCTATAGCCATGGGAAGTAGTTTGGGGGTGGAGGAGCTGCGATTTAAAATCAGCATTTTCGGGACTGTTCCTGTGCATTGTGCAAGGCAAGCGCAGTTAATCTAGGCCTACATCTACATCACTTTCAGTTGCATAAGGCATACTCTTATTATGCATAGCCTTGTACTTGCAAAGCAACAAATTATACTTGTTTTGAGTTCAGCTCCACACACATTTCAGGTGAATGACACTTGGCAGCTGTGCAAAGCAAAGACCATGTTGAGAAACCAAGGGTAAAGATAATCTCACCCGTTTTATAACACTTGCCAATGTTTTTGTGTGCTTCCCGTCAAGACTTTGAGTTCGAAACTTTTGAAATACCAAAACATGAGGATAATATTGAGTCTGGGTCAATCACGTGGTGATTGGGAAAACATATACTCTAAAGGCCTTGTTTGAAGATAAACATGGTATGTGTGCACAGTGTGATATTTTCGAAGGGGAAAATTTGTTTTTTTGTCCTTAAATATGCTCTGATGGAGATCTGGTCCACTTAAAACTGGACTTTAGTTAAATATCATGACAGGTGAATACACTTAACTTAAGAGAACATCAATAAGGTACACAAATAGTGTTGAACAGTGTGATGCATCAAATGCAGTATGTGTTTTTTACTAATTAAAATACAAGACATTTTTCACTTGATGTGTTATGACTCAACTTTTAAAAAAAGGCACATGAAAAAACATGATATGCTCTATGATAACATACAGTTGAAGTCGGAAGTTTACATACACTTAGGTTGGAGTCATTAAAACTTGTTTTTCAACCACTCCACAAATTTCTTGTTAACAAACTATAGTTTTTCCAAGTCGGTTAGGACATCTACTTTGTGCATGACACAAGTCATTTTTCCAACAATTGTTTACAGACAGATTATTTCATTTATAATTCACTGTATCACAATTCCAGTGGGTCAGAAGTTTACATACACTAAGTTGACTGTGCCTTTAAACAGCTCTGAAAATTCCAGAAAATTATCATAGCTTTAGAAGCTTCTGATAGGCTAATTGACATAATTTGAGTCAATTGGAGGTGTACCTGTGGATTTATTTCAAAGCCTACTTTCAAACTCAGTGCCTCTTTGCTTGACATCATGGGAAAATCAAAAGAAATCAGCCAAGACCTCAGAAAAAAGATTATTGACCTCCACAAGTCTGGTTCATCCTTGGGAGCAATTTCCAAACGCCTGAAGGTACCACGATCAGCTGTACAAACAATAGTACGCACGTATAAACACATGGGACCATGCAGCCGTAATACCGCTCAGGAAGGAGACACGTTCTGTCTCTTAGAGATGAATGTACTTTGGTGCGAAAAGTGCAAATCAATCCCAGAACAACAGCAAAGGACTTTGTGTAGATGCTGGAGGAAACACGTACAAAAGTATCAATATCCACAGAAGAACGAGTCCTATATCGACATAACCTGAAAGGCCGCTCAGCAAGGAAGAAGCCACTGCTCCAAAATCGCCATAAAAAAAGACAGACTAAGGTTTGCAACTGCACATGGGGACAAAGATCGTACTTTTTGGAGAAATGTCTTCTGGTCTGATGAAACAAAAATACAACTGTTTGGCCATAATGGCCATGGTTATGTTTGAGGGAAAAGGGGGAGGCTTGCAAGCCGAAGAACACCATCCCAACCGTGAAGCACGGGGGTGGCAGCATCATGTTGTGGGGGTGCTTTGTTGCAGGAGGGACTGGTGCACTTCACAAAATAGATGGCATCATGAGGGAGGAACATTATGTGGATATATTGAAGCATCATCTCAAGCCATCAGTCAGGATGTTAAAACTTGGTCACAAATGGGTCTTCCAATTGGACAAAGACCCGAAGCATACTTCCAAAGTTGTGGCAAAATGGCTTAAGGAGAACGAAGTCAAGGTATTGGAGTGGCCATCACAAATCCCTGACCTCAATCCCATATAAAATTTGTGGGCAGAACTGAAAAAGCGTGTGCGAGCAAGGAGGCCTACAAACCTGCCTCAGTTACACCAGCTCTGTCAGGAGGAATGGGACAAAATTCACCCAACGTATTGTGGGTAGCTTGTAGAAGGCTACCCAAAACAGTTGACCCAAGTTAAACAATTTAAAGGCAATGCTACCTAATACTAATTGAGTGTATGTAAACTTCTGCCCCACTGGGAATGTGATGAAAGAAATAAAAGCTGAAATAAATCGTTCTCTCTATTATTCTGACATTTCACATTCTTAAAATAAAGTGGTGATCCTAACTGACCTAAAACAGGGACTTTTTACTAGGATTAAATGTCAGGAATTGTGAAAAACTGAGTTTACATGTATTTGGCTGAAGTGTATGTAAACTTCCGACTTTAAACTTTAACTAACTATATTATACTGATAATACTAATACATTACTACATAATTATTCTTATTTTTTAATAATTACTAGATATATAGAACATTATTTTCTTTCCTGTATCACATTTATTGAATATGGCTGAATACAAACAGTGTAGTTCTTCTCTCCGTAAGTCAATCAAACAAGCAAAACGTCAGTACAGAGGCAAAGTGGAGTCGCAATTCAACAGCTCAGACAAAAGACATATGTGGCAGGTTCTACAGACAATCACGAACTACAAAGAGAAAACCAGCCACGTCGTGGACACTTACATCTTGATTCCGGACAAGCTAAACACCTTCTTTGTCCGCTTTGAGGATAACACAGTGCCACCAACGCGGTCCGCTACCAAGGACTGTGGGCTCTCGTTCTCCGTGGCCGACGTAAGACATTTAAGCGTGTTAACCCTCGCAAAGCTGCCGGCCCAGACGGCATTCCTAGCCGCGTCCTCAGAGCATGCGCAGACCAGCTGGCTGGAGGGTTGACGGACATTTTCAAAATCTCCCTATCCCAGTCTGTTGTTCCCACATGCTTCAAGATGTCCAACATTGTTCCTGTACCCAAGAAAGCAAAGGTAACTGAACTAAATTACTAAGCACTCACTTCTGTCATCATGAAGTGCTTTGAGCGACTGGTCAAGGATCATATCACCTCTACCTGACACCCTAGACCCACTTCAATTTTCTTATCGCCCCAATAGATCCACAGACGATGCAATCGATATCGCACTGCACACTGCCCTATCCCATCTGGACAAGAGGAATACCTATATAAGAATGCTGTTCATTGACTATAGCTCAGCATTCAACACCATAGTACCCTCCAAGCTCTTCATTAAGCTCGAGGCCCTGGGTCTGAACCCCGCCCAGTGCAACTGTGTCCTGGACTTCCTGACGGGCCGCCCCAGGTTGTGAAGGTAAGAGACAACATCTCCACTTCACTGATCCTCAACCCTGGGGCTCCACAAGGGTGCGTGCTCAGCCCTCTCCTGTACTCCCTGTTCATCAATGACTGCGTGGCCACACACGCCTCCAACTCAATCATCAAGTTTGCAGACGACACAACAGTAGTAGGCCGGATTACCAACAATGACGAGACAGCCTACAGGGAGGAGGTGAGGGTGCCAGGAAAATAACCTCTCACCCAACGTCAACAAAAGAAAGGAGCTGATCGTGGACTTCAGGAAACAGCAGAGGGAGAACCCCCTATCCACATCGATGGGACCGCAGTGGAGAAGGTGGAAAGCTTCAAGTTCCTCAGCGTACACATCTATGACAATCTGAAATGGTCCACCTGCACAGGCACAACAGCACCTCTTCAACCTCAGGAGGCTGAAGAAATGTGGCTTGGCACCTAAAACCCTTACAAATCTTTACAGATGCACAATTGAGAGCATCCTGTCGGGCTGTATCACTGCCTGGTATGGCAACTGCACCGCCCACAACCGCAGGGCTCTCCAGAGGGTGGTGCGGTCTGCCCAACGCATCATTGGGTGCAAACTACCTGCCCTCCAGGACACTTACAGCACCCAATGTCACAGGAAGGCCAAAAAGATAATCAAGGACAACAACCACCCGAGCCACTGCCTGTTCACCCCGCTATCATCCAGAAGGTGAGGTCTGTACAGGTGCATCAAAGCTGGGACCGAGAGACTGAAAAACAGCTTCTATCTCAAGGCCATCAGACTGTTAAATAGCCATCACTAGCACATTAGAGGCTGCTGCCCTATATACATAGACTTGAAATCACTGTCCACTTTAATAATGGAACACTAGTCAACTTAATAATGTTCACATATTTTGCATTACTCATCTCATATGTATATACTGTATACTATTCTACTGTATCTTGGTCTATGCCACTCTGACATTGCTCGTCCAATTATTTATATATTCTCAATTCCATTCCTTTACTTTAGATTTGTGTGTATTGTGTGAATTGCTGTGAAATTGTTAGATATTACTTTTGTTAGATATTACTGCACTGTTGGAGCTGGAAACACAAACATTTCACTATAACATCTGCTAAACACGGTGTAGGTGACCAATACAATTTGATTTGATTTGATTTAGCTATGTCTTCTTGAATTTCCCATTGCATGCAATTCAGCTTTTAGCTCCCATATATACCAAAAAAAACTAAATTAAACATTACTGCAGATTCATTTTCACAATGTCAACATAAATGATGTAATAAGAAATTAAATTATTATGTAATTCAGTCCAAATAAGTTCCTTATTGAGATACAAGACATGTCGACTTTACCATAAAGTATATGTTTTGAACAGTAGATGGCAGAAGTACACTGTGTTAAATACCCAGCGGTGTATTTCAAATCAATGTCTTGTGTGTGTGAAATTAAATAATAATATGAATTAAATATAATATAATTGACTATGATGCAGTATAGTCATATTTCTCCACACTAAAAACTTATCCCTATAGGATGCCAATTGGTTGACAAAGCATTTAATGTAATTCATATTATTCTTATCAATAAGACTCTAAAACAAAGTTATATCAGTTTGTCGACTGTCGACTTTTGATCACACATTGCCCCTTGTGGCATGGAGTTTATACCTGTATTCCTTTACCTACCTCTATCTTCTCCTTTTATAAGACGATATATCAGTAAGATACATGCAAATACTATATCATGCTCCCACAAATACACAAAATTCACAAAGCAGAAATGAAGAATTGTATCACTTTTCAGGAGATCATGTATTTCAGACGATTGAAACCAGATTAGTAAAAAAATCGTAAACATTTACAGTGCGATGGACATATGAAGTCTATTATAATAGGTTCATATTATACCCGTCTATTACCATTACAGCTACTTGTAATATTAAAGATAACTGCAGAAGATCACTGAATGGCAGAGGGGTGCAGTGTACGTTACCTTTTATCGCTATAATATTTTTTGTTGCAAGACTAGACGTACTATGGTGTGTGGATAGTTGAAGTAGCTATTGCTAATGCAGGTTTAACTGAGTAGGAGCCCTGAGCTGAGCTCAAGAGCCGGTAAAATTACCATTCCATGACATTTTCACATGCAAATAGCACTTGATTACTATGATATACCAAAGCCATAAATCATTAGGTCCTTAGCTTTTGTGTGTGGCTATGATACAGTTGTACTCATCTTAAACCATATTCCGCAAAGTAATTACAATTTCAAACATTGAAAATACTGCAACAAAAACAAAAAGTGGATGAAATATATTCTCTCTAAGAATTACAATGTTTAAAATGTACATCATGTTGACACTATTATTTCACTTCACACACAATGGAGAAAAATACATAAGTAGCTTTTATACATGTACTGTATACACTTTAACATACAAAGACAACATATACAAAAGTTATAATTGATTTAACATTTTCGACATAAGAACAGTTGTTTAAGATTAGTGGGCAGTAAAGTGCAGTTGCCTTACAACACAAGCTAAAAGTTATTGGTCAACAAGTAGGCTAACTCTCATAGTTAATAGTTTAAATGCATTTATATTCGTTTGAGGTATATATGACAGGATTACATACAAATATATTTAGATCTGATATTTTCTCTTTGTTATTTACAGAGCAGCAATAAAGGGAGTCTCTCTGGACATTCAGGTCCAGAACTATTATCTTTCTGTAGTGAGGTCCAAATGATCTGTGTTTGAAGCCTGTTTTGGAGAAAATAACACATGGAATCAAATATCACATTTCACAACCTGCTAATAGATGTTTTCTTATTTTTGTGGAGTTGAATGTACCTTTTTATAGTTATATATTGTGTGTTTATACAACGGGTGCGCCTAATCCTGAATGCTGATTGGTTAAAACCGCATTCTAGCTAGTGTCTATTCCACAAGTGTGTGTGTGTGTTATATTCATTTGAGATATGAGGTATATATCTATATATACAATATACAGTACCAGTCAAAAGTTTGGACACACCTACTCATTAAAGGGTTTCTCTATATTTTTCCTATTTTCTACACTGTAGAATAATAGTGAAGACATCAAAACCGTTGCTCATGTTTCTTGGCCCAACCAAGTATCTTCTTATTATTGGTGTCTTTTAGTAGTGGTTTCTTCACAGAAATTTGACAATGAAGGCCTGATTCACGCAATCTCCTCTGAACAGTTGCGCTTGGTGATTTTTGCGACTGCACTTGAAGAAACTTTCAAAGTTCTTGAAACGTTCCAGATTGACTGAACTTCATGTCTTAAAGTAATGATGGACTGTCATTTCTCTTTTCTTATTTGAGCTGTTCTTGCCATTATAAGGACTTGGTCTTTCACCAAATAGGACTATCGTCTGTATACCACCCCTACCTTGTCACACCACAACTGATTGGTTCAAACACATTAAGAAGGAAAGAAATTCCACAAATTCCCTTTTAACAAGGCACACCTGTTAATTGAAATGCATTCCAGGTGACTACCTCATGAAGCTGGTTGAGAGAATGCCAAGAGTGTGCAAAGCTGTCATCAAGGCAAAGGGTGGCTACTTTGAAGAACATTGTTTTGGTTACTACGTGATTCCATATGTGTTATTTCATAGTTTTGATGTCTTCACTATTATTTTACAATGTAGAAAATAGTAAAAATAAAGAAAGTAGGTGTGTCCAAATTTTTGAATGGTCCTATATACACTGCTCAAAAAAATAAAGGGAACACTTAAACAACACAATGTAACTCCAAGTCAATCACACTTCTGTGAAATTAAACTGTCCACTTAGGAAGCAACACTGATTGACAATAAATTTCACATGCTGTTGTGCAAATGGAATAGACAAAAGGTGGAAATTATAGGCAATTAGCAAGACAACCCCCAAAACAGGAGTGATTCTGCAGATGGTGACCACAGACCACTTCTCAGTTCCTATGCTTCCTGGCTGATGTTTTGGTCACTTTTGAATGCTGGCGGTGCTCTCACTCTAGTGGTAGCATAAGACGGAGTCTACAACCCACACAAGTGGCTCAGGCAGTGCAGTTCATCCAGGATGGCACATCAATGCGAACTGTGGCAAAAAGGTTTGCTGTGTCTGTCAGCGTAGTGTCCAGAGCATGGAGGCGCTACCAGGAGACAGGCCAGTACATCAGGAGACGTGGAGGAGGCCGTAGGAGGGCAACAACCCAGCAGCAGGACCGCTACCTCCGCCTTTGTGCAAGGAGGTGCACTGCCAGAGCCGTGCAAAATGACCTCCAGCAGACCACAAATGTGCATGTGTCAGCATATGGTCTCACAAGGGGTCTGAGGATTTCATCTCGGTACCTAATGGCAGTCAGGCTACCTCTGGCGAGCACATGGAGGGCTGTGCGGCCCCACAAAGAAATGCCACCCCACACCATGACTGACCTATCGCCAAACCGGTCATGCTGGAGAATCTTGTTTCTCATGGTCTGAGAGTCTTTAGGTGCCTTTTGGCAAATTCCAAACGGGCTGTCATGTGAATTTTACTGAGGAGTGGCTTCCGTCTGGCCACTCTACCATAAAGGCCTGATTGGTGGAGTGCTACAGTGATGGTTGTCCTTCTGGAAGGTTCTCCCATCTCCACAGAGGAACTCTAGAGCTCTGTCAGAGTGACCATCAGGTTCTTGGTCACCTCCCTGACCAAGGTCCGTCTCCCCCGATTGCTCAGTTTTGCCTGACGGCCAGCTCTAGGAAGAGTCTTGGTCGTCCAAAACTTCTTCCATTTAAGAATGATGTAGGCCACTGTGTTCTTGGGGACCTTCAATGCTGCAGAAATATTTTGGTACCCTTCCACAGATCTGTGCCTCGACACAATCCTGTCTTGGAGCTCTACGGACAATTCCTTCGACCTCATGGCTTGGTTTTTGCTCTGACATGGACTGTAAACTGTGGGACCTTATATAGACAGGTGTGTGCCTTTCAAAATGATGTCCAATCAATTGAATTGACCACAGGTGGACTCCAATCAAGTTGTAAAAACATCTTAAGGATGATCAATGGAATCACGATTCACCTGAGCTTAATTTTGAGTCTCATAGCAAAGTGTCTGAATTCTTATGTAAATAAGGTATTTCTGTTTTTTTATTTTGAACATATTTGCAAAACTTTCAAAAAACCTGTTTTTGCTTTGTCATTATGGGGTATTGTGTGTAGATTGCTGATTATTATTAAAAACATGTATTCCATTTTAGAATAAGACTGTAAGGTAACAAAATGTGGAAAAGTCAAGGGGTCTGAATACTTTACGAAGGCACTGTAAGTTTCAGTATATGTATGATTTTGAGGTATATTCAAGAGTGAATGTTATTCTTACCTCATCGTCTAATGAAAGCCACAGGTAATTCACGGTTGGGAACAAGCGTCCCCGAATGGATAGTTTCAACTGGTTCACTATCTGTCGCCACAATTTCATAATCTCTGACGACCTGATAGAAAGAGGGGAAAAAGGAGCAGTCATTAGATTATGAAGGGTATGTAAAAGGACAACCAGTATCAATTGAGGTAAGACTCACATGGTGACAGAAAAGAAATTCAGGGTTAACACACATTGCAGAACAAAGTCTTCAGAATGTATTCATACCCCTTGACTTTTGTTGTGTTACAGCCTGAATTCAATATGAATATGAAAACAAAGTGAAAACATGTTTTTCGAAATTTTTGCAAATATATTGAAAATTAAATACAGAAGTATCTAATTTACATACGTATTCACACCCCTAAGTCAATACATGTTTACATGTTAATATCACCGTTGGCAGCAATTACAGCTGTGAGTCTTTCTGGGTAAGTCTCTACAAGCTTTGCACACCAGTATTGTACAATATTTGCACATTGTTATTTTAAAAATTATTCAAGCTCTGTTTTTTTTATTCTTTAAGATATGTCTAGTTGGTTGTTGATCATTGCTAGACAGCCATTTTCAAGTCTTGTGATAGATTCTCAAGCCGGTTTACATCAAAACTGTCACTAGGCCACTTAAGAACATTCAATGTCATCTTGGTAAGCAACTCCAGTGTATATTTGTCCTTATGTTTTAGGTTATTGTCCTGCTGAATGGTGAATTTGTCTCCCTGTGTCTGTTAGAAAGAACACTGAACCAGGTTTTGCTCTAGGTTTTTACCTGTGCTTAGCTCTAATCTGTTTATTTTTATCCTAAAACAACTCTAGTCCATGCCGATAGCAAGCATACCCATAACATGACGCAGTCACCACCATGCTTGAAAATATGAAGAGTGGTACTCAGTGGTGTTGGATTTTTCCCAAACATAACGTTTTGTATTCAGGACATAAAGTTGATTTCTTTGCCACGTTTTGCAGTTTTATTTTCATGCCTTATTGCAAACAGGATGTGGTAGTCAGATGAGGTAGTCGTAAAAAAATGATGTTCAAAACTATGATTGCACACAGAGTGAGTCCATGCAACTTATTATGTGACTTGTTAAGCAGACGTTTAGACGTTTAGCAGACTCCTGAACTTATTTAAGCTTGCCATAACAAAGGGGTTGAAAACTTATTGAGGCATTTCACCTTTTCATTTTTTTATTAATTTGTAACCATTTCTAAAAACATAATTATTGGGGTATTGTATGTAAGCTAGTGACACAAAATATCAATTGAATCCATTTTCAATTCAGGCTAGAACACAACGTATGTGAAAAGGGACTGTACACATTGAAACCTGACGCAGGAAGACGGAGTAATATGCTGTATATCGCCCACAGGTGTTAAGCACTACCTGCGGTAAAACTACAATGTTGGCAACTTGGTGGCCACTTCGGGGGCACAGGAGGTTGTTCTTACCCAGCAGAGTGCCAACTGCAGCTGTAGCTCTGCCAGACGCCGCCCAATGCACATCCTCTTCCCAATACCAAAAGGCACATGGGCAAAGGGGTTAATGGTACTGCTCTCTTTTAGCCAACGCTCTGGCTTAAACCGACTGCTGTCGTCAAAGTATTCCTCATTGGCACCCTGAGCATGGCTGTTGATCATCAACACTGTCTGCAAATGAAGAATAAAGATCTTGATTAGACATCCATCAACTGTTGTAATCGCCCCAACATGAACTCTTAAATGATGGAATTTGAAGTAATCCATTTACCCCCTTGGGAATGGAGTAATCCCCCAACACAGTGTCTTTGTCTAAGGTCCGACTCGTGAAGGGAACTGACGGCGATAACCTGGAGGAATTTGAAAAAAGGGTTTGGAAATATAGTGTTGAAGCAGGAGGATACATAAGCTCTTTAGGATCAGTTAAACATACTCAAACCTTTTTTTAAAGGCAAGTTGAAAGGAAAATAGCTAATCTGTCAAAATTCATAAACGTTCTCTGTGTGAGTTTCTGCATTAAACTCAAAAAACACTTGTCAATTCGAAATGTCTGTAAATTAAAAATAAGACCGATTTTGGTTTGTAACGCTAAAATGTTTTTCTTTCAACTCGCCAAATTGAGCCCCGTTTCAAATGTTCACTCTTTGAGAATAACTTTTCTAGACACGAGATGCGCATCACTTCACAGTGCCAATTTTTTTCCTTATAAAAAATATTCTGTTCTATTTAATTCTGATATATCACATAGTTTTTTTTACTATAAATTAGGTGTGTGTTGACTATGATAAGGGCTTGGGAAATAAAAGTGTATTGTCTGCTAAATTAACTAAACAAGGCTATGCCTTTGCACAGTAATAGGCTTATCCACTGACGAGGTTACTGCCTTTTTGAAGATTGTGTTCTACGATATAATATAACCAGTTGACTGTGGTTTCAATAAGTCAGTCTTAAATGGCACTTGCTTTTCTATTGACTGAATATATATTGTGCAATTTAGAAATTAGGATTTGTTATCTGTAATGGTTATGATAAAATATATATATTTTTTAATTAGAGTACTCAAGTTCAATATAATTTATTAAGGCAGAACATAATAAATAAATAAATATGGATTCCCCCTGTGAAGAAACAGTGCAGAATTGCAGGAAATTGTTTAAAAAATTGCAACAACAAATGTTTTATTTATTTTTGTGTTTCATTCAAATTATTATAGTTTTTTTTGCACCTACTTCCAGACAAAGCCAAGCGCCCATGCCTCAACTAATTTGTTTTGGACGTGTGTACCGGTTTGAATGACATACAGTACACGATGACTGCAGTGTTATTGTTTTTGCGTCACATCCCAGTAGAATGTCTTACTGTACCTCATCGATTCCTTGAGGCAGGCCTTGATGTAGGGCATTCTCTGGAGGTGCTTGGCACTGGGAGTCTGACTAGCGGGCAGAACCTCTCTGATTTCTTGGAGCAGCTTCTTCTGAACGCAGGGGTTACGGGAGAGGTTGAAAATAGCCCACAGCATGCTGTTGGCAGTCTAGAAAACATCAACAGAGGGAGAGAGAGAGAGAGAGAGAGAGAGAGAGAGAGATAGAGAGGGTGAGAGGGAGAGGGGAGAGTTGTCAGACTCATTCAGAGAGATACTATAAACTGCATTCCATAAAGGGGGTCCTACAGTAAATGTAGCTGAGGAATGTGAGGGGTTCCTCAAGGGTTGTTTCTGTCCCATCTGGACTGCAGACCAGATTACCTCAGCCTTTGAACCACTACTATTGCAGTTTGCACCTGTTTGTTTCTTCTCTCACAGGGAGGGAATACCACTTCAAGTGTAGCGTAAATAAGTTAAAACAATGTATGGGAGCAAGAAATGAAGTAAGGTGGAAAGTCATCAACAACAAAGGATGGAGTGTCATGTTTTCCCCTCTTATTTTTCGGAAAATAGAAGAGCAAAATAGGCGCTGGTGCAAGTGAATGATAAATCTGGCCCTGTTCTTGTTTGTACGACCGAGATTCGAACCCGGGTCCCGCTAAGCGAAAATCTAGGCCTAAAGCAAGTCTTCAGGTGACAAGCAATGTAACTCATCACAGTTCACCGGGAAAAAATTTGAGGACTATCACACTTCAGTGTCGTGAAGCTAAACGATTAGCAAGGTTACCCATCATGCAAGTGTGGTTAGACTTGCTAATCACTTAGCGCCACAAACCATCTCTGTTACATTTGTCAACTGATCCTTACCGTCTCCACTCCTCCGATCTGGAGCTCTGTGATGGCGGCGTACAGCTCTTTCTTGGACAGCTGACTGTGGCGGTAGATGTCACACAGGAAGTCATCACTGGGCCCTGTTGCCCCTGCATGGCGCTTTATCTTCTTGTCTATGTAGACTTTGGCTGCGGACAACAACAAGAGACAAACGCAAAATAATTAACTGAAAGATATTTTTGAAAAAGCTAGGTAACAATGACTGCATATAGTCCATTTTTAAAGCCATTCTAAATGGTCAACTTTATTCACCAAAACATGGATTCTATTTGTGAAAAGCTGTAACCAGTCATAAACAATGATAATTGTAAACTTCTACAAACAAGTCATCGATATTTAACAAGCCATAAAATGCCCTCACTTCCACTCCCTATTGCTACTTTCAAAAGCCCTCAACCATCTTATATCTACTGAACCTGGCCACGAGGACAACATACACGGCCACTGTTTATTGAATTTTTTTATTTAACCTTTATTTAACTAGGCAAGTCAGATAAGAACAAATTCTTAATTAAAATGACGTATAGGAGGGGAATGAGCTATGAGCCCCCTTAAATGCAACAAAAATCAAAATAATGCTAATTTAACCATTCTCCTTTTTATTTGAAATGCTATTTTGAACTGCTACCGTGGTAAAAGCTTTTTTTTCAAATCAGTGGAACCCAAGACTTCCCAGGGCAGCCCTGGTTGATTTGGCATCGGGGACAATTTTAGGATTTTAGCTAACCCTAACCTTTTTTCTAACCTTAACCTAATTCTGCTAACATGCTACGTTAATTCTCCTAACCTGTCATGTTAACTATCCTAACCTGCTGTGTAAGTACTCTTAACCTGCTATGAAAAGTCACTTCTGCAAGTCAAAACTGGCGGACCTGCCCTGAGAGCAGTATGAGTATCCACTAATGCAATACAGCCCACCTCTGTGGTTTAAAAAGGAAAATCACAGAGACCCCCCCCCCACCCGTGTACCTGGTTGCTTTAGCGGTGGTTGGGAGCGAGATCAGGGGGCATTTAGAGTGAGAGAGTGGACATGGAGGGGAGGTTTCTTTAGAGGGATGGGGAGGGGACCGAGAGTCGGGGGGCATTGTAGGAGGAGTTTTTACCTGTGCTGAATATACGGTCCCAAGCCGTGGTGTGGTCCTGCCATGTTTTGGTGTTCAGTTTTTTGTGGAGCTCCACTGGCGTGACCATCATGGCGCCAAATGTGCTCATCATCTACACATCCACAGAGAGAGAGGGAAGAGAGAGAGATACTTTAAATGTAACAATCAAATAAAGACATACAGTACATGACAATGTAACAATTTATCGTTGCAACCAGTCATTTTTAAAGTCTACCTCCAGTGTTTCAATATCAACTTATAGCACAGGACCATGGTTACCCTAACAAAATGTTGTTTAAAAGACGTTGTAAATACATGCATGTCTCCTGGCTGCTGAAGATATTTGTTTGCCCCAGTAAATTCCTGCCTACCCAGGGACCAGTTTCAGATAGTCTATTGACTCATCAGTAACTGTAGCAGTGGTGATTAGCACACTCACTAAAGTGAACTCAGTGAACTGCACTCTATCTATAGGCTCAGAGCGATATCGCAATATAGCTCTGTCACAGAAAGATCACTAAAATCATCCCCAAGCCAGGGGTCTTCAGCTGCACCCACAATACCTGTATCACTATAGGCAAATAGTAACTGGATGTGTAAAATCAATGACCACTTACCGTCTTTATGGATGTGATAAAGGTCATAGCCTCCTCGTTGACATTGTCATCCAGAAGCCCGAAACGTTTGTCGTAGAGCACTAAGCAAATGGCTGTAATTAGATAATAAAACATTGAAAACATGAATTGAGTAACAACATGCATTAATGTATTATTTAATTTTTCCTCAGTAGCAAATCAATTATAATGTCCATTCATTCTAATAAGACTTTTAGTTAATTTTGTTTTTAAAACAATTAAATTATCATTAGAATAATTCAAATGATTTAATACATCCACATTACATATAAGCAACAATCTTTATTGTAAATATGAATATCTAACTACAAATATGTTATTTACATTATAAACAATAGGCTACTTACTCTCCATTGACCATTTATTCAATTCGAAGTACAAGTCCTCAAATTGTCCATTGTCAGTCACTTGCCCAATTCTACTAACGAAATCGGCCAACACCTTCATTTTGGAGACAAGAAAAAGTAATCATTTGATCAAATTCACCTTGAAATGTGCAGTTTTACCGCAGATAAATTATCTTACAAACCTGGTTTATTTTTCCATCAAGTTTCGCGACTTCTGTGGGTTTCATCAATTTCTGCTGAAACGCGCTTCTCACCCTCTGCCAGTCTTCCCCTTCCCTGAAAATCAGCAGGAAATCTATGAATTGGTAGGCTACGTCTGTTAAAATAGATTATCTGTGTATTTCTGTTGAGCAAATAGCACGATATCATAGGAATACTGAAAAGTGCCACTTACAGAATAAGAAGTCCATATGCCTCGCCTCTTAAGTCTCGGTATGCTTTCCAGGGTTTGATCTCCAGACGCTGTGGATAAGCGCTCTCCTTTCTGTAGAGTGCCTCCACTAAGCAAGGTGCGCCAATATGGACCGATTCAAAGGAGCCGAGTTTCATCCGGAAAATCTTTCCGAATTTCTTATGGTAATCAATCTAAAAGGAAGAAATATCAGACACAAAACATTTAATCCACCAATAAAACAACTTTATTATCTATTATAATGAAATAAAATAAAACATCTGTCGAATTGTTTTTAGTTTTTATTCTTCATCTTATTATTCTTATCGTTATAATATATTCTTGTTATCATTTACCAATGCATTGTGTTGTCTTTGCAGCCCTCCTTTGCGTAGTAGTTCTATCAAACTGCCAAATAAGGGCCAGTTGGTGGGTCCAGGTATCGAGTCAAGGCTCTGAGTCTGCGAGGGAAGACTGTGTCGACAAGGCGCAACCAATGTAGCATCCTTCGGGTCCAGGACGCACACTGAAGATGTTGGCTTGAAGTGCTGCAAACCAACCGTTTTCTTTTTTAACAATTCGACTATCTGTGGTACCTTTTGGATTTGTGCTCTCATTCTCGTGCTGTGATAGGCAAAAAAAAAATACTGGGGCACTAATTAATTTATTTGCTTTGTTGGAAACTTGGAAGTTTCAGTGTTCTCGTTTCTTGGAACTGTGACGCCTACCACAATATATATACTCTTGACAGTGTTTATTCACAACCAATCAGGGATCGGGCTTGCATGGTGTGGCCGGCGAACCCACACCATTCATTTATGAATCCAAATTGTGAGGATCGCATGACCCCAGATAGATGCAGGAAGTGCCCTTGCCTCATAATTTATAAATAAACATATCGGCCTAAACTGAAGGTGACGCAGTTCGCTTGAACCATCGGCAGTCACACTATGAGGGCATGTCAGCGATGAGGATGGCATGTTTTTGGATTTTGAAGTACCATGTTGTTGCCCTATAAAAGTGCTTACTCACTGAGTGTCATTTGCCATCGTAATAACCTTGAACATTGAGAAATGTTTGCTGGCGTGCTTAGGGGGAGCATGTTGGTTTTGTAATCCCCTAACACAGGAGCACACACATGGGTACAATCACAGTGCACACAAAACACAAACACACATGCATGACACTGATCAGTGGCGATTTTAGCATGTAAATCTTGGTGAGGCAAGCAAAGCCACTACACAACACAGCACTAAGCAATACATGAATTGCTGTTAGGGCCTACATTAAGCTGTCCCAACAGCAGAGTCCCAACAGCAGTCCCAACACCTTACCACTGCTACACCTGGTTATCAGCAGAGCCCTGTCTGGCAGCGAAACAGTTAATTCAGCCTCATTTACCGCCTTTAAAAAAAACATAGCTGATATGGCTGACTTGCTTAAATGTGGTTTCTAATGACAATTAAGATGTACTTGCTATGGTATAAGGTGGTGACGACGAGCGAATAAGAGACATTCCGTAATTTCGATTAAGACATTAAATGAGAGCGCGACGACGGACGTAGTCAATATAACTATTTGTTCAGCACCTTTGAAATGTACAGCGACAGAATTCAGATCATGGGCCATTCTTACATTGTTCTCCCTGCACACCAAGTCAGAACCATAGGATAAATAAAGGGGGCAAATAAGCAGACAATGAAAGCTCTTACAATATTTGATGATTACATATCTCTAAAACAGGTTATAGGCTACATGTACACCACCAAGTTGGAACAGTAGGCAAAATGAAGAGGTGAAAAAAGACCAAATGACTCGGGTGAGGCACATTGAATGCTGTTTGGGTATTTGCATGTCAAAAAAGATACACGTCAAATAACACTATTTGACTCATTAAACAAGCTTTCATTTTGACACGTCAAATAACACAATTCTATTATAGAATGTTGTGTGTGCTGAATTTGCACATGCAAGCCAAGCACCACCACTACTATCAGTAGGACTGTCAAAGCTGTACAAAAAAAAGTCTGCAAACAATCACACACGAACGATGTGTTTACAATACTGCGTTGGTGAAAATAGACCAAATTATTAGTGTGATGCACATGGGCTACTTACAGCATACTACACAACATACACTTAGTATTACTTTCTTAGCTACAGTATTACATATCTCCCTGGCATTTTACATAATTTATGCAGCAGCATACAAAACATTTTTTAAGGATTGTAAAAAAAAAAAACATTTTAGCCTTAAATGATATACCCAAATCTAACTGCCTGTAGCTCAGGACCTGAAGCAAGGATATGCATTTCTTGATTCCATTTGAAAGGAAACACTTTGAAGTTTGTGGAAATGTGAAATTCATGTAGGAGAATATAACACATTAGATCTGGCAAAAGATAATACAAACATAAAAACCTGCATTTTTGTTTTTTGTTTTATCATCTTTGAAATGCAATAGAAAGGCCATAATATAATATTGCAGTTTAGGCGCAATTTAGATTTTGTCCACTAGATGACAGCAGTGTGTGCGCGAAGTTTCAGATTGATCCAGTGAAGCATTGTAACACTGGACAATATTTTGTGTCAAGTCTGCCCAAATGTGCCAAATTGGTCAATTGATACATTTTCTACTGAGCCTTGACATATACACTCACTTTCACACATCTAGATGGCCGGGCGGAGTCGGTGTGGAGCCAGAGACAGCAGGGGTTCAAACTGTAGAACCCAGTTCCTACATTTGAATATAAAAATTGATTTTATCAAACAAACTATGCTACATTTTATCTCTGGGACCCTCATGATGACAAATCAGAGCAAGATTACTGAATGTAAGTACATTCTTTACCTTCGGAGGTGAATGTAACAAACCAGTTGTTTTTTGTTGTTGTGCACTCTCCTCAAACAATAGCATGGTATTTTTTCCCTGTAATAGCTACTGTAAATTGGACAGTGCAGTTAGATTCACAAAAAAATGTAAGCTTTCTGCCCATATAAGACATGACTATGTCCTGGAAAGTTTGCTGTTACTTACAACTGTCATGCTAATCACATTAGTGCACGTTAGCTCAACCGTTCCGGTATAGCGACACCGATCCCGTAGATATTTTAAACAGGAAAATGGTGAGGCAGTCCTTTGTGGGCAAATTTTGTCATCAAACTTTGTCATCAAATTCTTGTATTTACGGTGGGAACTCAGGGATAAAAGCACAGCCACTCCACTGAATAGCAGGCTAGTGATTGCTTTGCAGTGCTTGCAGTTAGCCACTGATTGTAACGGCTATCGTCATATTCTTCCTCCTCCTCGGACGAGGAGAGGCGAGACGGATCAGACCAATACGTAGAGTGGTTAGGGTTCATAATGATTTATTATAACGAAACTGAAACTGACTTACAAAACAATTAAACGAAGTGCATAAACCGATACAGTACCGTGTGATGCAACAAACACAGACACGGAAACAAACACCCACAAAACACACGTGAAACCCAGGCTGCCTAAGTATGATTCTCAATCAGGGACAACGATTGACAGCTGTCTCTGATTGAGAATCATACCCGGCCGAACACAAACATCCCAACATAGAAAATCAAACATAGACAAACCCACCCAACTCATGCCCTGACCAACTAAATAAATACAAGAAAAAGGAAAACAGGTCAGGAACGTGACACTGATTCCTTGTTGAATTAATGATTTCCACCTTGTTGTGTAATGGGTCCATGTCCAATGGCCGATGAGCACTGATACGTTTTATCTATAATTTCTCTTCATTATTTCTCTTCGTATGACAAGTATTAAAAATGATTTGCCAGTAGATTGTCCACTTGACTCATTATGATGACTGCTAGCTAAGATTTTGAAAGTAAGATGTTGACATGATTAGTCCAATCAAATATAAGGTGATTTGAAATAATTGTATCTGTGGCCAATGGACCTTGAGCCTTCTTGGAAGGGCACTTATAATATAACTCTATGACAGGACCCAAAGGGCTGAAATGTTCAATGTCTACTCTTACTAAGAACTTGGACTCTGCCTGCAACTTAGTGTCCCCATGAGTCCCCATGAGTGACAGAACACTGAGCCAATCAGGCACATGCTTCTATTTTCTGAAGGCTTGCTCCACCACCACAGAAAACACTGAGCTAGGCTGAAACACCTGCATTTTGGAGCTGCCTTACTCAAGAAAACAAAAAAGAGACCATGTTTGTATGTGGCTTTATTAACTCAATTATATATATTTTTTTTTTTACATAGTTAGCAAACTGATATGTGACACGTATTAATGCCAAAATGACATGCAAAACAGGCAAGATCCCACCTGCCTTGAATGACAGGTCGCCACCGACACATGTATAGATATGGTGCATTCTGTCTACAGTCATTCACCCGGAACACTCATCTCATCCCTACCTGGTCGTCGGTGACTTCAGTTACTTCATTGGATCTACCTATTCAATCCCATCAACTCACCTCCGCTGCCCGCTCCGTCACTTGGATTTTTCTATCACTACATTCAAACTTGTAAATAAATACTCACCTTCGTCTTACTCTCCTTGTCCTGGTCTGCTTCTGGGATCAACTTTAGAAAACCGTGACACCCATTGGGTCTCCATTGGGCTGTCGATTATTGTTCCCATGTCCGTTGTTCCCATGTCCGTCGCTCTTTTGTTTGGGTTTCAACCCTGTGTTTTGTATACGTGTTTGTTTGGTCTACGTCCCCGTGCCTTTACATGGAACGCCATAATTTGGGTCTATAAAAACCCCTATTAAGCATTCCTGCACCTGTCTCCCGATTCCTATATCACAAAACGTGACCGGTATTTTGTGTAGATTGATGAGGAAAAAACACAATTTAATCAATTTTAGAATAAGGCTGTAACAAAATGTGGAAAAATGTCAAGGGGTCTGAATACTTTCCGAATGCACTGTATTACCTGTGTCAATAGGTGAACAGCTATAGTCAGGTGTAAACTGTAGTCACCATGGTTGTGGTCAATTTAATTTAATTCAAATGAGAATGTAGGCTAAACTGAAAGTCCAATTCCAATAGGCTTGGAAAGTGGAGATGAAACAAAATATCACAAAAAGAAACATTACCGGAGACTATTCACAGTTTTTAAGAGGTGTTCCATTTGCTAGTGGTAGGGATGCAGTAGGAATTCACTGTAAATAGGTGATTTTCTTCGCCCCACAGTTAGCCAAGATGCTTAGCTAGCAATCTCATTTTGTTTACAGTTAGTTAACAACCGTTCCTATACTATTTTGCTACCGTAGCTACCGTAGCACTGCCATGTCAACAACATCTCCAAACATTGTGAGGGGTCTTCAGTTGTGTTTACCTATGTGACACCATCCACTTTCCAAGTGTATTCCAAATTCCCCTCATTGAAAAGCAGAGTAAATGGTTAACTTACATTTCTGTTTACTTCCTGTATTGACTTAATTGAAATGAAATTGACCCCAACCATTGTGGTCACTACTGAAGACTGGTTGGATACACACCAACAATACACTTTGCCCTTACTAAAACTTTACCTCTTAAATATGTTGAAGCGCTTGATCCCAGATAGTAACCCAGTCTCAGAGCATTTTGTATTAATCTGTATGTAAATCTGACCCACTCCAATTAGTATGTTATGTTATATTTCCTATGGTATGTATTAATTTGTGAATATCCATCACCCATTTTGTACTATATGTTGTGAATTATAATTTGGACTATATGTTATCAAAACATACAATATGTTATGAATTTGCCAAACGTTCTATATGTTTAATTATTTATAAATGTATGATATGTTACTAATTCTAACTAGGTGGCTAATGTTAGGGTTAAGGTTGGGGTAGGAGTGTAGGAGTTAGGTTAAAGGGTGAATGTTAGGGAAAGGGTTAGCTAAAAAGGTTAAGGGTAGTGTTAGCTAAAATGATTAAGGTTAGGGTTAGTGGAAGGGTTAGCTAACATGCTAAGTAGTTGCAAAGTAGCTAAAAAGTAGTAAGTAGTTGAAAGGTTGATAATTAGATAAAATGCTAAAGTTGTCCGTGATGAAATTTGAACTCACAACCTTTGGGTTGCTAGATGCTCGCATTATACATCCACTCTGGCCAACCATACAACTTTCGTTTTTTTGCCTTAAAACTTCTTAAGGCTAGGGGGTGCTGTTGTCACTATTTATGGTAATCGTGTAATTTTTGAAACGGCTTCCTACAAAATTTTTGATCGTACAATATGCATATTATTATTATTATTGGATAGAAAACAGTCTATAGTTTCTATAGGAGTTGAAATTTTGTCTCTAAGTTGAACAGAACTCATTCTACAGCAATTTCCCTGACATGGAGTCAGATTTCAGAAATGTTGGCCCCTGTTCTGGAGTCAGTTTTAAGGCCAATGTTATTCCTATGAGTATATGGACACTGCTTACGTCTTCCCCTGGATGCCTTTACGTGATGACGATTTGAATGGGGTCGACTGCCCAATCACAGGCACTATAAATAAAAAAAACCTGTAGCTAGGAATTCTTTTCTTGCTGCGTCATGCGCGCGGCGGCCACCGACCCGCACTTGTTCCAAGCATTAGTGTAGGGAGTAATATTACTCTGGTCATGTTTCTACTCGTTATGGGAGTTAAAAACATCATAAGGTAGTTAATTTAAAGCGTTTTATAGCAATTTATATCCGATTTTGGGACATTTATTTCTGAGACGCTGTGAATCTCTGGGCACGCTTCCAGTTCATGCCGAACGCAGTTGGCATTTCCACATGGCAAGAGGACAGCTTTCCACCAAAAGACGATTAGACCCAAGAAAGGATCCTTTGCCCAAGATACTGATGGAAGAACAGCTCAAAGTAGGAACAATTTATTATGATAAATCGTGTTTCTGTCGAAAAATGTTAGTGGCTTAGGACGCCATCTTTTTTGACGTAGCTTCGCTTGGCGCAAACTGTATTGAAAAGTAAGGATAATTTAAAAAATGTAATTCCGCGATTGTATTAAGAATTAAATTGTCTATCAATCCCTGTCCACCCTATATTTTTTAGTCACGTTTATGAGTATTTATGTATACGAGTAGATCACTGTCTAATATGGCGCACGAACATTTTCTCACCAGCTGGGCTACTTTTCCCATTGTCTAACCATGATTTTGGTGGCTAAATATGCACATTTTCGAACAAACTGTATATGTATGTTGTAATGTGATGTTACAGGGGTGTCATCTGAAGAATTCTGAGAAGGTTAGTGAAAAAAATAATATATTTTGGCGATGTTTACGTTATCGCTCTCTTTGGCTAGAATCAATGCTGGGGTAATGTTTGCACATGTGCTATGCTAATATAACGATTTATTGTGTTTTCGCTGTAAGACACTTAGAAAATCTGAAATATTGTCTGTATTCACAGGATCTGTGTCTTTCGATTAGTGTATGCTGTGTATTTTTACGAAATGTTTGATGATTAGTAGATAGGTAAACACGTTGCTCATTGTAATTATTCTAGTCCATTTGTGACGGTGGGTGCAATTGTAAACTATGCCATCTACCTGAAATATGCACATTTTTCTAACAAAACCTATCCTATACCATAAATATGTTATCAGACTGTCATCTGATGAGTTTTTTTCTTGGTTAGGGGCTATAAATATCTTAGTTTAGCCGAATTGGTGATAGCTACTGGTGTTGGTGGACAAATAAAAGATGGTGGATTATGCTAATGTGTTTTTAGCTAATAGATTTACATCTTTACATATTGTGTCTTCCCTGTAAAACATTTTAAAAATCGGACATGTTGGCTGGATTCACAAGATCTGTGTCTTTCATTAGCTGTATTGGACTTTAATGTGTGAAAGTTAAATATTTAAAAAATATATATTTTTTGAATTTCGCGGCTCTGCCTTTTCAGTGGGGGTGTGGGGGGTGTGCCGCTAGCGGAACGTGTGTCCTTGAAAGGTTAAGTAACCATTTGTCTTATGTAACCATACCAAACATAACATATCATGCTAATTTGGTATCCTGGATTTACATTTACTATGTTACGTCTAGTCTATGAGACCAGGCTGCAGATAGAGTGTACATTAATGATGCTGTTAGTTCACCCGCACACGCCCGCAAGTGCTAATAACCCATCCACAACCGCCCGACTATATCACATATAATGTGATGAAGGGGAAATCTGAGGCCCGCAAATATACAAAATGCAATGTATTGTCAGAGATCGCAAACTATTTTTTGACAGGCCTTTTTAGATAGGCCTATGTTTAAGGAATAAGGCATGCGAACCCAGGGATTATTGTGTGATAAGAAGGGCTGTTCTTAGGCCCAAGGCAAAGCCAATCGTTCATTCTATTTATTCCACGTTGCTATGCTAAACAAATAATTGGCATGTAGCTAGATAACAGATGTTCAATGATGACGAGAGACAAGAACTTCAATAAATAATGATTGAATAAATATTTTATAAACAGGCAACAAGAACTTCAGCAAATAATGATTTAATAAATAATGTATAAATTGGCAACAAACAGTCAATAAGATAGTTATTGATGATAGCTAGTCTAAAGTTACTTATCCTTTGCTAGCTAACTAACGCGAACACAGAATCACCTGTATGCATATTGCAATCCTTTTATTTTACTCCTTTAGTGTTTTATTTTAATTTGTATTATTTTTTTTAAAACTCTGCATCATTGGGAAGGACTCGTAAGCAAGCATTTCACGATAAAGTCTACACCAGTTTATTCCGCGCATGTGAAAAATAAAATGTCTGTAACAATTGTTCTCCTCCTCGTCTGAGGAGGAGCAGGGATCGGACCAAAACGCAGCTTGTGTGGAATACATAATGAATTTATTTAAACAAGACGAACACGAAGCACACTTGATAAATTACAAAATAACAAAACGACGTAGACCGACCTGAACATGAGAACTTACAAAACACGAAGAACGCACGAACAGGAACAAACAAAACAAACGAAACAGTCCCGTGTGGTACATACACAGACACGGAAGACAATCACCCACAAACAAACGGTGTGAACAGCCTACCTTAATATGGTTCTCAATCAGAGGAAACGTCAAATACCTGCCCCTGATTGAGAACCATATAAGGCTAATTAACCAATGAACCTAAACAAGAAACAAATAGCATAGACTGCCCACCCAGCTCACGTCCTGACCAACTAAACAAAGCTAAACAAAGGAAAAACAGGTCAGGAACGTGACAATGTCATAAAAAATGTTTAAAAGCTGTCAGTCTCATCACATTCATATGCATGGCACAGGTGGAGAGCTCAACAGCAAAAAAACTGCAATATTGTACAGGTTGGTGTATATTAACCCCCGCTGTACCAAACGTCTTGCTAGACAAGAAGCATGTGGAAATAATGTCAAGATGCTTTTTTTCCCGGGGGGGAGAATAAAGGCCCAATGCAGCTGTTTTTAATCAATATCAAATCATTTCTGGATAACAATTCAGTACCCTTACTACAATAGATTTTAAAAGTGCAAAAATAGCTTTTTTTAGCAAAAAACTTTCTCAATCAAGAATTTTGCTACGACTGACCGGGAGTGGTCTGAGTGGGGAGGGGGAAACGGACAACTAGCTGTTACTGGCAGAGAGGTTTGGAACGCTCTTTGTTATTGGTCTATTAACCAAGTTAGCGCATTGTGATATCACCATGGAAAGTCGAAACTCCTGCCCATGCAAACCTGCTGATTATAAGGTCCTGTGTAGATTGTTTTCAACCAGCAACTATCGGGAAATAACACTGATCATTTTTTCCCCTTTACTTTATGTTTATGAATGCTTGGCTGGGCTGCGGGACAGTGGATGTGTGTTGATATTCGAAATGTAATTATGGTATTATGGCATCATGGCATTTTGCATGGATTATCGTAAATAACTAACAGCTATCAACCAATCAGCATCCAAACAACCCGTTTTATAATTCTGCTTATAATTTCTGACATTTTGGTAGGCTATTTGTTTGTCAACTTGTCTATTATTAGATGCATGCAGCTTTTCTTCTCTGTAATTACTTGTTGCCATAGAAAACTAAATAAACCCTTACCTACCAGAAAATTGTCATATATCTGTAAAGGCAGTCAATGTTGTTCTCCCCCTTAGACGAGAAGGAGCATGGATAGGACCAAGATGCGGATTGAGGGAAATAAGCCATCTTTTAATGAAGAACAGCAAACAAGACACTACAAACTACAAAACAACAAACTAACAAACCTTCAACCGTCCTGTGTGGCCCAAACACTGACACAGGAACAAACACCCACAAAACACCAGTGAAACCCTGGCTGCCTTTGTATGACTCTCAATTAGAGACAAACAATACACACCTGTCTCTAATTGAGAATCACACCAGGCCGAACACAAAACCCCACATAGAAATACAAACATAGACAAACCCACCCAACTCACGCCCTGACCAACTAAAATGAATACAAAACAAAGGAAAACAGGTCAGGAACGTGACAATATCGATAGAATGAAGGCTTAGATTTAGTTGAAATCCGTAAAGTTGGTTTCCTCTTTCATCTCTGTTTCTCTTGCGCAGCAAAGACGTTTAGGGACCAGGAAGAAAATGCAAAAAAAATTCCACCTTTAATTCCAATTTACAGACGGTCCCTAACCGTGTATTTATTCTCTCAAGATGCCGAAAGAAAGAAATCTATTTCTCCACTCCTTTTCCTGAGTAAACATTGATGTTTGGTGTGTCATTTTACTTCCAGAAATGCTTAATTATGCTGGAGTTAATATTATGTATATGAGAAGTTATAAACCTACAGTCAGTGTCCAGATTTAAGTTTGGCTACTATTCCATTTAACCCATCTGAACAGTATAGTTCCCAATATAGTTCCCAAGTCCCCATCTTGTGACTGTCGAATTTGTATAGCGTTTCACAATCATCCATAACCTGTTTGGGCTGCAGGGGCAGTATTGAGTAGCCGGATAAAAGGTGCCCACGGCCTCGTACTCAATTCTTGCTCGTACAATATGCATATTATTATTACTATTGGATAGAAAACACTCTCTAGTTTCTAAAACCGTTTGAATTATATCTGTGAGTAAAACGTAACTCCTTTTGCAGCAAACTTCCTGACAGGAAGTGGAAAATCTGAAATCGATGCTCTGTTCTAGGGCCTGCCTATTAATGTCCTTGATATTTAGTAGTATAGATGCACTTCATACGTCTTCCACTAGATGTCGACAGGCAGTGAGAGAAGAAATGGAGTGAATAACTTGATCTGGGGTCGAACAAAAGCTCTTTGTATGACGTGTCACCAGTTTCCTGTTTTCTGGAGAGCGCGTGAAGGGACCTGGTTTTGCCTTCTGTACAGCTGTCGTTATAGACGACTAATATCTCCGGCTTTGATTTTATTTGATACATGTGACAATATCATCGTAAAGTATGTTTTTTCAATATAGTTTTATTCGATTATTGAACATTTTTCGGGACGTTAGGCGTGTTGCGTTGTGTGCCTTTGTTCAGGAAGGAGAGCTTCGAGCCACTTTGCTAGCTTTCCGTGCTAATTGACTGGAGAAGAGGACATTCTAAATCCAAACAACGATTGTTCCCGACAAAGGACCCCTTGTACAACATTCTGATGAAAGATCGTCAAAAGTAGGACCCATTTTATGATGCTATTTCATATATCTGTCGAACATGTGAAATAGTCGTTTGTGCCCAGATTTTGGGTACTCTCTCGCTATACCTAAGCTGGATGTCGTAATGAAGTTATTTTTAGAATTCTAACACGGCGATTGCATTAAGAACTAGTGTATCTATCATTTCCTATACCACATGTATTTTTTAGTAATGTTTATGTATAGTTATTTGGTCAGAATAGTTGAGTGCCATAAAAATATCCGCACATTCTGGGAAAAATATGCTACGTTAGCACAATGTATAACCACTGATTTCAGCTCTAAATATGCACATTTTCGAACAAAACATAAGTGTATGTATAACCTGATGTTATAGGACTGTCATCTGATGAAGCTTATCAAGGTTAGTCAAAAATTATATATCTTTTGCTGGTTTATTCGCTATCGCTAACGTGCCTATTGCTATCGCTAACGTGCCTTGATGAATGAATGCGGTAGTGTGGTTGGCTATTGTAGTAAGCTAATATAATGCTATATTGTGTTTTCGCTGTAAAACACTTAAAAAATCGGAAATATTGGCTGGATTCACAAGATGTTTCATATGCTGTATTGGACTTGTTAATGTGTGAAAGTTAAGTTGAAAGTTGTTTGTTTTTAATTTGCTGTACACCATCGATTTTTCAGAAATGTTTTATGATGAGTATTTAGGTATTTGACGTTGGTGTCTGTAATTACTCTGGCTGCTTCGGTCCTATTTGTGACGGTAGCTGTGTTGGTAGCTGCAATGTAAAACTGATTTATACCTCAAATATGCACATTTTTCTAACAAAACATAGATTTATTGTATAACATGTTATAAGACTGTCATCTGATGAAGTTGGTTCTTGGTTAGTTTGGTTGGTTCTTGGTTAGTTAGGTTGGCTTTGTGCATGCTACCTGTGCTGTGAAAAATGTCTGTCCTTTTTTGTATTTGGTGGTGAGCTAACATAAATATATGTGGTGTTTTTTCGCTGTAAAACATTAAAAAAATCGGACATGTTGGCTGGTTTCACAAGATGTTTCATATGCTGTATTGGACTTGTTAATGTGTGAAAGTTAAATATTTCAAAAAAATATATTTAGAATTTCGCGCCCTGCACTTGAAGGGGCTGTTGTCATATTGTGCCCGGCTTCGGGCTTGCAGCCCAAAGAAGAAAACATACCACTGCTAGCATCCTTTTTTTTTATACGATTTTATTTTGTATTTTACAAACTATACAAAACATACACGTACAAACGACTACATCATACAAACACTACATCACACCTACCCAGACACACTAGCCCCAAACCCTATCTCCAGTACACTTTCTGCCACAAACGGCATGATTTTGTTTCTCTCCGTCATCCTCAATCTTTCAATTTTTAGATAATAAAGCATTTGACATTTCCACTGCATGAATGAAGGAGGATTGACTGATTTCCACTTTTTTTGTATGTTTTTTGAAGATAATTGATGAGAAGAGTATTGTCCAACCCATCAGGTATCTCATTGCACTCTCATATGTCATGTTTTGAAAAATACAGACAGGCAAATTAAAAGCACATTTACATTTCAATACTTCTGACATCAATCTTTGCAACTCTACCCATAACTTTAGAATTTTGTAACATTTCCAGGAGGCATGACTTATTGAGTCATTAGTAGTTTTACACTTCAGACACGACTCTGCCATTGTGAATTTTGTCTCTTGTATAATAAATTCTATACATAAATGTATACTAGATCAAGTGTACATTTTTGTTAACTGTATATCAGTACTTTTTCAATATTTTTTCCAATAGTTTATATTTTTTTCTCAGAGATGATCAGTTGTGTAGGCTCTCTGGAAGGTTTTGTTGTCACGCCCTGGCCTTAGTATTCTTGGTTTTCTTTATTATTTTAGTTAGGTCAGGGTGTGACATGGGGAATGTTTTTGTTTTGTTGGTTGTGGGTAATTGTCTATGTAAGAACGTTAGTAGCCTGTATGTTTGTGCACAACGTTTGTAGCTTCACGGTCGTTTTGTTGTTTTGTTAAAGTGTTTTTGTGTCGTGTTCATCTTCGTGTTGTTTAATAAAAGAAGATGGCTTATTTTCCAAGAGCTGCATTTTGGTCCGTTAATCCGCCACACGATCGTGACAGAATTACCCACCATAGGACCAAGCGGCATGGAAAGCGGCAACAGGACCTACCTACACAGGATTTCTGGAGATGGGAGGAAATTCTAGACGGGAGAGGACCCTGGTCACAGCCAGGGGAATATCACTGCCCCAAGGCAGAGATGGAGGCAGCACGGAGACACGGGAGGAAGCCCAAGAGACAGCACAAAAATTTTTTTGGAGGGGGGCACTTGGAGCAGTCGGCGAAGTTGAGGGGTGAGTCTGAGTGTGTCGAGGAGTTATTGGACAGATTGGAGGAGAGTGAACGAAGGGGAGATTATGAGACATTCGAAGAGTTGTTGACGAAATTGGAGGAGAGTGAAGAGAGAGAGCTGTTGGTTTGGCAGAGTATGCAATGCATTCTCCCTGAGGAGCGTATTAGCTGTCCGATGCCACCTGTGTCAGTTCCTCGTACTCAGCCTGAAACTCGTGTTAAAGTTCCGGAAGATTTGATGCCGGCTATACACACCAGGTCTCCAGTACACCTTCACAACCCGGTGTGTCCTGTTCCTACTTTTTGCACTCATCCTGAGATGCATGTCCCCAGCCCTGTACCACTAGTTCCGGCACCAAGCACTAGGTCTAAGGTGCGTCTCCAGAGCCCTTTACGCACTGTTCCTGCTCCTCGCACTAGCTTTGAGGTGCGTGTTTCCAGCCCATTACTACCAGTGCCTACACCACGTATCAAGCTTCCTGGGTGTCTCCAGAGCCCTGTTGTTCCTCCACGTACTAGCCCTGTGGTGCGTGTCTCCAGCACATTACCACCAGTGCCTACAACACGCACCAAGCCCTCTGTGTGTCTCCAGAGTCCTGTACGCACTGTTCCTTCTCCCCGTACTCGCCCTGATGTGCGGGTCCTCAGCCCGGTACCACCAGTACCGGTACCACGCACAAGGCCTATAGTACGCCTTGAGAGTCCAGTGTGCCCTGTTGTTGCTCCCCGCACTAGCCTTGAGATGCGTGTCCCTAGCCCGGTACCACCAGTTCCGGCACCACGCACTAGGCCTAATGTGCGTCTCCAGGGTCCAGTATGCCCTGTTCCTTCTCCCCGCACTAGCCCTGAGATGCGTGTCCCCAGCCCGGTGCTACCAGTCCCGGCACCACGCACCAGGCCTACAGTGCGCTTCAGCCGGCAGGAGTCTGCCGTCTGCACAGCGATGACTGAACTGCCCGTCTGCCAAGCGCCATCTGAGCCATCCGTCTCCCCAGCGCCATCTGAGCCATCCGTCTCCCCAGCGCCATCTGAGCCATCCGTCTGCAATGAGCCTGCAAAGCCGCCCGTCTGCCATGAGCCTGCAAAGCCGCCCGTCTGCCATGAGCCCACTGAGCCGTCCGCCAGACAGGAGCCGCTAGAGCCGCCAGCCAGACAGGAGCCGCTAGAGCCGTCCGTCAGACAGGATCTGCCAGAGCCGTCAACCAGACAGGATCTGCCAGAGCCGCCAACCAGACAGGATCTGCCAGAGCCGCCAATCAGACAGGAGCAGCCAGATCAGTCAGTCAGCCATGAGCAGCCAGATCCGTCAGCCAGCCATGAGCAGCCAGATCCGTCAGCTAGCCATGAGCAGCCAGATCCGTCAGCTAGCCATGAGCAGCCAGATCCGTCAGCTAGCCATGAGCAGCCAGATCCGTCAGCTAGCCATGAGCAGCCAGATCCGTCAGCTAGCCATGAGCAGCCAGATCCGTCAGCTAGCCATGAGCAGCCAGATCCGTCAGCTAGCCATGAGCAGCCAGATCCGTCAGCTAGCCATGAGCAGCCAGATCCGTCAGCTAGCCATGAGCAGCCAGATCCGTCAGCCAGCCATGAGCAGCCAGATCCGTCAGCCAGCCATGAGCAGCCAGATCCGTCAGCCAGCCATGAGCAGCCAGATCCGTTAGCCAGCCATGAGCAGCCAGATCTGTCAGCCAGCCATGGGCCGTCCCTCAGTCCGGAGCTGCAGTCCCTCAGTCCGGAGCTGCCATTCCTCAGTCCGGAGCTGCCATTCCTCAGTCCGGAGCTGCCCCTTACCCTGGTACTGCCCCTTACCCTGGTGCTGCCACTTACCCTGGTGCTGCCCCTTACCCTGGTGCTGCCCCTTACCCTGGTACTGCCCCTGACCCTGGTACTGCCCCTTACCCTGGTACTGGCCCTTAGTTCGGAGCTGTCCCTTAGTCCGGAACTGCCCTTTAATGCAATGGGGTTAATGTGGAGGGGGGTCGTTTGGAGGAAGCCTAGGAGGTGTTTAGGTACTGTGGTGACGTGGGGACCGCGACCAGAGCCGGAGCCGCCACCGTGGATGGAAGCCCACCCAGACCCTCCCCTAGACTGTGTATGGTGCGCCCGGAGTTCGCGCCTCAAGGGGGGGGTTATGTCACGCCCTGGCCTTAGTATTCTTGGTTTTCTTTATTATTTTAGTTAGGTCAGGGTGTGACATGGGGAATGTTTTTGTTTTGTTGGTTGTGGGTAATTGTCTATGTAAGAACGTTAGTAGCCTGTATGTTTGTGCACAACGTTTGTAGCTTCACGGTCGTTTTGTTGTTTTGTTGTTTTGTTAAAGTGTTTTTGTGTCGTGTTCATCTTCGTGTTATAATAAAAGAAGATGGCTTATTTTCCAAAAGCTGCATTTTGGTCCGTTAATCCGCCACACGATCGTGACATTTGTACAGCTTATGAATATCCTTTTCTGACTCAAAACAGATTCTCTCAAAATTGCTCTCAAGATTTCAAATCAAAATGTTGTGATAAAACTTAAGTTGGATGTATTTGAAAATATCTACATTTGTCAAACCAAATTGTATTTTTAAAGCTATCATGGAAATACAGTAAATGTATTTCTTATAACCAAGTCATTTACGGTTTCTATGCCTTTCGTTTTCCATGTGAGACAATTTATCAATGAATTTCTGAAAAGCTATCCAAGGATTGTTCCATAAGGTTGTGTTTTTAGGGAGTGATATTGGCTCTGCTATCATCCTCTTTTACCATCTTTCCCAAACATTAGACTACTGTTCTGGCCCTCCTTTGTATTTATTTTCAACTCTCCATTTCACAGCTTTTCTCTTACTGAATTAAACTCCGACATCGTCCTTTTTCCCTCAGAGGATAGCCTTGAACTTTTTCTTCTCAAAAGCATTTGGCAATTGGCGTGTATTTGGTGCACTACAGTTAGGCCCTAAAGCTTAGGCTATGCACTAACGGCAGATATAAATAATGGAGAAAAAAAATCTCAACGTAGCCTATAGATATGAATTGCACAGGAATTATACATTTATGGATATTGTATGCATTACTTTCTCCTTATTAAACCCAATATTTACTGACCCTAAACCCACCCACCCTGCGGATATAGGATATAACCACGGGGAACGCGGGTTATGAGTCAACCCGCCATCACTAGTGAAAGTACCTCTTTCAGGCAACATGGCCCCTCACTTATCATGGCAGTAGATAGCTAATAATGGCTCTGTATGTCACTGTGTACCCCTGGTCATTTCGCTTTCTCTGATTGCATTAGGCCTTGGCTGAGGTGGATGCAGTGGAGTTAATCAGGGAGGGTTATATGTCAGAGGTTATCCGGGATCACGTATGAGCTGAACAACCTACTGTACCGTTTTGGGAGTCAGTATTGTCTTCTCAATCAGAATGGCTAGCTAACATGCTAACCTTAACTGTATGTATTGTCTCATTGGTTGGAGATGGATACAATATGTTATGACTAAAGTGATAGTTCACTCTAAAGTTCAGCTTGTTTTCAGACCTTAAAGCGGCAATGTATAGAAATCCCTCTGTTATTACCTGGTTGCTAAAATGATTGCCTAATTTCAGTTTATGTGACAAAGCAAACAATGTAGAGGATAATTGTAACATCTAAACCACTGTGAATTATATACTGAACAAAAATAGAAATGCACCCACTGGGGAGCCAGGCCCAGCCAATCAGAATACGTTTTTCCCCACAAAAGGGATTCATTATTGTCACGGATACCCCCGGTACTGCTGCTCATTCTGTTCACCAGTTCCCAGAGGTCTACGTCACTGGATTTCTAGGCTTCACTGAACGGGATTCATTATCATCAACCCCGGACTGTCTTGTCTGATTACACACACCTAGTTCCCATTTCCCAATGATTAGTATGTTATATATGTGCTCTCTGTCTTTGTCGGTTATTGTTCCCATGTCCGTTAGTCGTGTGAATACCTATGCGTTGGTGCAGCTATTATGCATTGGTGCAGTCAGGACTTGTAGAAGTAGTGGGTGGAGGAGTCAGGCGCAGAGAGCAGGGTAGTTTGATACGTGGATATTTATTCCCAAACAACAGAGTGTCGGTCAACGCCACACACACAGGCGCTAAAAGACCCAGTCCAAAACAAACAGGTTGAAGCGGTTCGGGAAATATAATCCACAAAAATATACACACACCAATAACAGAAAAACAAGCCCGCACAAAAGCCGGCGGGCCTACCGGGTTTAAATAGCCCAAAACCCGAACAAGAAACAGGTGCACTAATCAGACAACACTAAATGAAACAGAAAAGGGGATCGGTGGCAGCTAGTAGGCCGAACAGGAAGAGGCACCATCTTCGGCGACCCGGAGGGCGAGGTGCAGGGCGATCCGGGTGGAGGCGGTGGAAGTCCTTCAGGAGAGAAAGATCCAAAATGTCCCCCACCGGTACCCAGCACCTCTCCTCCGGACCGTACCCCTCCCAGTCCATGAGGTACTGCAGGCCCCTCACCCGGTGTCTCGAGTCCAGAATAGTGCATACCGTGTACGCTGGGGACCCCTCGATGTCCAGAGGGGGCGGAGGGACCTCCGGCACCTCACCTTCTTGTAGGGGACCAGCTACCACCGGCCTGAGGAGAGACACATGAAACGAGGGGTTAATGCGATAGTAAGAGGGAAGTTGTAATCTATAACACACCTCGTTTATTCTCCTCAAGACTTTAAATGGCCCCACACACTGCGGTCCCAGCTTCCGGCAGGGCAGGCGGACGGGCAGGTTTCGGGTCGAGAGCCAGACCCTGTCCTCTGGTGCGAACACAGGGGCCTCACTGCGGTGGCGGTCAGCGCTCTTCTTCTGTCGTCCACCGGCCTGCTTGAGAGCGTCCTGGACTGCCCTCCAGGTCTCCCTAGAGCGCTGTACCCACTCCTCTACCGCAGGAGCTTCGGTCTGACTCTGATGCTACGGAGCCAGGACCGGCTGGTAGCCCAACATGCATTGAAATGGCGACATGTTCGTGGAGGAGTGACGGAGTGAGGTCTGGGCCAACTCAGCCCATGGGACGTACCTCGCCCATTCCCCTGGCCGGTCCTGACAATACGACCGCAGAAACCTACCCACTTCCTGGTTCACTCTCTCCACCTGCCCATTACTCTCGGGGTGATAACCAGAGGTCAGGCTGACCGAGACCCTCAGACGTTCCATAAACGCCCTCCAAACATGGGACGTGAACTGGGGACCCCGATCAGATACGATGTCCTCCGGCACCCCGTAGTGCTGGAAGACGTGGGTAAATAGAGCCTCCGCAGTCTGTAGGGCCGTAGGGAGACCAGGCAATGGGAGGAGACGGCAGGACTTAGAGAACCGATCCACAACGACCAGGATGGTAGTGTTCCCCTGAGACGGGGGAAGATCAGTAAGAAAGTCCACCGACAGATGAGACCATGGCCGTTGTGGAACCAGGAGGGGCTGTAGTTTCCCTCTAGGCAGGTGCTTAGGAGCCTTACTCTGGGCGCACACCGAACAGGAGGAGACATAGAGCCTCACGTCCTTGGCTAAGGTGGGCCAGCAGTATTTCCCCCTAAGACCCCGCACTGTCCTCACAATCCCCGGATGACCTGAAGAGGGTAGTGTGTGAGCCCACCGAATCAATTGATCACGGACACCAAGCGGCACGTACCTAAGACCGGAAGGACACTGTGAAGGCGCAGGTTCCAACCACAACGCCCACTTGATGTCCGCGTCCACCTCCCATACCACCGGAGCCACCAGCCTAGAAGCTGGAAGGATGGGAGTAGGATCGATGGACCGGTCCGGGAACCTGGTCTATAATAGATCGTAAATCTAAATCGGGTAAAGAACATGGCCCACTAGCCTGATGAGGATTCAGTCTCCTCGTCGCCCGGATATACTCCAGATTGCGGTGGTCAGTCCAGATGAGGAAAGGGTGCTTAGCCCCCTCAAGCCAGTGTCTCCACACCTTCAGGGCTTTTACCATAGCTAACAACTCCCGGTCCCCCACATCATAGTTCCGCTCCGCCGGACCCAGCTTCCTCGAAAAGAAAGCGCAGGGGCGGAGCTTCGGTGGCGTGCCCGAGCGCTGTGACAGCACGGCTCCAACACCAGCCTCGGACGCATCCACCTCCACTTTGAACGCTAACGAGGGGTCCGGATGCGCCAACATGGGCGTGTCAGTAAACAGCGCCTTCAACCAGTTGAAAGCTCCGTCCGCCTCGGCCGACCACCGTAAACGCACCGGTCCCCCCTTCAGCAGTGAGGTAATAGGAACTGCCTCTTGGCCAAAACGCCGGATAAACCTCCGGTAGTAATTGGCAAACCCTAAAAACCACTGCACCTCCTTTACCGTGGTCGGAGTCGACCAATTACGCACGGCGTTAACGCGGTCAAACTCCATCACTACCACCGAGGTGGAAATGCGATAACCCAGGAAGGAAACGGCTTGTTTGGAGAACACACATTTCTCAGCCTTGACGTATAGGTCATGCTCCATCAGTCACCCAAGTACCTTGCGCATCAGGGAGACATGCGCGGCGCATGTGGCAGAATAGATCAAGATGTCATCAATGTATACCACCACACCCTGCCCGTGCAGGTCCCTGAGAATCTCATCTACAAAGGATTGAAAGACGGCTGGAGCATTCTTTAACCCATACGGCATGACGAGGTACTCATAGTGGCCTGATGTGGTACTAAACGCGATTTTCCACTCGTCTCCATCCCGAATACGCACCAGATTATATGCACTCCTGAGGTCCAGTTTCGTGAAAAAACGCGCTCCTTGGAATCATTCCACCGCCGTAGCGATGAGAGGTAGCGGATAACTAAATCCCACTGTGATGGAATTTAGACCTCGATAATCAATGCACGGATGCAGTCCTCCCTCCTTTTTTTCACAAAAAAGAAACTTGAGGAGACGGGTGACATGGAGGGCCGAATGTACCCCTGTCTCAGAGCTTTCGCAACATATGTCTCCATAGCCAACGTCTCCTCCTGTGACAATGGGTACAAGTGACTCCTGGGAAGTGCAGCGTTCTCCTGGAGGTTTATCACGCAATCCCCCCGTCGATGGGGTGGTAATTTGGTCGCCTTTTCTTTACAAAAAGCGATAGCCAAATCGGCATATTCTGAGGGAATGCGCACAGTGGAAACCTGGTCTGGACTCTCCACCGACGGGGCACCGATGGAAACTCCTATACACCTACCTGAACACTCCTCTGACCACCCCTGAAGAGCCCCGTCTCCAGGAAATTAGGGGATTGTGAATAGCCAGCCAGGGAATCCCCAACACCACTGGAAACGCAGGTGAATCGATAAGGTAGAAACTGATCCGCTCCCTATGATCGCCCTGTGTTACCATGTCCAGCGGAACCGTGGCCTCCCTGACCAGCCCTGACCCTAATGGTCGGCTATCTAAGGAGTGTACGGGGAAGGGTGGGTCTATCGGCACCAACGGAATCCCCAACCTACGGGCGAGTCCGCGATCCATAAAACTCCCAGCTGCGCCTGAATCGACTAGCGCCTTATGCTGGAGAGAGGGAAAAACGCAGGGGAAAAAATAAATAAAAACATGTGACCAACAGGGAGCTCTGGGTGAGTTTGGTGCCTACTCACCTGGGGTGGCCGAGAAGTGTTCCGCCTGCCATCTCGACTCCCAGACGGACTCCTCCTGCACCGGTCCGAAGTGTATCCTCTCCGCCCACAGTAGGTGCAGGAGGAGCCTCCTCCTCCGGTCCCCCTTGATGCAGCTCCTCCCAACTCCATCGGAGTTGGAGCGGGAGGGCTGGGAGGTGGAACTGACAGGACCCCCTCTCAACGCCCGCGGGCAGCTAGCAGGTTGTCCAGCCGGATCGACAAGTCAATGAGCTCGTCGAGGAAGAGTGTGGTGTTCCGACAAGCTAGCTCCCTGCGGACGTCCTCCTAGAGGCTGCACCGATAGTGGTCCATCGGGGCCCTGTCATTCCACCCCGCACCAGCGGCCAAGGTCCGGAACTCCAAAGCAAAGTCTTGCGCGCTCCTCGTCTCCTGTCTGAGGTGAAACAGTCGCTCACCGGGTAGTGGTCCCGAGCAGAGTCTGGGCCGTACCAGACAGCGTTGGCCCATTCCAGGGCTCTACCCGTCAAGCAGGAGACGAGGAGGCTCACACTCTCTTCACCCGAGGGAGTCGGACGAACGGTAGCCATGTAGAGCTCAAGCTGGAGCAAAAATCCCTGGCACCCAGCCGCCGCCCCATCGTACTCCCTCGGGGACGCAACGCGCTGGGACCAGACGATGACGGAGGAGGACGGGTTACGTCGTCTGTGGGGGAGCTGGGGTGGATGTCGGGAGACCACTCCTCTCCCATCGCTCCATCCACTCCATCATCAGGTCCATCGCCGAACCGATCCGATGGAGGACGCGCTCCTCCATCGATGGAAGAGGGGTGGTCGCTGCTCCTGCTGACTCCATAGTTGGTGCGGGCTTCTGTCAGGACTTCTAGAAGTAGTGGGTGGAGGAGTCAGGCGCAGAGAGCAGGGTAGTTTGATACGTGGATATTTATTCCCAAACAACAAAGTGTCGGTCAACACCACACACACGGGCACTAAAAGACCCAGTCCAAAACAAACAGGACGAAACGGTTCGGGAAATAAAATCCACAAAAATATACACACACCAATAACAGAAAAACAAGCCCGCACAAAAGCCGGTGGGCCTACCGGGTTTATATAGCCCAAAAACAAAACCCAAACAAGAAACAGGTGCACTAATCAGACAACACTAAATGAAACAGAAAAGGGGATCGGTGGCAGCTAGTAGGCCGGCGACGACGACCGCCGAGCGCCGCCCGAACAGGAAGAGGCCCCATCTTCGGCGGGTTTCGTGACAATCGTCCCATGTCGTTCAACAAGGTTTACCCTCGCTCTTGTGTTTGGGTACAGCCCAATGTTTTTGTATACATGTTAGTTTTGGGTGTATTAAAAAACCCTATTGTGTATTCCTGCGCCTGTTTCCAAATCCTTTATACCAGCGTAACAATTATAGACAGAAATACTCCTCGGTTTCATCAGCTGTCCAGGTAGCTGGTCTCAGACCATCCCGCAGATGAAGAAGCCGGATGTGGAGGTCCTGGGCTGGAGTGGTTACACATGGTCTGTGGTTGTGAAGCTGGTTGGACGTACTGCCAAATTCTTTAAAACAATGTTGGAAGCGGCTCTGGTGGAGATCCCTGCAGTCAGCATGCCAATTGCACGCTCCCTCAACTTGAGACGTCTGTTGCATTGTGTTGTGACAAGACTGCACATTTTAAAGGCAGCCTTTTATTGTCCCAAGCACAAGGTGCACCTGTGTAATGATCATGCTGTTTAACCAGCTTTTTGATATGCCACACCTGTTAGGTGGATGGATTATCTTAGCAAAGGAGAAATGCTCACTAACAGGGATGTTAACAAATTGGGCAAAACATTTGAGAGAAATAAGCTTTTTGTGTGTATGGAATATTTCTGTGATTTTTTTTATTTCAGCGCATGAAACATGGGACCAACACTTTACATGTGTTTATATTTTTGTTCGGTTAAATTACCATTGGGGTACAATTAGAACTACAATAATGGTGTCTCAGTTGATCTAATCTGCTGTTCCAGTCTACCAAATGCGAACTGAAAATATGTACACAAATGGGTGTGTCATGCCTCCTGTGAATATGATATCAAACATTTGTTTTTTGTGTGTGATTAGGAAACATCTTAAGGATTTCAGAAATGTTTCATGTGTTGAGATAATATTTTGGATAGATGTCGAAAGAGGTCACAGGAGACAGAAATGCAAAAGATGTTCTACTTATTCCGATATCATCCTACATCATCGGAGGTCGTTCCACACACTATTAATAGGCATTTTGACACCTGACTGAGGAAACAAAATAGATCTCTGTCACCTGTTTTTCCGCAAGGATCATTAACCTTTTGTCGGGTGGCATGCTTTGACGCTGCATGTTGTCTCGGCTGTTTTGGAAGTACTCCCAGTTTCCCACTCTGTTTTTCTACACGGTCAATGACCCATCGAGAAGGTGTGCTTTCTTTCTCACTTTGAAGGGGTTATGTGACAATGAGGAGAAGAGATACACAATTACTGACATGGACTGAGGTCTTCTCGAGGTAGGGACTCTTCTGTCCGAGAGTGTGTGTGTTTGAGTGAGAGAGAGAAAGAAAGGACAGAAGAGGCCGATGGAAGTCACATGCCTAATTTACTGAAGTTAATTCTTAATGTAGCACCAGTGCAGAACGTCATCTGACATGACACACACACACACACACACAAACACAGTATGTCCTTTCTCTCTTTACGACCGCCTCATTAAAAGATGAAAGCGCTTAGGAGCTTCCTGTTGCATGCTGGGAAGTACCTCATTGTGACAGACAGCTGCAAGTTCAGATATCATTGTTATGACAACTGGTGTACTGTGCAACATAGCTTACACTTCTCATTTAAGCTTTGTTGAGATTCTTCTGTAAAAGAGGAAAAGTACTGCTACGAAGGGGACTTTTCAGAGATGGACAAATATGGCAGGACAATTGTCACTCGCTCGGTGAAAAACATTCCTTGGTGTGTACAGTAACATTCTCAGGTTTCATTGAGGGAGTGGAAAATGTTGCTCAATGTGGTAGTAAATAGTCACAGCGCACATGCTCAGGAACTCACATGCTCAGAAAGCGAGATATACAGACAAAAGAAGACAAACATGTTGGGACAGTACAATAACCCAGCCATGCATATTCCCCACGCAGAGACCCACCATGGAAGCATGAGTGTACATGTGCACTGAAGTGTGTTCCATGTAAGTATAAGCTCATATACACATGTGGGGCATTGTCCCCAACCTGTTTTTCTTTCATCATTCATGTGTGTTTACAATCGCCTCTCTGGCAACCAAAATAAATCCCCACCACTCACAGCACAGGTTAGTTACAACACCTGTCTGACTTTGGTGCTAGAAAGCAGGCAATGCCAAGGCTGTGTTGATATGGCCAGAGAGGCACAGAGAGCCCTTAGGTCATTCTGTTGATCAGATATAAATGTGTTTCATGCTTTTTTAGCTAGCAGTGACATAGCTAGTTGTTTTGTGAAGCGCAGGCGGCATCTGCTCAACTCTTCCCACGCAGTTAAGCTTGGGGAGGGTGGGGGTGAGGGGGGTAATGGAGACACTACTTTGTTATGAGGCCCTGTGTGTGCGCTTGCGAAGCAACGGGTTCAGGCGGGTGCTTGTGTTCCCTGCTCTGAACTCCTGCACCCTTTAGCGAACGAGAGCGAGTGAGAGAGGGAGGGAGAGAAAGAGGGTGAGTGAGTAAGATAACATGCACCAGTTGACCTTGCTGCCAACAGAGTGGAAAACTGTGCTGTTGTGCCCCTCCATCTGTGATACGTCCCACACCAGGCCTCTAGCCTCATTTGCATTGATGTGACAACAACACCCATCCCCTCCCGCGTTGAAACCCCCTCACCTGTGATAAGGAAGGGAGAGCTTGTGCCAGGTGTATCTCCAGAGCAGGAGAAGTCATCCTCTGTGCTCCCCAATAGGAAAGTGTTATTATGCTTTGTGTGCCAATCGCTACGATTACAACATGTTTCCCGCAATATCAAACCAGAACAGGGTTCACTTTGAGAAATACCACCCACCTCTAAGAGAACTCTGCAGGCAGTGGGCGGCATTTACTAAGACAAGCATTTGGCCCGCAGGCCGGTAGTTTGAGACCCCTTAATCTACGGCTAAGGCTTGCTAACTCTGGATCTCGTGTCTCCAGGTTGGTGAAGTTATAACGATGACATGAGTGCCTTTGTATTCGGAACAATTCTTCAACCAATGAGATTTTAGTTAGACGGTTAAGCAAGCTAGCGTTGCTAATAATACGTTATTTGTGATGCTTACAGTTGAAGTCGGAAGTTTACATACACCTTAGCCAAAAACATTTCAACTCAGTTTTTCACATTTCCTGACATTTAATCCTAGTCAAAATTCCCTGTCTTAGGTCAGCTAGGACCACCACTTCATTTTAACAATGTGAAATGTCCGAATAATAGTAGAGAGAATGATATATTTCAGCTTTTATTTCTTTCATCACATTCCCAGTGGGTCAGAAGTTTACATGCACTCAATTAGTATTTGGTAGCATTGCCTTTAAAATTGTTTGACTTGGGTCAAATGTTTCAGGTAGCCTTCCACAAGCTTCCCACAATAAATTGGGTGAATTTTGTCCCATTCCTCCTGACAGAGCTGGTGTAACTGAGGCAGGTTTGTAGCCCTCCTTGCTCGCACACACTTTTTCAGTTCTGCCCACACATTTTCTATAGGAATGAGGTTAGGGCTTTGTGATGGCCACTCCAATACCTTGACTTTGTTGTCCTTAAGCCATTTTGCCACAACTTTGGAAGTATGCTTGGGGTCATTGTCCATTTGGAAGACCCATTTGCGACCAAGCTTTAACTTCCTGATTGATGTCTTGAGATGTTGCTTCAATATATCCACATAATTTTCCTACCTCATGATGCCATTTATTTTGTGAAGTGCACCAGTCCCTCCTGCAGCAAAGCACCCCCACAACATGATGCTGCCACCCCGTGCTTCACGTTTGTGATGGTGTTCTTCGGCTTGCCAAACAGTTATATTTTTGTTTCATCAGACCAGAGGACATTTCTCCAAAAAGTACGATCTTTGTCCCCATGTGCAGTTGCAAACCGTAGTCTGGCTTTTTATGGTGATTTTGGAACAGTGATTTCTTCTATCTTGCTGAGCAGCCTTTCAGGTTATGTCGATATAGGACTCGTTTTACTGTGGATATAGATACTCTTGTACATGTTTCTTCCAGCATCTTCACAAAGTCCTTTGCTGTTGTTCTAGGATTGATTTGTACTTTTCGCACCAAAGTACGTTCATCTCTAGGAGACAGAACACATCTTCTTCCTGAGCAGTATGACGGCTGCGTGGTCCCATGGTGTTTATACTTGCGCACTATCGTTTGTACAGATGCACGTGGTACCTTCAGGTGTTTGAAAATTGCTCACAAGGATGAACCAGACTTGTGGAGGTCCACAATTTTTTTCTGAGGTCTTGGCTGATTTCTTTTGATTTTCCCATGTCAAGCAAAGAGGCACTGAGTTTGAAGGTAGGCCTTGAAATACATCCACAGGTACACCTCCAATTGACTCAAATGATGTCAATTAGCCTATCAGAAGCTTCTAAAGCCATGACATCAATTTCTGGAATTTTCAGAGCTTTTTAAAGGCACAGTCAACTTAATGTATGTAAACTTCTGACCCACTGTAATTGTGATACAGTGAATTATAAGTGAAATAATCTGTCTGTAAACAATTGCTGGAAAAATTACTTGTGTCATGCACAAAGTAGATGTTCTAACCGACTTGCCAAAACTGTAGTTTTGGCAATCCACAGAAATTTGTGTATTGGTTGAAAAACGAGTTTTAAAGACTCCAACCTAAGTGTATGTAAACTTCGGTGCTCATCGGCCGTTGGTAAAATATTACACAACAAGTTGGAAATCGTAAATTCACTAATGAGTGGTTAGGAAAGAATCAGTGGCTAACTGCAAGCATTGCAAAGCAATCACTAGCCTTCAGTGGAGTGGGTCTGTGGTCCAAGTCTGGGTTTAAGGGTCTATTTTCCAAGTGTAAAAGGATAAACATTCAACATTGGCCATGCTGTCAATCCAGCATGACTTCTGCTGCACTCAAAACAACTGGAAACTCGGAACTGGGAAATCTCAGACTTCAGTGAGTTCAAGACAACTGGGAACTCTGAAAAAAATGAGCTCCGACTGGGAAAATACGTTTTGAATGGTCATCCAATTTGGAATTCTAAGTTGGGAACTCGGGCCTCTTTCTAGAGCTCCGACCTGAAGATTACTGACGTCATGGATCAACCTTGTTTTTTTCCAAGTTCCCAGTTGTCTTGAAAGCACCATAAATCCAGAGAATGCCAGACTTTGATGACAACATTGCCCCACGAAGGACCGCCGCGCCAACTTCCTGTTCAAGTGAGCACAGCACAACAAGGTGAGTAAAACATTTATTGCATGCTGCTGCATAAATTATGTCATATTCCAGGGAGATATGTATATTGTTGCTAAGAAAGTAATGCTAAGTGTATGTTTCTATAGTAAGCTGTTAGTAGCCCATGTGCCTCACCCTAATCATTTTGTTCCTTTTCCCCTCTTAACCTAACCTACTGTTCTGACTTGGTGGTGCACATGTAGCCTATAGCCTGTTTTAGAGAAATGTCATTGTCTGCCTTTATGCCCACTTATCATTTGGTTCTGACTTGGTGTACAGGGAGAATACTGTAAGAACAACCCATGTTCTGAATTCTGTTGCTGTACATTTCAAAAGTGCTGAACAAATAGTTATATTGACTACGCCCGTCCTAGCTCGCTCATTAATGTCTTAATCGAAATTACAGATTGCCTTGTCGCCCCCTTATGCCATAGTTTGTAGGTCTCAATTGACAGTAGAAACGACATTTGTTTAAGCAAGTCAGCCGTATCAGCTATGTTTTTTTTAAAGGCAGTAAATTAAGCTGAATGAATTGTTTCTCTGCCAGACAAGGCTCCACTGATAGCCAGGTGTAGCAGTGGTTAGGTTTTGGGACAGCTTTATGTAGGCCCTAATAGTTTGTGGGCACTGTATTTGTTAGCTATAATATTGTTATAATGCCTTCATTATTAAAGCAGACGTGGTTGTAACACTTTGCTGCACCCCACAGATGAACCAGTTCTGCCTGTGCCAGATACTAACCTTACTCCCACACACACACAGAGAGAGATGGCTGACACAAACCATTTATGAGCACTGATAAGGCAGGGGGCGCTCTGACCTCAGGCGCCAGTTGCTGGTGTCTGCTTCAACATCTTGTCAATACAAGAGACAACCCAGACCGGCATGGCACTCAACGAGCATGCGCATGCATATACACACACACACACACAAACCCCTGTTTCAGGCGGGAGTTCCAAGGACAAAGAACACTACTGAGAACCAATGGAACATTGATATCAGCCTGAAGGGGACCGCCCTCCACTCACAGCGACCAGTCAGGAGAGCAGAACTACTAGAATCTAACTACGTCATTTCACTGTATAAAATGTATTGCAGAATATGAGTCGGGGCTCCTCCTGCTAGCTCCCTCTGAGCTAAATGGACGAGCCCGTGCACGTGTTGTCAGATATCTTTGCAACTTATTAAACTGCCTTAAATATCATACCTTATCCACCTGGTCTAGCGTCTCAACTTGGTCTCTCTCTTCTAGTAAATATCATCAATCTTTAACATATGTCACCATTATACTGCAATTAATGTATTGTATGGTTTAGTGTTGTGTTGTGTAGTGGCTTTGCTGGCATGCATCTAAACAATTTTTGGGAGTTTGCCCCACCAAGATGTACATGCTAAAATCGCCAATGTGAACAGTAGCACCACCCATTGGATTAGTAACCTATTTTATGTCATGAATGAAATAGGCCAACAGCTTTCCATATACTGCAAGTTTATCAATTCCACTTGTGACAGAAAGCAGCCAAATCAGTTATGTTATGTTAATGCTTCCAAAATGAAACATGATGTTTTCAGGCTCAGTCAATCATATCATGTTGCATCTAAAACATAAAGGTAACTGTGTCAAATGATTCTGAAATAATAGGCCTATTAATAGTGAAGTAGGTCTAGAGTTTTGTTACACCTGAAATGCAAAATGCAGTAGCCATTTCAGTGTCTGTTATTTTATTCAGCAACATTCCAAAGCATTTGATACAAAATTACCCGACAAAGTTACATCATCACCACTGAATCATCTGCCTCAATTATGCTATGCAACAGCTTAAAAGCAGGAAGCCATATCGACAGATTTTTAAAAAATTGTCGCTGTCATGTTTCATTTGAACCATTATACCCTGATGAAGACAGCTTGGCTGTCGTTGGATATATATATATATATATGGATATATATGGATATATATGGATATATATATATATATGTTTAGCATCTGAGCTCCTAGAGCGTGCGGCTCTCCTTTATTTTCAAGTTTTCTACTCCGCTAGCCAGCACCTCGCCTAAATAGGTGTGCGTTTCTTGATGTTGCAATTTGGTCGAGAAAACGTGCAGTTTATATCGTTGAGAAAGTAACACGTTTAATGTAACTATTGCTGTTTTGTCATTCTTTTCATTTTGATAAACAATTTACGTGCGTGGGATGACTTCCATCTACGAAGAGAATTATCCAAATTCTTTGGCGCTTGTGGAAGGTCTTCGTCAAGATAACAGTGAAGAGGAGTTGGACTTTTCCTACCTGTTTTTGTACAACCCATCTGAGAATGACTTTCGCGGGAATGAAGGTAAGGCAGCAAGCATTTTCCAGAAGTGCAGTCAATCATGTGTTCCGACGAATCTTTTGGGGTTAAAATAATAAAGGTTTAAATTGGAGTTTATAACGTGGATTTTTATTCAGAATTTACAAGACAAAAGTATTCTTATCATAAATCATATTTTGTACACTACTCAGAAAAGGCTACAGTCACAAAACGAAATGTAAAATAATATATTTCAATTAGCTTTTTCTTGCTTGTACAAATCCATGGTTTTGTGACTGAGTTTATATTAAACCAGGTTGAACCAGTGGTGAATGATGTCACTCCATCAATTTGACACGCATGCAATTTTAGGAACATGTTTCCTATTATTACTTGTAATTGCTTGATGTACATTAAAAAAATTGTAAGAACAAAAAATATTGTCACTAAAATGGCAAGCGTATGGTAATTAGAAAAAACAAATAAAAATCTCTATTCTGGTCGTGAAATGGTGCAATCCATGATGCACTCGCCTAAATGAGTAACCCCTTCATACTTCCATATTCTTGACAGACAACTCAGGGGTTCCCCCTCACGATGGTCACAACCCTCCATCTATGGTGCCCTACCCTTGTGAGGACAGTTCCAGCTGTGCCCATACAACCTCCCGTCAGTCCTCCTACTACCATGGCCTTGTCACTGACTGCCTGTCTGGGCCTGGGTTTAACTCGCTGGATCTCCCCTCCAGGCCAGAGGGTGCTCCCTCCCCCAGCCCCAGGATTGAGATCACCCCATCTGTGGACCCTCACCGGACTCAGCCCCTGGATGCCAGCCCCAGATCGACGGCCCTGACTGTGTCTGGCTATGAGAATACAGCCTATAGAGAGCCTCAGTGCCTGAGCCCTGCCAGCAGCAACTCTTCCACGGGCTGGCTGCTTGCTCTCCCTGGGTCTCTCCTTGTGTATCTCCCAGTGGTGATGGGGGCGCGGTAGGCTTGACCACCTTGGACCACCTCCAAGGCATCCACATGTCCATGGCTCACTCCTCCCCAGGGACCTCCCCATGAACCAGCATCACAGAGGAGACATTCCTGGTACTGCAGAGTCAGCGGTCATTCTCCCCCCACTCCCATACCCACCCGCGCTCTCGCTCCGCCTCTCCTCAGGGCAAACGCACCTACGACCAGTACAGCGGCCCCAGCCTGGGGACCACCAGCCAGCAGCAGCGCTCCCGGGGGCCTCAGCCCCTCACCCCACCACTCCCAACGACCCAGGGCCCAGGCTGACCCACAGGCCTATGCCGCTGAGCAGGCTCCCAGCCTTGAAGAGGTGTTGAGCAGCCTCAGCTCCAGCCTACCCAGGGCTGTGCCCTCCAAGATAGTGCAGCCCATTGTGGAGTGCTACACGTACAGAGAGAGCCAGGGGGATGGCTATGTGCACCCCATGGAGCAGGGGAGGAGAGGCAAAGCTGGGGCAGAGACCTACATCCTCCCTACATCTGTCTGGCCAGTTCCACTAGCCCACGGAGCAATCAGGTATAATGTGCTATGGGAATGATGATCCCTCATAAGAATGACTCTTTAATGACAGGCTATGTAAAGAAGCAGTATTAGGAAAATCCTATTGCATTTGAAATTGTGATTTCATGTTCTGATATGTGTTTTTGTAATTCTTGTAATGGTACTAATGATCTTAATCCGCTACAACCAGTGAAATCTCTCTCTCTCCCCTCTTCAGTAGCATTCCTGTGCCATCTCTGCCCCCTCTAGATTTGCAATTGCCCAGTCACTCAGGCCAATATGAGCTCTGTCTGGAGCAGCAGCCTAAACAGCACCACCGTGCCCACTATGAGACAGAGGGCAGCAGGGGAGCAGTCAAAGCACCTGGCGGAGAACACACTGTGGTTCAGGTACTGGGTGTGGGGAGGGGAGGTGTGTGTTTAATCTAGGTATGTATGTTTGTGGGGATGGGTGTTGACAATGTGCCTGTGTGGATGTTTGAGTGTCAATGTATAGTGCAGCTTGTACTCCGGTGTGTATAAATATGTGTCCGTGGTGGTATTTCCTTGTCATTGTGTCACCCTGTTTGTCTCAGGTGCCCAGCTGCAATATGTAAATGAACATCCTTGTATCAGCCTGCATTATTATGACTACACCCATTCAACCACAACACCAGCATAGCACAGTTACATCATACAGTGTTTTCACATATGACGTTCGGTTTCCTGGAGTGTTTGTGAGAATTATACAAAATAAGTTTAGCTTTTACAAGACCTGACAATAACCGTTTCAGGGTTTGATTTGCAAGATGCTCATTCTACATGACGTTAGCAAGCTAGCTTGTTTGTAACGAGCTAAAAGTTACACACGACTCGCGCTGCCCCTCACAATACCTAGTACTCTGGTCTTGGATCTTGGACTCACTACTCACGCATGCTTAAGAACTCAGATCAGGGTACCAAACACTCTTGGATCCAGATCATACAGGGGATATGTGAAAGTGCCCATACTCTCATGTACTCTTCTTTACAAAAAGTTATTTACTACAATGTTCTATTCAAGTAGTTTGAGAAGAAGAGTACATGAGTCTTAAGTAAAGGAGAGGAAGACTCCCTGTTTAGTAAGTTGATTTGTGAGCTAGCATCTCACACTCAAAACCTGCTGAAATCATCCTTTACTGATATATTTTTTTCCATGTAAATGTGAACCCTTTGAACCCTTTCGTTACTAAATTAATGAGCGGTCTTCTCATTCTGTGACGTGAAAGCCAAGGCATTTCTGGGTCCAGGGCAACAGTAGCAATGCTAACCATCCGCTAATCATTAGCCATCCGCTACATATGCAAATAATTAAGTCGGAGTTGGCCTTTTCCTTCATGATGTAATGGATAAGAGCTGTGATATTGTTGAGTATTTAACCCTCGATGTTCCCTAAGTAATTATAGATGTCTCTGATTTCAACAGTTTCATCTTTTGATGAGTAGGTGTCGAGAACGAATTGTGCTACTGTAGATTACACATTAGAATGTGGTGCACAGTTTAAAATTATTCATTTTTTTGTCAGAGATATGATTGTTTACCCTCATGTATAAAAGCTGAAAGAATGCCAGAGCTGTGCAGTACAGAGGACACAGTACATATTCTGCTGTTCTATCGCACGTGCAATGATGTCAGAGGGGGAAAGAACCGTGTTCGTTGATTGCGGTACATCTTTGTTTTAAAAAATCAAATCACATTTTATTGGTCACATTTACCGAATACAGCAGGTGTAGACCGTACAGTGAAATGCTTACTTACCCTTAAGCCCTTAACCAACAGCTAATGAAAGACACAGATCTTGTGAATCCAGTCAACATGTCCGATTTTTAAAATGTTTTACAGGGAAGACACAATATGTAAAGATGTACATCTATTACCTAAAAACACATTAGCATAATCCACCATCTTTTATTTGTCCACCAACACCAGTAGCTATCACCAATTCGGCTAAACTAAGATATTTATAGCCCCTAACCAAGAAAAAAACTCATCAGATGACAGTCTGATAACATATTTATGGTATGGGATAGGTTTTGTTAGAAAAAAGTGCATATTTCAGGTAGATGGCATAGGTTACAATTGCACCCACCGTCACAAATGGACTAGAAGAACTACATTGAGCAACGTGTTTACCTACTTACTAATCATCAAACATTTCGTAAAAATACACAGCATACACGAATCGAAAGACACAGATCCTGTGAATACAGACAATATTTCAGATTTTCTAAGTGTCTTACAGCGAAAACACAATAAATCGTTATATTAGCATAGCACATAGCACATAGCAGCCCAGCATTGATTCTAGCCAAAGTGAGCGATAAAAGTCAACATCGCCAAAATATATTAATTTTTTCACTAACCTTCTCAGAATTCTTCAGATGACACTCCTGTAACATCATATTACACAATCCATATAGAGTTTGATCGAAAATGTTTATATTTAGCCACCAAAATCATGGTTAGACAATGTGAAATGTAGACCAGCTGGTGAGAAAATGTCCGTGCGCCACTTAGACAGTGATCTACTCTTATACATAAATACTCATAAACGTGACTAAAAAATATAGGGTGGACAGGGATTGATAGACAATTTAATTCTTAATACAATCGCGGAATTACATTTTTTAAATTATCCTTACTTTTCAATACAGTTTGCGCTAAGCGAAGCTACGTCAAAAAACATGGCGTCCTAAGCCACTAATATTTTTCGACAGAAACACGATTTATCATAATAAAAATGTCCTACTTTGAGCTGTTCTTCCATCAGTATCTTGGGCAAAGGATCCTTTCTTGGGTCCAATCGTCTTTTGGTGGAAAGCTGTCCTCTTGCCATGTGGAAATGCCAACTGCGTTCGGGATGAACTGGAAGCGTGCCCAGCAATTCAGAGCGTTTCAGAAATAAATGTCCCAAAATCGCACTAAACGGATATAAATTGCTATAAAACGCTTTAAATTAACTACCTTATGATGTTTTTAACTCCTATAACGAGTCTTAACATGACCGGAGAAAGATTACTCCCAACACTAATGCTTGGAACAGGAGCGGGTCGGTGTCCTCCACGCGCGTTACGCACCAAGAAAAGACTTGCTAGCTACAGGGTTTTTTAATTTATAGTGCCTGTGAACGCGCAATCGACCCCATTTTAATCGTCATCACGTAAAGGCATCCAGGGGAAGACGTAAGCAGTGTCCGTATAGTCATAGCAATAACAGTGCCCTTTTAACTGACTCCAGAACAGTGGCCAAAATTTCTGAAATCTAACTCCATGTCAGGGAAATTGCTGTAGAATGGGCTCTGTTCCACTTAGAGACAAAATTTCAACTCCTATAGAAACTATAGACTGTTTTCTATCCAATAATAATAATAATATGCATATTGTACGATCAAGAACTTTGTGGGAAGCCGTTTCAAAAATTACACGATTAGCATAAATAGTCACAACAGCGCCCCCATCCTCAATAATGTGTGAAAGTTAAATATTTTAAAAAAATATTTTTTTTGAATTTCGCGGCTCTGCCTTTTCAGTGGGGGTCGGGGGGGAGTGCCGCTAGCGGCACCCTCAGCCTAGACAGGTTAAAGGTCTTACTCACATCAGCTGCGGGGTGCATGATCACACAGTTGTCCGTAACAGCTGGCGCTCTCATGCATGTTTCAGTATAACTTGCCTCGAAGCGAGCATAAAAGTAATTTAGCTCGTCTGGTAGGCTTGTGTCAATGGGCACGAGCCTACCAGCCTGTGCTTCCCTTTATAGTCTGTAATAGTTTGCAAGCCCTGCCACATCCAACGAGCGTCGGAGCCGGTGTAGTATGATTCGACCTTAGTCCTGTATTGATGCTTTGCCTGTTTGATGGTTCGTCGGAGGGCATAGCGGGATTTCTTATAAGCTTCCGGGGTTAGAGTCCGGAAGCTTTTAAGAAATCCCGCTATGCCCTCTGACGAACCAATCCCAAATGGACGTGGCAGATTCCAGTATTAATGGTAAAATTGTTTGTTTGTTGTTGACAGCTTCATGGGTATAGAGGCAAAGCTCCACTGGGTTTGCTGGTGTTCATCGGAACAGCTGACAAGAGGCTCCTCAAGCCCCATGCCCTCTACCAAGTGCACCGCATGACGGGGAAAACCGAGCAACGAGATCATGGTCAATGGCACCAAGGTCCTGGAGATCCCTCTGGAGCCCAAGAACAACATGAGAGCAGTGTAAGGAGAGCTGCCACATTAGAGACAGTACAGTACACACACACACAGATGTTTTCAGAACTAGGTTATAAAATAATGAATCAAATAAATGTTCACTTCCTATGTAAAGGATTGACTGTGCTGGGATCCTAAAGCTGAGGAACGCTGACATTGAGCTGAGGACAGGAGAGACAGACATCGGACGGAAGAATACCTGTGTCCGTCTGGTCTTCCGGGTCCATATTCCCCATCCAGGAGGACAGTATGTCTCTCTTCAAGTGGCCTCCCTTCCCATCGAGTGTTGTAAGTTAACTTTTGTTCCAGCAACCTGACTTCTAACTACTGCAAATAATAATAATAATCTGCAGAGCAATTTAATCCAAACCTTTTCTTCAGTAATGTAATGTTATATAAGGATTATATGACAGGAATTTAGTAAACTGCCTTCCTGTCTATACGTCTTCCTGTCTTTTTGAAATATTAGTTATTTTGCTCACAGCGATTTGCTTGTGCAAAATGTCACCCTCAGAATGTAAATAATGTACTCCTATGGTTCTTCTAATGTTCTCCTAATGATATTCTACTGTGGTTCCACAGCCCAGAGGTCGGCCCACCAGGCTACCCACTGTAGAGAGTCAGGACATGGACCGCTGCTCGGTTCTAGGGGGACAGCGGATGATACTGACCGGACAGAACTTCACCTCTTATTCCAAGGTGGTGTTCACGAAGAATACACCTGGTGAGGAATTTACAATCAATCAAATATATAAAGCCCTTTTACATCAGCAGTTGTGCTTTACATTAACCTGGCCTAGACTCCAAAGAGCAAGCAAAAGCAAATCATTGTATCTAGTAATGGCATCTTTAGTATTAATCTGCCAAGGATCAAATCCCAACCTGATCTCTGACACTCAAACCACAAGGCCACTGACTTTGTTCAGCAGTAGTTGATAACTATTTTGTAATAGTTGTCCTATTGAGAAGTCAATTCCCAGAACATTTGCTCTAGATAACAGGTTTACAGTGACGCACTACTCCCAAGTTCAAACAGTCACAAAATAGGGATGCACTGCACATGCTCAAATAACAGCAGAAATGAAAACAATGACTAGATCAAAAAGTTCTGAAATATTCAATCATATGCCATTTAGGAGACCATTTTTTCAAAAGCATCCTACAGTACAGTGCATGTATGTGATCCCTGTAGGAATTGAAGCCATGATCTTAGCATGGCCAGCGCTATGCTCTTACTAACTGAGCCACATAGGGCCTACATATTGCAATGATTATTATCCATCATTGTATTGTCATTACAGGATTATGATGTCACGTAACAAGGTGTGGGTGCAGAATATAAGTACCATTATGAGTTTGTAAACGGCCCTCTTGTTTACCATGTGGTTTAGTGCGAGAGGATGTGGTTAGACAAACCATAGATATCATCTTCAAGCAGAGAGTTTTTTTTTGTCTCACTTTACTCAAAACGTGGGCTGTGTGCAGTAGGTAAAAGTTGAGATGGGAATATACTAGAGCAGAGATGACAGAGAATCTTTACTGATACTGCCTACATGCCAGTTACTGAGAAGAAACTGGGGGTGAATAGGGGGTTTTCATAAAACCTCACTACCTTGATAGATTTATAAATGCTTTCGTAACATCCTGAGTATGATACATGTAATTGCTAAGTTTGTTGCTACCACCACATTACTGGGTTTGTTTGTGCCATTTGTGTTTTGTTCGGATCTAAAAGGTTCCATTTGACTATAAATACACTCGTTAGCTCCTGTTTTAGATAATATTTATTAAATATATAGAAGAATGTTATTCCAGATTTACTACTGTAGCTGCCTTCACATCCCTCTCTGCGAATTTTAGAGTTTGTTCATATCAATCTCTGCTCCGCTCCTATTATTTAATTCAATTTATTCAATTTATGCTAATGGTACACTGCACTTGCATTGTGTTTCTTTCAGATGGGCTGCAGATTTGGGAAGTGGAAGCATCAGTAGACCGAGACAAAAGCCAATCAGTGAGTTACTGTCCTAACACATTTATGTGACATTAAAATACTATTGGCTTTATAAAGTACTACCTAAATCCTCTTCTTCTACATATATACACTATATATACGAAAGTATGTGGACACCCCTTCAATTAGTAAATTTGTCTATTTCAGCCACACCCATTGCTGACGGGTGTATAAAATTGAGCACACAGCCATGCAATCTACATAGACAAACATTGGCAGTAGAATGGCCTTACTGAAGAGCTCAGTGACTTTCAACGTGGCACCGTCATAGGTTGACACCTTTCCAACAAGTACATTTGTCAAATTTCTGTGCTGCTAGAGTTGCCCTGGTCAACTGTAAGTGCTGTTATTGTGAAGTGGAAATGTGTAGGAGCAACAACGGTTCAGTCGCGAAGTGGTAGGCCACACAAGCTCACAGAACGGGACCGCTGAGTGCTGAAGCACGTAGCGCGTAAAAATCTTCTGTCCTCAGTTGCAACACTCACTACCGAGTTGCTTCCAGAGGGAGTTTGGAACGTCAGCACAAGAACAGGTCGTCAGGAGCTTCATAAAATGGGTTTCCATGGCCGAGCAGCCACGCACAAGCTTAAAATGATCATGCGCAATGCCAAGCGTTGGCTGGAGTGGTGTAAAGCCCGCCGCCATTGGACTCTGGAGCAGTGGAAACACGTTCTCTGGAATGATGATTCACGCTTCACCATCTGGAGAATCTAGGTTTGGCGGATCAAGGGAAAGCTTAACGCTACAGCATACAATGACATTCTAGACAATTCTGTGATTCTAACTTTGTGGCAACCGTTTGGGGAAGGCCCTTTCCTGTTTCAGCATGACAATGCCCCTGTGCGCAAAGCAAGGTTTATACAGAAATGGTTTGTCGAGATCGGTGTGAAAGAACTTGACTGGCCTGCACAGAACCCTGACCTCAACCCCATCAAACACCTTTGGGATGAATTGGAACACCGACTGCGAGCCAGGACTGGAAGCAAGTTCCCGCAGCAATGTTCAAACATCTATTGGAAAACCTTCCCAGAAGAGTGGAGGCTGTTATAGACGCAAAGGGGGGACCAACTCCATATTAATGCCCATGATTTTCGAATAAGATGTTCGCCGACCGGTTGTCCACATACTTCTGATCTTGTAGTGTATCTCACACAGCCTCAGTATAGAGATATGGAATATACACAGTCCACACTGTCGCCCAGTGATACTCTCAGTGATACTCTATGACTGATGTTCTACTGTACCATATTATATCAAGAGCATGCTGTGTGTCGAGATCCCTCCATATCGAGATCACACCATTTATCACGTGGCTAAAGTTAACTTCTATGTGATCAACGGGAGGAGGAAACGCAGTCAGGCGCAGCACTTCACCTACACTCCTTTAACAGGTGAGTCCATCCATACGCCTTATATATTTTTGTCATTATTAGAACTGGATACGGCCACACCTTAAATTTCAGTAACTTTATCACTATCCCATTGCTTACTATTTAAAGGGATAGTTCCCCCAAATTACATATTGGCAATCGGTGCCGCCTCTGCCTAAACACAGAGTAAGCAGCGTGCTGTGTGTAGGAAGTCAGTCAGGATCTGAACTTACTGTTGAGAGATAGCATGGTAGAATACACAACGTGCAATTTAGAAATGTAGTTGTGCATCAGCATCTCGTTATGTCAGTCAATCAATTAGCCCATGTCAAGGCAAGGCACGTGCCCAGAGGCAACCTAAACCCAAAAGGCTAGAGGGCTTTCTGTTGACAATATATCATTTTGTAATTTGTGTGAACTATCCATTTAACTTGTTTTTAGCGCCAACTGTCATTTAAAACTCAGATCATCCAAAGTCTAATTCCGATTTACTGTTCTTTTCAGTTCCCGCCATTAAAACGGAACCCATAGATGACTTCCAGTTTAGCCAGCTGGGTTGTACTGTGTCCAAGGTCCTAGGAGTGTCACCCAAGTCCTACCACGACACCCCCAGTAGCCACTTTACCCCTAATAGCCACAAGGCTGGCTTGACAACCTTAGCATCCTGCCAGTAGGCAAGCCACCACGACTCCATTGTCAGATTGTCAGCCTATCAACAAGACCCATCTGTCTATTACCCCAGTAAAATCAGAAGCCTGGGCAGCAGCCCTGTTCTGTATCAAGATATGCACCACCACCACCCAGTGATGATCCACTATGGCTCCCCATCTCAGATGTCCTAAATCGGTAGCCAGCACTACTCCACCCTAGTCTCCCAACCTTTCAACCCCTCTCACTCTGCCACCAATCAGCGAGTTGTCAACGTTGCGGTCCCATTGGCCCAACACCAGCATGTCACCATGGTGGGTGATGGGTACCCGGCTGCACCTTCACCATGGAAGGTTGGTGCCTCGACAGAGGCCTGTTCATCAGAAGGCCAGTACCAGAACTTCATGCAGATGGTGGTGCCAGTCTTGGGCACGTCTCCACGACTACCACCACGACATAGCTCTACCCTGGCCCAGAGGGGTCCAATAACGGGGAGCCAGAGTGGGCCAGTCCTGGAGAAGGTGATGGTCAAGCAAGAAAACCTGAACCAAGCCTATCTGGATGATGGTGAGTGAAAAACATAGTGCATACTGCAGAAATGTACTGTACCCCATGTAGTCTTGAGCGATATACCGTTTATACTGTATACTGGGGTATTTTGAAACGGTATGATACAGACGGTATGATTTTCATTACTGTTTAATTTAATATAATATATTTTATAATAAAATGAATAAAAATGTATTTGTTGAGGGCACCCCTGGCTCACGGGGGCTACAGGGGTGCGTGCCACTGCTTATAACTATAAGAAATCTAAGATGTGTGAAATAATTTATATCCATCTCAGGGTTCCAGCTATGCATTTGGTTTGCTAACTTGCTAGCTAAGTGGTCAAGATCAAACGTCTTGGTTACAGCAGAGACATTCAATCCCCTCCTGGATCAAGATCCCTGTTGCCCGAAATTGTTTTGAAATAGTGCCCCTTGTGTGCACATTCGGTAATACCGTATACTCCGGTGTGGTAGAAACGGTATGACGGTATGAAAGTCTGGATACCGCCCAACCCTAACCCCAGGCTCCTCTCACTTGTTGTTTTGAATTGGTGAGAATGACTATGGTTAAACTGTTATTGTTATTTTGGTGGGGATGCTGGAAATTTAGATGCACAACAATGTTATACAATACCCAGCAACATCTTCAAAGAAACTCATGTGTTTGAGAGAGGAAACGCATTTATTCGTATCCCTAATCTCTCAAAGGAGATACAGATGATAAACAGGAAATGTAGAGCATATATACATGTATGTGTATATATGTATGTGTGTATATGTGTGTATATATATGTGTGTGTGTGTATATATTCATTACGTGAATGTCTGTCAGCAGTAGCCTGCCAGAATACGCTGCTGGCCCCTTGACTTTGGGCCAGACAGAGGAGTGATATGGACTTCTACTCTGACACTCTGTATGAGTTGGTCTCTTATCTCTGAATCCCAAATCAACCCCTAGCCCTAACACTAGATCCACTTTTTGAGATCTTACAAGATAGAATAGGAATAAGCAATATGGTGACAATTCCACTTTGTGTATCAGAGGGCAAGATGGCGTTGCCACAGTGTTGCTTACACTTAACCTATCCGATCTAAAAGTACAGTGGAGTCCAAAATGATTGGAACCCTTGATAAAAGATTAGCAAAAAAATCCTGTATAAAATAACACAAATACTGAGCTATATTGTATGCTAAAAATATATATATACAGTTGAAGTCAGAAGTTTACATACACTTATGTTGGAGTCATTAAAACTTGTTTTTCAACCACTACACACATTTCTTGTTAACAAACTATAGTTTTGGCAAGTCGGTTAGGACATCTACTTTGTGCATGACACAAGTCATTTTTCCAACAATTGTTTACAGGCAGGTTATTTCACTTATAATTCACTGGATCACAATTCCAGTGGGTCAGAAGTTTACATACACTAAGTTGACTGTGCCTTTAAACAGCTTGGAAAATTCCAGAAAATTATGGCATGCCTTTAGAAGCTTCTGATAGGCTTACTGACATAATTTGAGTCAATTGGAGGTGTACCTGTGAATGTATTTCAAGGCCTACCTTCAAACTCAGTGCCTCTTTGCTTGACATCATGGGAAAATCAAAATAAATCAGCCAAGACCTCAGAAAACAAATGGTAGACCTCCACAAGTCTGGTTCATCCTTGGGAGCAATTTCCAAACACCTGAAGGTACCACGTTCATCTGCACGAACAATAGTATGCAAGTATAAACACCATGGGACCACGCAGCCATCATACCGCTCAGGAAGGAGACACGTTCTGTCTCCTAGAGATGAACGTACTTTGGTGCGAAAAATGCCAATCAATCACAGAACAACAGCAAAGGACCTTGTGAAGATGCTGGAGGAAACATGTACAAAACTATCTATATACCCAGTAAAAAGTCCTGTATTGACATAACCTGAAAGGCTGCTTAGCAAGGAAGAAGGCACTGCTCCAAAACCAGACTACGGTTTGCAACTGCACATGGGGACAAAGATCATACTTTTTGGAGAAATGTCCTCTGGTCTGTTGAAGCAAAAATAGAACTGTTTGGCCATAATGACCATCGTTATGTTTGGAGGAAAAAGGGGGATGCTTGCAAGCCGAAGAACACTGTCCCAACCGTGAAGCACGGGGGTGGCAGCATCATGTTGTGGGGGTGCTTTGCTGCAGGAGGGACTGGTGCACTTCACAAAATAGATGGCATCATGAGGTAGGAAAATTATGTGGGTATATTGAAGCAACATCTCAAGCCATCAGTCAGGAAGTTAAAGCTTGGTCGCAAATGGGTCTTCCAAATGTACAATGACCCCAAGCATACTTCCAAAGTTGTGGCAAAATGGCTTAAGGACAACAAAGTGAAGGCATTGGAGTGGCCATCACAAAGCCCTGACCTCAATCCCATAGAAAATTTGTGGGCAGAACTGAAAAAGCCTGTGCGAGCAAGGAGGCCTACAAACCTGCCTCAGTTACACCAGCTCTGTCAGGAGGAATGGGCCAAAATTCACCCAACTTATTGTGGGAAGCTTGCGGAAGGCTACCCAAAACGTTTTACCCAAGTTAAACAATTTAAAGGCAATGCTACCAAATACTAAATGAGTGTTGGTAAACTTCTGACCCACTGGGAATGTGATGAAAGAAATAAAAGCTGAAATAAATCATTCTGTAACTATTATTCTGACATTTCACATTCTTAAAGTAAATTGGTGATCCTAACTGACCTAAAACGGGGCATTTTTACTGGGATTAAAAGTCAGGAATTGTGAAAAACTGAGTTTAAATGTATTTGGCTAAGGTGTATGTAAACTTCTGGCTTCAACTGTATACAGTACCAGTCAAAATTTTGGACAGACCTACTCATTCAAGAGCTTTTCTTTACTTTTACTATTTTCTATAATAATAATAATAATAATAATAGTGAAGACATCAAAACTATGAAATAACACATATAGAATCATGTAGTAACCAAAAAAGTGTTGAACATCTAAATATATTTGAGATTCTTCAAAGTAGCCACACTTTGCCTTGATAACAGCTTTGCACACTCTCGGCATTCTCTCAACCAGACAAGGTAGGGTTGGTATACAGAAGATAGCTCTATTTGGTAAAAGACCAAGTCCATAGTATGGCAAGAACAGCTCAAATAAGCAAAGAGAAACGGCAGTTCATTGTTACTTTAAAACATGAAGGTCAGTCAATCCGGAAAAGTTGAAGAACTTTGAAAGTTTGTTCAAGTGCAGTCGCAAAAAACATCAAGCGCTATGATGAAACTGACTCATGTGGACGGCCACAGGAAAGGAAGACCCAGTGTTACCTATGCTGCAGAGGATACGTTCATTAGAGATACCAGCCTCAGAAATTGCAGTGCAAATAAATGCTACAGAGTTCAAGTATGACACATTACAGCTTCAACTGTTCAGAGGAGACTGTGTGAATCAGGTCTTCATGGTTGAAATGTTGCAAAGGAACAACTACTAAAGGACACCAAGAAGAAGAAAATACTTGCTTAGGCCAAGAAACACGAGCAATGGACATCAGACCAGTGGAAATCTGTCCTTTGGTCTGATGAGTCCAAATTAGAGATTTTTGGTTCCAACCGCTGTGTCTTTGTGAGACGCAGGGTAGGTGAACGAATTATCTCCACATTATCTCCACATGTGTGGTTCCCACATGAAGCATGGAGGAGGAGGTGTTGGGGTGCTTTGCTGGTGACACTGTCAGTGATTTATTTAGAATTCAAGGCACACTTAACCAGCATGGCTACCACAGGATTCTGCAGCGCTACGCCATCCCATCTCGTTTGCGCTTAGTGGGACTATCATTTGTTTTTCAACAGGACAATGAGCCAAAACACACCTCCAGGCTGTGTAAGGGCTATTTGACCAAGAAGGAGTGTGATGGAGTGCTGCATCAGATGACCTGGCCTCCACAATCACCCGACGTCAACCCAATTGAGATTGTTTGGGATGAGTTGGACTGCAGAGTGAAGGAAATGCAGCCAACTTGTGCTCAGCATATGTGGGAACTTGTTGGAAAAGCATTCCAGGTAACTACCTCATGAATCTGGTTGAGACAATGCCAAGAGTGTGCAAAGCTATCATCAAGGCAATTTATTTGTATCCTTTATTTAACTAGGCAAGTCAGTTTAGAGCAAATTCTTATTTGCAATGACAGCCTACCCCGTCCAAACCCGGACGACGCTGGGCCAATTGTGCGCCACTCTATGGGAGTCCCAATCACGGCCGGATGTGATGCAGCCTGGACTCGAACCAGGGACTGCAATGACAACTCTTGCACTGAGATGTAGTGCCTTAGACCGCTGCGCCACTCAGGAGCCCTAAGGGTGACTACTTGGAAGAATTTGAAATATAAAATATATTTAGATTTTTTTAGCACTTTTTGGGTTATTACATGATTCCATATGTTATTTCATAGTTTTGATGTCTTCACTACTATTATTCTACAATGTAGACAATAGTAAAAATAAAGAAACTCTTGAATGAGTAGGTGTGTCCAAACTTTTGACTGGTACTGTATATATTATGGTAACGTCATTGCTCAGAGAAATAGATTTTGTTTATCAAGTATTCTCAAAAGCATAAGTCAAAATTATTGGATTCCCTGTTTTCAATACTCCAGCACTCTTCCCATTTGAGGATAATGACAGACTTAAAAAAAATTATATTATTTATAAATATTATATATTTATATTTATTGCATATTATTTATTGCTCCTTCATTTTTTTATATACAGTATATATCTTTTTTTACTTCAGTATATTTGAGTAAATACTTTAACACTTATTTTTCTTAAAACTGCATTGTTGGCTTGTAAGTAAGCATTTCACTGTAAGGTCAACACCTGTTGTATTCAGCGCATGTTTTTTTTATTTATTTTTATTTTTATTTTACCGTTATTTTACCAGGTAGTTGACTGAGAACAAGTTGACTGTGACATCGATTTGATTTGATCAACACATTGCCTGCAGTACTCATGCTTCAAAAACTCTCGACCATCGTTACAATACATTCCGGGATGGCTACAAAACTGAAAGCGCAAACCACCACATTTAATCACGGCAAGGTGACTGGGAATATGGTCGAATACAAGCAGTCCAGTATGCCCTCCGTAAGGAAATCAAACAGGCAAAACGTCAGAGACAAAGTGGAGTCGCAATTCAACGGTTCAGATACGAGACGTACTGTATGTGGCAGGGCCTCCAGACAATCACGGATTATAAAGGGAAAACCAGCCACTTCGAGGACACAGACATCTTGCTCCCGAACCAGCTTTGAGGATAACAAGGGCTGCGCCCAAGGACTGTGCGCTCTCGTTCTCCGTGGCTGACGTAAGAGATTTAAGCGTGTTAACCCTCCCAGACGGCATCCCAAGCTGCGTCCTCAGAGCATGCGCAGACCAGCTGGCTGGAGTGTTTACAGACATATTCAATCTCTCCCTATCCCATCTGGACAAGAGGAATACCTGTGTAAGAATGCTGTTTATTGACTACAGATCAACATTCAACACCATAGTACCCTCCAAGCTCATCATTAAGCTTGGGGTCCTGGGTCTGAACCCCGCCCTGTGCAACTGGGTCCTGGACTTCCTGATGGGCTGCCCCCAAGGTGGTGAAGGTAGGCAACAACCCCTCCACTAAGCTGATCCTCAAACAGGGGCCCATAAGGGTGTGTACTCAACCCCTCTGTATTCCCAGTTCACCCATGACTGTGTGGTCACGCATGCCTCCAACTCATTCATCAAGTTTGCAGATGACACAATAGTGGTAGGCCTGATCACCAATTACAACAAGACAGCCTACCCTACAGGGAGGAGGTGAGGGCCTTGGCAGAGTGGTGCCAGGAAAATAACCTCTCCCTCAAAGTCAACAAAATTATGGAGCTGATCGTGGACATCAGGAGACAGCTGAGGGAACACAACCCCCCCCCCCCCCCCCCCCCCCAGCCAAGTTCCTCGGCGTACACATCAGTGACAATCTGAAATGGTCCACCCACACAGATAGTGTGGTGAAGAAAGGCGCAACAGCTTCTCCACAACCTCAGGAGTCTGAAGAAATTCGGCTTGGCCCCTAAAATCCTCAAAAACTTTTACAGATGCCCCATTGAGAGCATCCTGTCAGACTGTATCACCGCCTGGTACGGCAACTGCACAGCTCTCCAGAGAGAGGTGCGGTCTTCCCAAAGCATCACCGGGGGCACACTGCCTGCCCTCCAGGACATATACAACACCCAGTGGGTGTCACAGGAAGGCTAAGAAGATCATTAAGGACTTCAGCCACCCGAGCCATGGCCTGTTCACCCCATTATCATCCAGGAGGCAACTATCTCAAGGCCATCAGACTTAAATAGCCCTCACTAGCAGACCTCCACCCAGTACCCTGTCATCACTAACCAGCTACCACCCGGTTACTTAACCCTGCACCTTAGGGGCTGCTGCTCTATGTACATTGTCATGGAACACTGGTCACTTTAATAATGTTTACATGCTGTTTTACCCATTTCATATGGATACTGTATTCTAGTCAAGGACATCCTATTCAACGATTGCTGTACATATACTATTCTACGTATTCTTCAGATATACTACATGAAGTGCATTCGAAAAGTATTCAGACCCCTTGACTTTTTCGACATTTTGTTACGTTAAAGCGTTATTCTAAAATGGTTTAAATAATTTTCTCAATACACACACAATTCCCCAAAATGAAAACAAATGTATTAAAAATTCAAAACAGAAATACCCTATTTACATAAGTATTCAGACTCTTTGTTATGAGACTCGAAATTGAGCTCAGATGCATCCTGTTTCCATTGATCATCCTTGATTGGAGTCCATCTATGATAAATTCAATTGATTGGACATGATTTGGAAAAACAGGCACCTGTCTAGAATGACAACCAGCTCTGCAGCACTCCACCAATCAGGCCTTTATGGAAGAGTGGCCAGACGGAAGCCACTCCTCAGTAAAAGGCACATGACAGCCTGCTTGGAGTTTACAAAAAGCCACCTAAAGGACTCTCAGACCATGAGAAACAAGATTCTCTGGTTTGATGAAACCAAAATTTAACTCTTTGGCATGAATGCCAAGCGTCACATCTGAAGGAAACCTGGCACCGCCCCTACGGTGAAGCATAGTGGTGGCAGCATCAGGCTGTGGGGATGTTTTTCAGCGGCAGGGACTGAGCGACTAGTCAGGATCGAGGGAAAGATGAACGGAGCAAAGTACACAGAAATCCTCTTTGAAAACCTGCTCCAGAGTGCTCAGGACCTCAGACTGGGGCAAAGGTTCACCTTCCAACAGGACAACGACCCTAAGCACACAGCCAAGACAACGCAGGAGTGGCTTCGGTACAAGTTTCTGAAAGACTGAGTGGCTCAGCCAGAGCCCGGACTTGAACCCGATCTAACATCTCTGGAGAGACCTGAAAATAGCTGTGCAGCGACGCTCCCCATCCAACCTGACAGAGCTTTAGAGGATTTGCGAAGAAGAATGGGAGAAACTCCCCAAAAACAGGTGTGCCAAACTTGTAGCGTCATACCCAAGAAGATTTGAGACTGTATTCATTGCCAAAGGTGCTTCAACAAGGTACTGAGTAAAGGGTCTGAATACTTATGTAAATATGATATCCGTTTTTTTTTCTTCATACATTTGAAAAAATTGCAACCTGTTTTTGCTTTGTCATTATGGGGTATTGTGTGTAGATTGATAAGGGAAGAAAATATATTTTAGAATAAGGCTGTAACGCAACAAAATGTAGAAAAAGTTAAGGTCTGAATACTGTTCTCTCCGCGTACTGTCCATAATGTCTTTACATCCCATCACACGCACACACACACACACAAAAACATGGCCAAAAAGTTGTGAACATCCCTTCAAATTAGTGGATTTAGCTATTTTAGTCACACCCGTTGCTGACAAGTGTATAAAATCGAGCCCACAGCCATACAATCGCCATAGACAAACATTGGCAGTAGAATGGCACGTACTGAAGAGCTCAATGACAATGTGGCACCGTCATAAGATGCCATCTTTCCAACAAGTCAGTTCGTCAAATGTCTGCCCTGCTAGAGCTGTCCCGGTCAACTCTAAGTGCTGTTATTGTGAAGAGGAAATGTGTAGGAGCAACCGAGCAGCCTCGGCCTCATGCACACAAGCTTAAAATCACCATGGGCAATGCCAAGCGTCGGCTGGAGTGGTGTAAAGCTTGCCGCCATTGGACTCTGGAGCAGTAGAAATGCGTTCTCAGGGGTGATGAATCACACTTCACCATCTGGAAGCCTGACGTACGAATCTGGGTTTGGCGGATGCCAAGAGAATGCTACCTGCACCAATGCATAGTGCCAACTGTACAGTTTGGGGCCTGGGGCTGTTTTTCATGGGGCCTACCCTTAGTTTCCGTGAAGGGAAATCTTAACGCTACAGCATACAATGACATTCTAGACAATTCTGTGCTTCAAACTTTGTGGCAAGAGTTTGGGGAAGGTCCCTTCCTGTTTCAGCATGACAATGCCTCCATGCACAAGGCGAGGTCCATACAGAAGTGGTTTGTCGACATCGGTGTGGAAGAACTTGACTGGCCTGCCCACCTTTGGGATGAATTGGAACGCTGACTGGGAGCCAGGCCTAATCACCCAACATTAGTGCCCAACCTCACTAATGCTCTTGTGGCTGAATGGAAGCAGGGTTTTTTTCTTGTCAGGTCAGTACAAAAAACAAACAAAACAAAAAAAGTATGAATGTATGTACTTGTAAGTCGCTCTGGATAAGAGCGTCTGCTAAATGACTTAAATGTAAATGTAATGTTCATTTGAAACACTCCTGGCCAAAGGTGGCTCAAACTCTTTCAAGCTACCACAAACCTTGTTATTATTCATTCTTCTGAATCTGGTATCAAAAGAGCCAGAGACAACTTCAATGGACAACAGGGCTGAGCGTTATGCAAATAATGGTTACAATGTATTTAAATATTTATTTCACTCTATACACACAACACAATGTTAAGCACTGGATGTTGAAAAATAAAAAAGTCACAGGTTTCAATGTAGAAAAGTCATTACATTTTGTCATAAAACCTATTTGTTCATCTGATTAGTGTTATTTTGCTATTATTCATTCTGTAAACTTTATGTAAGGCAGGGTTACATTTAACACTATACACAGACTTTGTAACAAAGTTTGTTTTATGAGTAAGTCATAAAATCACTAACCTTGTTTTGTTGCCCTGGTCTCCATCTGGCCCACCAGAGGTTGGTTCCCTGGCGCTCACTGTAGGAACTGATTGCCTCTAAAAACCCATATATTCAATCATTGAATCAACTACTTTCAACATTTTCATTGAAAATATGTATTTATTGAATGTCACTCTATTGCACTATATTCTAACCAAACCTACATTACCAGTTCATATCAGTAGGTGTCATTATTCACTAGCTAGTCAAAAAGACTGATGCCATGATGGCTGCCTTTCTCTGTATTTGTGAAAGTCATTGTTGTGCTAGAATCCATAAATCTTCTCTTTCTGCATTAGCCATTCATCTGTTATGGTTAGACACATGTGTTCATATTGTCTGTGGTGGAATGTGTATGTTTTTTACTTTTAAGACAGTGAAATTTGCACCACAAAGATTTGTGAATAACCACCAGCAGTAGAAATAAAATAATATGCCATTGTTCGTGAAGCAAAAAAACTGTCTGACTAACCTTTTCAGGAACTTCAGTATCCCTTGGCCTTTGGTAGCAGCAGCAGATCGTTTCATCCCCTTTATTCTGTGCCAAACACATTTATTTAATGAGTCTAAATTATTAACGTTACCTGCTGGCTGCATGATTGTATCAATCTAGCTAGCGTATGTTAGCTACCTAGCTAGCGTATGTTAGCTATCTATCTATCTAGCTAGGCTACTAAAGATAACATTAGTAATTTTGTTAGCTAGCTATAGATTGGATTATTGTAGCAAGTTTTAGAGGACGACTAAACAGCTTTTATTAACATGTACATTGTTTGATATGAAAATGTGTGTTAGCTCTCTCATGAGGCAGACAACCAGGGAGGCAGGAGAGGAGTGTGAGCGAAGAAAGAAACCAAGTGCATAGTCAAAAAAATAGGTGCAACCAAACATAGTTGTTGAGAGGTGTGGGTGATGAGTCTCTGTATGCTGTAGCACTGAGACCACTGTGACTGACAAGTGAATCCACCTGTCGCAGCGAGCGTGGGGGTACTGTGTGAAATCCCAGGGACAGGGTTGTATTCACTAGAAAAAAACGGAGGCAAGCGGCCTGAAGTTGGGGGAGTTACTATTTGAACTTGTGCAATAAACATCTGCTTTTTATTTTCCGTTGCAAATCGTTTTCCAATGTGTTTCTATGACGTGGACTGATAAACGTGAAAAAAGCTGATGCTTTGAAAAGTACTGGGGTAAATGCTGTCTAACCACACGTTTTCTGGCGGCTCTGTCTCTGACTGTGGATGCTTGGAGAAAAGCAGTGATATGACACCCTGTGGCGCGACAGTGTCAATGTGATTTACTATTACAAGTACAATTTATGTTATACTGTCCTAAACATTATACTCACCCTATCTTGTTTTCCAGTGAATGACATCATAAAGAATCATCTGACTGTCCACAGTAAAGAGCAGTCATAGAAGAGCCAGGAGAATTGTGACTAAATTCCATGACAGAATTGTCTGATTGGCCCACCATGACCCCACCATGACCTCAACTTCGTATATTGTGTATGCAGTTAGGGGTAAAAAAAATCAAGTTAGGGGTATGCAGTGCCTGATATCATGGGTTATCTTTTTAAACTGTTTAATTATTTTAGCATGTGTATCATGTATGTGGCCTCAATGTACAGTAGACAGATTTTTTCCATTGTGAATAGAAACATCTTTATGAAAATCTCTGTATTTACTAAGACAATATAGAAAAGACCAGAATGTGATTGAGACTGTAGTGTCACATTTTTAAGGCTTCTCTGTCATGTTGGCAATCTAATTAAATTGTTCTGTTATTTGATTTGATTTAGTGTCCCTACCATTAAAATACAGATTTCAAATCTTTGTTGATTTCAAAATGAATCATTTATCAATGTCTATATATCATGAATTTAAAAGTCCAAAAATGGATGTAGCAATCACAGATTGACCCTTTAATCTACCATTAAATGCATGTGCACTTGTTACAAATCAATCTAACCGGACAACATATTTCCAACCATAGGTCCCAATACATCTTCTGGATGATTACTTTTTAATGTTTTCTAATATACCAAAAATGATCTCTACTCTGCAACCTCCACAATGTTAAACCGAATTGCTTTGTAACACTAAAACTAGTGGCAACAGAGCTGCCACCACCTTAAAGGAGACGAAACCTTAACTTTGCTGGAGAGTTGAAACACATGGTTGTGAGGGTATTGGGACAGATTTAAAGTCTACTGAAACATTCATCCTGAGGTGTTCTGAAACATGACATGGTTCGTTGTAACACCACAAGAGTTGTGCACCACCTTACCATAAACTGGGAGCACTAACCCAGAAAAGGTTGGAAACACTATTACAGTGTTTCGAGTCCTGTGTTGAGCAGAATTTGATCCCTTCTCTTTTGGTGTTGTTCCCTCTCTCAAAAGTTTCTAAATGCTTTGATGGTGTTTTGAATCCTGTCTAGTGCAGAATTAGATCCCTTCTTCTGGAGTTTCCAAATACTGTAAATGGGAGTCCATCCTCTTATTGTATATGTCCTGCTTATAAATCCTTGATTAACTCCTCATCGGAAATTCCAAAAGGGCAAACATACACTACTATTCTTTTTAACCTTTATTTAACTAGGCAAGTCTAGGCAAGATAAGAACAAATACTTTTTTACAATGATGGCCTACCCTGGCCAAACCCAGACAACGCTGGGCCAATTGTGCGCCGCCCTATGGGACTCCTAATCATGACCAGATGTGATTCCGCCTTAATTCAAACCAGGGACTGAAGTGTCACTTCTTGCACTGAGATGCAATGCCTTAGAATGCTGCGCCCCTCGGGAGACCAACTATGCTCAAAGGACAAATAGTTATGTGAAAATAAGTAATACGATTGTCCAGAATAATAATTGAGTTCAAAATTACTTTTTCAAGACATGATTGAAGCTTCAAGTGCTTTATCTTTTATTTGAAAATTATTAAATGACAAAACATTAACAGATAGGTCACATTTTTGTATTGATAAAGACAGTTCAAAGATCTGTAAGGTATTTATCATATTGTTCTTCATAATCAACAGAAATGTGGCGTTATATTTCACATTTATGGAAAGAAATACAGGCAATGACTGCTAATGTTAGACATAGCACTCATACAAAACTTTAGCCCAGGGCTCAATGCGATCCACCAGTCATCCATTATGCGAATGTACTGACCTGAGTCTATATTCAGATGATGGTACATGGTATGGAAGGTTGCTCAGATGAATTGAATCACAGTACAGTTGAGTTAAATGATATGATTGACAGTTGATTGGTTTTGGTTAGGATTGGCCAGCCTGTGGATAATGTAGTATGTATGTTTGTATGTTTTTCTACAGGGAGACAAAGGAATAGCAAATAATAACAAGCAATAATGATAGTAAATAAATGCATAATTACTGTACGTTATCAAATTATATAATAATAATAAATTGCTATATGAATACAATTGTTAAACATATCAATATCAATATGAAAGAAAGGATAAATACGTGATTAAGGTATGCCAATAGCATGTGGTGTGGTAGGCTAGAGCAGGCTAAAATGACAGTCTATATAATATGTTGTGTATACATCAACCAGTAGATAAAACTCAAAACTAGTAGGCAAAGAAGCCAGCAGTATTTACTCAAAAACAGGCCTTAATTTGCATAAAAGTGCACGAATAGTGCAAACAATGACGTGTCAATTAACTACATTAAATGTAGCATCAAGAAAACGGATCAATTAATCAAAATGGCTGATTTACTTGGACTATTAGCATTAGCGGCCAAAATGCTACACAAAACAAATGTTCTTATTGAGTAAATTATTTTTCGGTTTCCTTTTTCCGTGTGATAACATTTTGTACTCATGTTTTCATTGACACATACTTTCTTGGATTGTTTTGGAGAATTTCATCTGAGTGTTTGGAGTGCTCTCACCTGTCTGAGTTCGTGAAGGACCTGAATACAGGGGATGCTCCCACAACCTTGCCTGTTTTTATATTTGACCATAGTTTGCTAGAGAGCACAACTGCCACAAATGGCCTCTCCACCTCCATGTCTCAAACTGGGGGAATTCTGAACAGTACAGGAGCACAATGTTTGATGTTCACATTTTGCCTTTAATCTAAACATTTGTCTTCTGATATGTAGGTATGAAAAAATAAAGGTGGAATTTCACCAAAGAACATTCTCCGTAGGCCCTATTCAGACTTGAGATAAGTGGATTTTACTTTTTGGGTGACCTGACCAAATTCACATGGAAAGTTCGTCATAGATCTGTCATTCTCATTGAATGCAAGTCTAAGAAGAGTTAGATCTGTTCTCTGTGTGCTAATTCTACGCTTCCTGTTATTACATTTTGTTTTTGCATCCTTTACTGAAAATACAATATTTTTGGTTGTGGAAATATATTTCACAGCAGTTTAGGAGAATTACTCATTTTGTTACAAATTGAAATTAGGCGAACTATTAGAATTTTAGGAAACGGTGGATCGATTTATTTTATTTATATATACTTTTTGTATTTTACCCCCTTTTTCGTGATATCCAATTGCAATCTTGTCTCATCGTTGCAACTCCCCAACGGGCTCGGGAGAGGCGAAGGTCAAGTCATGCGTCCTCCAGAACATGACCTGCCAAACCACAGTTCTTAACCCCGAAGCCAGCTGCACTAAAGTGTCGGATGATACACCGCACAACTGAAGTCAGCCTGCAGGCGCCCGGCTCGCCACAAGAAGTCGCTAGATGAGCCAAATAAAGCCCCCCCCCCGCCGCCAAACCCTCCGCTAACGCAGATGTTACTGGGCCAATTGTGTACTGCCCTATGGGACTCCCGGTCACAGCCTGTTGTGCCTGATGCTGCCTTTTACATGCACTGAAACACAAAAAAAACTGTTTTCACAACACTCTCTGAAAATCACAATTATTCAGATTGAAGAGCCACTTTGGGTGTTTCAGAGTACTTCCATTTTGTTTTGAAATACATTCAGTGTATCATAACACTTACATTGTGTTTACATTCAAACACCCTCCAAACACCAGATCTCAGCTAAGGTGCACTACTTTTCATGGTTTTACTACACAGTGGTGGTGTTTTGAGTCTTTCAGTGCATTTGCAGTCGAGCCAAGAGGTACTGACAGACAGACAAACAGAGATCAACAGCATTACTAAAATAAACAATATGTTAATTCATGAATGTGGAAACAAAGCAACCCTTTGACAAATCTTGAACTAGTTATGATACGTTATAAAATGAACTGCATTTATGTTACGTCGGATTACTTTTTGTATTATCAAAACAATTCAAAGTGCTTTGGACACATTTCAACTAATTCAGCTACCATTGTACAGTATACAGTGCATTCAGAAAGTGTTTCAAAACCCTTTGACTTTTTCCACATTTTGTTACGTTACATCCATATACTAAAAGTGATTAAAAAAAAATGTCCTCATCTACACACAATACCCCATAATGCCAAAAAAGATTTTTGGCAAATACAATAAAAAAAATCTATGAAATACCTTTTTTACAGTTGAAGTCGGAAGTTTACATTCACTTTAGCCAAATACATTTAAACTCAGTTTTTCACAATTCCTGACATTTAATCGCAGTAAAAATTCCCTGTTTCACCACTTTATTTTAAGAATGTGAAATGTCAGAATAATAGTTAGAGAGAATGATTTATTTCAGCTTTTATTTCTTTCATCACATTCCCAGTGGGTTGGAAGTTTACATACACTCAATTAGTATTTGGTAGCATTGCCTTTAAATTGTTTAACTTGGGTTAAATGTTTCGGGTAGCCTTCCACAAGCTTCCCACAATAAGCTAGGGCAATTTTGGCCCATTCCTCCTGACAGAGCTGGTGTAACTGAGTCAGGTTTGTAGGCCTCCTTGCTCGCACACGCCTTTTCAGTTCTGCTCACTCATTTTCTATAAGATTGAGGTCAGGAATTTGTGATCGCCACTCCAACACCTTCACTTTGTTGTCCTTAAGCCATTTTGCCACTACTTTGGAAGTATGCTTGGGGTCATTGTCCATTTGGAAGACCCATTTGCGACCATGCTTTAACTTCCTGACTGATGTCTTGAGATGTTGCTTCAATATATCCACATAATTTTCCTACCTCATGATGCCATCTATTTTGTGAAGTGCATCAGTACCTCCTGCAGCAAAGCACCCCCACAACATGATGCTGCCACCTCCGTGCTTCACGGTTGGGATGTTGTTCTTCGACTTCCAAGCTCCCCCTTTTTCCTCCAAACATAATGATGATCATTATGGCCAAACAGTTCTATTTTTGTTTCATCAGACCAGAGGACATTTCTCCAAAAGTATGATCTTTGTCCCCATGTGTAGTTGCAAACCATAGTCTGGCTTTTTTATGGCGGTTTTGGAGCAGTGGCTTCTTCCTTGCTGAGCGGCCTTTCAGGTTATGTCGATATAGTACTCGTTTTACTGTGGATATTGATACTTTTGTACCTGTTTCCTCCAGCATCTTCACAAGGTCCTTTGCTGTTGGTCTGGGATTGATTTGAACTTTTCGCACCAAAGTACGTTCATCTCTAGGAGACAGAACGCGTCTCCTTCCTGAGCGGTATGACGGCTGCGGGGTCCCATGGTGTCTATACTTGCGTACTATTGTTTGTACAGATTAACGTGGTACCTTCAGGTGTTTGGAAATTGCTCCCAAGGATGAACCAGACTTGTGGAGGTCTACAATTTGTGGAGTGGTTGAAAAACGAGTTTTAATGACTCCAACCTAAGTGTATGTAAATTTCCGTTCATCTCTAGGAGACAGAACGCGTCTCCTTCCTGAGCGGTTTGACGTGCTGAATGTGATGAAAGAAATAATAGCTGAAATATATCCTTCTCTCTAACTGTTATTCTGACATTTCACATTTGTTAAATAAAGTGGTGATCCTAACTGACCTAAGACAGGGCATTTTTACTAGGATTAAATGTCAGGAATTGTGAAAAACTGAGTTTAAATGTATTTGGCTAAAGTGTATGTAAACTTCCGACTTCAACTGTATGTGGACAACCCTTGAAATTAGTGGATTTGGCTATTACAGCCAAATTGCTGACAGGCAGTGGCAGTTCTAGCTTGTATGGCTCTCTGGGCGAACCCCCCATTCAGCTCCCCCCACCAACAAAAAAAAGCACCGTCCTTCACTAACTGTCATTTTTATTCAGACAAATAAATAATATTAACATTTAAAACTACATAAATCTTTAAAGATATACAAAATAAGATATCAAAAAGAAGTAACAAAGACAAATAGACACACATTTGTGTTGATTTGGCACTCGAGCATCAATACATTACATCACCCATCCCCCAACACTGTCAACCAAGAGTCAAGACTTAACCAATTCACCTTGGTGGTGTGCAGACTGGTTTTATGTTATTATTTTCGCACAAAGCAGAAAAAAATGCAACAATATGTCTATGAAACTATATATTCACAGTATTGTGAATGAATTGTGGTTTATTTGGTAGCATTTCATAATGTGACAGATTTTACTAATTGCATTAGTACTGCACAAAGTCAGAGGTGTGCTATTTGATAGATTGCCCCTTCTCCTCCTACCTCGGGTTTCAAGTGGGGAGACCTGAAGTCAACCTATCCCTGCTCCCCTCCCCATCTCGTATTTCTGAGTGGAAGACCTTTCCAGGTAGTAGCCTACCTAGCTCACTTACTAAAATTAGGGCGCCAACTCCGACAAGGTTAATTGACCCACAGTCCCACACGGTGACATGATATCATTGACGTGACGTGCAAATGAACAATAGAAAACCGATCGTGCAAATGTCACCATTCCAAATGTTTTTTGCGGGCGCCCAGTGCCGCACCCCCGGCAAGATGCTGCCCTGGGCGGCTGACCATCTATATCCGCCACAGCTGACAGGTGTATAAAATCGAGCACACAGCCATGAAATCTCCATTGACAAACATTGGCAGTAGAATGGCCTTAAGAACAGTGACTTTCAATGTGACATCGTGATAGGATACCACCTTTCCAACAAGTCAGTTCATCAAATTTCTGCCCTGCTAGAGCTGCCCCGGTTAACTGTAAGTGCTGTTATTGTGAAGTGGAAACATCTAGGAACAACAACGGCTCAGTTGCGAAGTGGTAGGCCACCCAAGCTCACAGGACGGGACCGATGAGTGTTGGTGTCGTCTGTACTCAGGTTGCAACACTCACTACTGAGGTCCAAACTGCCTCTGGAAGCAACATCAGCACAATAACTGTTTGTCGGGAGCTTCATGAAATGGGTTTCCATGGCCGAGCAGCTGCACACAAGCCTAAGATCACCATGCGCAATGCCAAGTGACGGCTGGAGTGTTGTAAAGCTCGCCGCCATTGGACTCTAGAGCAGTGGAAACGCGTTCTCTGGAGTGACGAATTACTGTCACAACTTCCGCCAAAGTTGGTCCCTCTCCTTGTTCGGGCGGCGATCCACTTTCATTTTCCATTTGTTTTGTCTATGTCTTACACGCCTGGTTTCACTCACCAAATTACCTGTTGTTTTATTTAACCCTCTGTTCCCCATGTTTGGTCGTGAGTGATTGTTTGTTGTATTGTGGTCCGTATTGTGGGCTTGGATTTATCTTGTATTTTGATGACTTTGAGTAAAGTTACTTTTATTTACTCATCTCTGCTGTCCTGCGCCTGACTCCCCTGCACCAGCTACACATAGAACTTTACAGAATCACTCACCTCTTATGGAGTCAGCAGGAGCAGACGCCCTCCCAGTTCCAGTGGAGCAGCGCGTTCAGCAGCAGACCAGGTTACAACGTCTGGGCACAGCCATGGATCGCGTGCTGCAGACGATGGATCGTTGGGAGAGAGGAGGAGGTTTTCCAGCGCCTCCACCAGCCCCACTACAACAGGTCCCACTGTCCACTCCTCTTCGACCTGGTCCCAGCGGGTTTCGACTCGGCTCCCGTGGGAGTATGATGGGACGGCTGCCGGATGCCAGGGGTTTCTACTACAGCTGGAGCTCTACCTGGCGACCATCCACCCGGCTCCTTCGGGGCGTGAGAGTGTGTCCGCCCTCGTCTCCTGCCTCTCAGGCAAAGCCCTGGAGTGGGCCAACGCCATATGGAGTGAGGGAGACGCGGCATTGGACCATTATGCAGAGTTCACCTGCTGCTTTCGGGCAGTGTTCGACCACCCTCCTGAGGGTTCGAGCGGCGGGTGAACGTCTGTTCCATCTGAGGCAGGGGACGAGGAGCGTGCAGGATTTCACCTTGGTTTCCGCACCCTGACCACCAGCTGGAACGACAGGGCCCTGATCGATCACTACGAGACACCACCCTCACATTGGACCAGCTGGTGAACATTTCCATCCGGCTGGACAACCTGCTGACTGCCCGCGGACGTCCGGATCGGGGCCTGTCAGTTCCATCCCCCAGCACCTCCGCTCAGACGCCCATGGAGATCGGAGGAGGTGCCATTCCCTGCACCATCTGTGGCCGCAGAGGGCACACTGCTGGTCGGTCCTGGGGGGGTTCCTCAGGGAGTCGAGACCGCAGGCAGGGCACTATCGTGTCACCCCAGGTGAGTCGGCACCAGGCTCACCCAGAGCCCCCTGTTGCTTACATGTAAGTGTTTATTTCATTTCCTGAGTTTTCCCCACATTCCCAGCATAAGGCGCTAGTAGATTCAGGCGCAGCTGGGAATTTTATTGACCGTTCATTTGCTTATAGTTTAGGGATTCCCCTTGTTCCTGTGGATATGCCCTTCCCTGTGCACGCCCTAGATAGTCGACCATTAAGGTCAGGGTTGATTAGGGAGGCCACCGCTCCACTTGACATGGTTATGCAGGAGGGTCACAAGGAGAGAATCAATATTTTCCTTATTGATTCTCCTGTGTTTCCAGTGGTGCCGGGCCTACCCTGGTTGGCCTGTCATAACGCCACTATTTCGTGGCAATAGAGGGCTCTCAAGGGGTGGTCACGAGAGTGCTCAGGGAGGTGTGTGAGGGTTTCCAACGGTGCGACTACGGTGGAAAGTCCAGACCAGGTCTCCACCATGCGCATCCCCTCAGAATATGCCGATTTGGCACTCGCCTTCTGTAAGAAGAGGGCGACTAAATTACCACCTCATTGACGGGGGGATTGTGCGATAAATCTCCTGGTAGACGCAGCACTTCCCAGGAGTCACGTGTATCCTCTGTCACAGGAGGAGATGGCGGCTATGGAAACATATGTCTCCGAATCCCTGGGGCAGGGATACATTCGGCCCTCCACTTCACCTGCCTCCTCGAGTTTCTTTTTTGTGAAGAAGAAGGATGGAGGTCTGCGCCCGTGTATTTACTATCGAGGGATCAATTAGATCACAGTGAGGTATAGCTACCCGCTGCCTCTCATCGCCAGTGCGATCGAGTCAATGCACGGGGCGCGCTTCTTCACAAAATTGGATTTCAGGAGTGCTTACAACCTGGTGCGTATCCAGGAGGGGGACGAGTGGAAGATGGCATTTAGTACTACCTCAGGGCACTATGAGTACCTCGTCATGCCGTACGGGTTGATGAATGCTCCATCAGTCTTCCAGGCCTTTGTTGACGAGATTTTCCGGGACCTGCACGGGCAGGGTGTAGTGGTGTATATCGACGATATTCTGATATACTCCACTACACGCGCCGAGCATGTATCCTTGGTGTGCAGGGTGCTTGGTCGACTGTTGGAGCATGACCTGTACGTCAATGCTGAGAAATGTCTGTTCTTCCAACAGTCCGCCTCCTTCCTAGGTTACCCGCATTTCCACTTCCGAGGTGTAGATGGAGAGTAACCGCATTTCAGCAGTGCGTAATTGGCCGACTCCCACCACGTTAAAGGAAGTGCAGCTGTTTCTAGCGTTTGCCAACTACTACCGGAGGTTTATCCGGGGTTTTGGTCAGGTAGCAGCTCCCATTACCTCACTGCTGAAGGGGGGACCGGTGCGGCTGCAGTGGTCGGCTGAGACGGACAGGGCTTTTGGTCACCTGAAGGCTCTGTTTACCTCGGCTCCCGTGCTGGCTCATCCGGATCCCTCTTTGGCGTTCATAGTGGAGGTGGACGAGTCCGAGGCTGGGATAGGAGCCATGCTATCTCAGCGCTCGGGCACACCACCAAAGCGAAACTATGATGTGGGGGACCGAGAGCTGTTGGCTTTTGTCAAGGCACTAAAGGCGTTGGCTTGAGGGGGCTAATTGGCTTGAGGGGGCTAAACACCCTTTTCTCATCTGGACTGACCACCGCAATCTGGAGTATATCCGGGCGGCAAGGAGACTGAACCCTCGCCAGGCAAGGTGGGCCATGTTTTTTACACGTTTTCACTCTATCCTACAGACCAGGTTCCCAGAACGCTAAGGCAGACGCACTGTCCCGGATGTATGACACAGAGGAGCGGTCCATGGATCATACTTCCAGCCTCTTGCCTGGTGGCACCGGTGGTGTGGGAGCTGGCCGCGGACATCGTGCGGGCGTTACGCACAGAGCCCACTCCCCCCCAGTGTCCAGCTGGGCGCCTGTACGTTCCGTCTGCTGTCCACAACCGTTTGATCTATTGGGCCCACACGTCACCCTCCTCTGGTCACCCTGGCATCGGTCGGACGGTGTGTTGCCTTAGTGTGAAGTACTGGTGGTCCACCTTGGCCAAGGATGTGAGGGTTTCTGTTTCCTCCTGCTCGGTGTGCGCCCAGTGCAAGGCTCCCAGGCATCTGCCCAGAGGGAAGTTACAACCCCTACCTGTTCCACAACGGCCGTGGTCGCACCTGTCGGTGGACGTCCTGACAGATCTTCCTCCATCACAGGGCAACACCACGATCCTGGTCGTTGTGGATCGGTTTTCTAAGTCCTGCCGTCTCCTCCCTTTGCCCGGTCTCCCTACGGCCCTACAGACTGCGGAGGCCCTGTTCACTCACGTATTCCGGCACTACTGGGTGCCTGAGGATATAGTCTCTGATCGGGGTCCCCAGTTCACGTCCAGGGTCTGGAGAGTGTTCATAGAACGTCTGGGGGTCTCGGTCAGCCTCACCTCAGGTTTTTGCCCCGAGAGTAACGGACAGGTGGAGAGAGGGAATCAGGATGTGGGTAGGTTTCTGCGGTCCTATTACCAGGAACGGCCGGGGGAGTGGGCGGCGTTCATCCCTGGGCAGAGATGGCCCAAAACTCACTCCGCCACTCCTCCACTAACCTCTCTCCTTTCCAGTGCGTACTGGGGTATCAGCCGGTTCTGGCACCGTGGCATCAGAGCCAGATCGAAGCTCCTGCGGTGGACGAATGGTTTAAGCGCTCAGAGGAGACCTGGACGCCGCCCATGTGCAACTGCAACGGGCCGTGAGGCGGCAGAAGGCGAGCACCGACCGTCACCGCAGTGAGGCCCCGGACTGGCTCTCGACCCGGAACCTGACCCTCCGCCTGCCCTGCCAGAAGCTGGGTCCGCAGTCTGTGGAGTGATTTCTGATAACAGTGAACATACCCTCTTAATGGCGAAGGTGCAAATAGATGGAGGAATTCAAATATAAAGTCTTCGTTTGAGCACTATCCACACCATTTAAAGTATGGTGCGCAACGTGGTTCAATGTGCCTATAAGTAACAGAGAGCACTGTACAATACGGCAAACTTAGCAAATAATGTGTTTGTGGTAAGTACATGGGGGCCACCATCTTTATGCACCTTCACCATTTTGGGGCCGCATGTCTTCAAATTCAGGGTAATTGAAATAGGCTGATCAGCAAGCTTTTTATGTCAGTAAAGTAGAGCTAGTAAGCTAGCTACAGCATAAGCTAAGCAGCTGATACCAGCAACTTGTTAGCAACACTAAAAAAGTACTTCCGGATCACAGAATTTCAGAAATGTTCTAAAAAAAAGTCCCCCACGTAATAGTAGAAAAATTTACCTGTATTTAGTCATTATTAGGGCTGTTAAGGTGACCATATTATCGCCACACCGGCGGTCACCAGTCATGACAGCAGTCAAATTTTGTCACGGTTATTAGGCTGCTGATGGTCATTAGTAGCCTACCACAATTCCTAACTGCCAGGTACTCAGCACTCTATTGTCCCTCTAATCACTCTGACATCAATGCAAATCTAATCAAATATGAGAGCCCATGAGCTCATGATGTGCAACATTTCTATAGGCTTTGCAATTGCGTGAGAAAACAGAGTTTTGATGGCCTCTATTAAAAAGAGGAGGATCCATCAGCTTTCTATAGGCTAGGTCTACTATATTTATTTATAAACTTTCCTAATATTAAGCACATATGTGTTAATATTGCTTTAGTCCCTCATGAAATAATCCCCTATATAGATTCTACAGACCATACTGAGTATTCCCAACCCCACTTTTACATTGGCACATAGAATAGTTCTCTCTATAAGCCAATATTTAATTTATGCACATAGAATAGTACTCTCTATAAGCCAATATGTCATTTATAGGCCTACAGTGTATTTTATTGGGACCAATGGAATGGGTGGAGTAGCAAGTGGCCTTCTCTTCATACTCGTCGCCAAACTCACTGGCTCCAGGTCATCTACAAGTCTCTGCTAGGTAAAGCCCCGCCTTATCTCAGCTCACTGATCACCATAGCAGCACCCACCCGTTGCACGCGCTCCGACAGGTATATCTCACTGGTCACCCCCAAAGCCAATTCTTCCTTTGGCCGCCTCTCCTTCCAGTTCTCTGCTGCCAATGACTGGAACAAACTGCAAAAATCACTAAAGCTGGAGACTCTTACCTCCCTCACTAGCTTTAAGCACCAGCTGTCAGAGCAGCTCACAGATCTCTGCACCTGTACATAGCTCATCTGTCAATTAGCCCATCCAATCTACTTCATCCCCATACTCTATTTATTTATTTAGCTTGCTCCTTTGCACCCCAGTATCTCTACTTGCACATACATCTTCTGCACATTCTACCATTCCAGTGTTTAATTGCTATATTGTAATTACTTCGCCACCATAGCCTATTTACTGCCTTACCCCTTTTATCTTACCTCATTTGCACATGCTGTATATAGATTTTTCTACTGTATTATTGATTGTATGTTTGTTTATTCCATGTGTAACTGTGTTGTTGAATGTGTCGAACTGCTTTGATTTATCTTGGCCAGGTCGCAGTTGCAAATGAGAACTTGTTCTCAACTAGCCTACCTGGTTAAATAAAGGTGAAATGTAAAAAAAATACAAATAATTAAGTGCTGCTGGGTATTTAGACCACAGTCACCCAATAAATGACACCATATAGAGACTAGTGCTAATTCAGTAGGGTCTGTAGAATATTATGTTGTTTACATGTATTTTCTTAAGCTCAATGTCTGTAGAATATAATGTTCTTTACATTTCTTTACTTAAGATCTAACCAATTCCCAATGTGCTCCACCTAATAATTCTATTTTATATAAAGTACTAATTCTCTTTAGTTTAGATTTTTCCCCGATCTAGTTGTAATTTTGTAACATAATTGTAAGATTATGCACTAGGCAAAACTGCAAAATTATTGATTTTGTATCATTCCCATAGCATTTTACCGTAAACTTTCATTTTGAAGTCAAAATCGGAACACCGGAAGTCTTAATTTTGCTGCCGGGACGCTAATGTGACTTGCATGACGCTAATACAGTCGACCAAGTCACTACACCGGCAGTGGCGACCGACGTCCTTGCACAGAATTTTTGCAGGAGGAAGCCTTTTTGCTTTGTTTGTATTTTCTCACAACTACAAATTATTAAATCACTGCCACAACGTTTGTAACAATTTAGCTAGTTATTCTGCCTATTTCATGGAAAGTAATGCAAGCGTGCAGTGATATCATAAATTAAGAAATATATTTTCATTTTTGAATGACCGGATGCTCGGGGATATATATATTTTTTATGAGTCCCACATCCTACAGATAGTCCATGCTATCTGAAATCCTTGGGACATCCCTACCCCCAAGACAGGGTCGGCCAGTGCTATCCAGAATCCTTGGGACCTCTACCCTTAAAGGAGTAGTTCACTGTTTTACAATTTGACGTTAGATTGTTCCTCACACTGAAAGTGGTCTACGGGCCAAGAGAATATGTAATCCAGGTTTCAATTTTCAACGGGGTACTTTTATTTTGAAGGTGAAACGCAAATTCCACTGTTGTGGCTAATCGTTTTAAACAGTCACTACAAATTTAAACTAACTTTAGGCACCACTAGTTAACAATTAATGAAAGTGATGGGGGCATATGTGAGTATGTTTAAAATAAAATATGTTCAAATCACCTGAAATCAATTAAAATCAACACAACATTTGGTTTCATGCTATTTAAAGGTGCTTTTCGTTTTATTTTTTTACATGCTCACATGCCCCAATCACTCCCATTGAATGTTAGCTTGTGGTGGCTAAAGTTAGCTGAAGTTTGTAGTGGCTGTTAAAGAGAATTGAATCATGGATTACAGTTTCCTGGAGTTTGCAGTGGCTGTTTAAAGATAACTGAATCATGGATTACAGTTTCTCCTGGCCCATAGACTACTTTCAGGGTGAGGAACCCTCTAACATCAAGTTGTAAAATATTGAACTACTCCTTAAACCATTTTAAATTAAAACTTCAATGGGGTAGGACCATCCCAAAGATCCCGGATAGCACGAACCAAGACGGATCGGTTGAGGGAGGAGCATCACATAATGTAATCTGAAATAAAACAATGGTCCAAATATGGCATTATTCCCATATAATTCGGAATTAGTCATTTATTAGGATCTGTATGATTATTTCATTAGTTGTATCTGTTTGCATCACTTTCAATGGGGTACTTTTATTTTGAAAGCGAACCGCAAATTCCACTATTGTGGCTAATCGTTATTGTGGCTAGTTTCACATAGCTAAGAAAATAAGCGGATCTCACAGTGACTTCACTTCCGATGCAAATTTTACGACAGTAAGATATTTTTTGTGCTGATACGAATTACATTAAACTCACGATTTTACACTCAGGATCGTGTTTGGTGCTATAAAAAGAACGAAGGACGAGTTGACTTAGGGCCCTGGTAAGCTTTTGTTTGAAATTGTAGCCTACGATTAGATTTGCCGAACAGAAAAGTGGTGTTATTGTATCGAGGCCGACAGCTTCAATTTTAGAAGCGTGGAAACATTATTGCAGCCACTGTTACTTTGTAGTTTCTGTAAACAGCAACGCAGATAACAGTTATGCGCGTATTACAATATGGCCTTCAATTATATGGCAAATATAGAGAATTTGATTTGGAAAAATATATTGAGCATTGCAGAGCAGACGTATCTTTGTTTACATACATTTCGTCTTCTTGCACACAGGGACCTGAAAGTAGGCTACTATGTCCGCGGAACTGGACCTTTCGCCCCCAGAGGTACCTGAACCCACTTTGCTTGAGAGTCTCCTGCGCTATGGACTCTTTCTGGGAGCTATTTTCCAACTCATCTGCATCTTGGCTGTCATAATACCGACCTCCAAGGGGCATGAACAGGTATGGTAAACAGTCCTGTTGGCAGTTGAAAGAATGCGGTATAATATTGTCATTATTTACTGTAGGTTTACTTATAGCATTATGTGTTAAATCCGTATAGGCCTGATGCTTTGTATTTTTTCCTTTCTGTCCTATTGTAGTCTTCTTTTGAACTTGGCTTGAGCAAGCAAATTCTCCATTACTATTCAGCAACCTACTGTTATTGTTCCATATGTGTCGAGTGTCACTGGGACTCACATTCTGTTTTATCTTTAGGAGGAGACGGAGCCAAATGACATGAAAGCTGGTGACCAGAATAAGAAGTCAAAAGGACCTGCGCCTCAGATTCGTCAGAAACTAAAGAAAGAGAGCAAGAAGAAGCGATAGGTGTGTTGGATTTTGTGCTGTCCATGCAGCGCACCCAAAATTATTGCTACATTTCAAATTATGTAAACTGAATCATTTTTGTTCCATCAAATTCAATGATGTCTCAACCATGATTTATGAAAGAACAGAAGTGCATTTGATCAACTGTTTTATTCAATTAGTCTGCTATCAAATGTAATTTGTTAATCTAAAACTTGTAAAGGCCTAAACACAACCAAAAACTTTGGGGACATACTGTGCATTCAGAAAGTATTCACATCCCTTGACTTTTCTCAAAACATTGTGTTACAAAGTGTCCTTTTTCTTGTCAATGATCTACACACATACTCTGTAATGTCAAACTCGATGTATGATTTGTTTAATTAATAAAAAATAAATGCTAGTATATCTTGATTAGGTAAGTATTCAACCCCCTGAGTCAATACATGTTACTCAACTTTGGCAGCTATTATAGATGTGAGTCTTTCTAGGTATGTCTCAAAGCTTTGCTCACCTGGATTGTACAATATTCAAACATTATTCTTTTTAAAATTCTTCAAACTCTGTCAAGTTGGTTGTTTGATCATTGCTAGATGGCAATTTTCAAGTTTTGCCATAGATTTTCAAGACAATTTAAGTCAACTGTAACTGGGCCATTCAGGAACATTCAATGTCATCTTGGTAAGCAAATCCAGTGTATATTTGGCCTCGTGTTTTAGGTTATAGTCTTGTTGAAAGGTGAATTTATCTCACAATTTCTGTTGGAAAGCTGACTGAACCAGGTTTTCCTCTAGGATTTTGCCTGTGCTTAGCTCTTCAGTTTATTTGTATCCCTAGACAAGCATACCCATAACATGACGCAGTCAACACCATGCTTGAAAATCAGCTGAGTTAGGAAGTATTCCTGTATCCTTGTAGTGACTGGTTTTGTTGATACACCATCCAAAGCATAATTGCTAACTTCAGTGTGCTTTTCTATGTCCCGATAGGTGCCTTTATGAGGCATTAAAAAACGTCCCTGGTCTTTGTGGTTGAATCAGTGCTTGACCGAGGGACCTTACAGATAATTGTATGTGTGGGGTACAGAAATTGGGTGTAGTCAATTTAAAAATCATGTTAGCAACTATTATTGAGCACAGAGTGAGTCCATGCAACTTATTATTTAACTTTAACTCCTGAACTTATTTAGGTTTGCCATAACAAAAAGGTTGAATACTTAATGACATTTCAGCTTTTCATTTGTAATTAATTTGTAAAAAAATGTCTGACATTATGGGGTATTGTGTGTGATTAGGGACACAATCTCAACTTAATAAATGTTTAAGGCTGGAAAAATACAAGGGGTGTGAATACTTTTAGAAGGTACTACTTCTACATATTACTAACATTTCTGTGAAAACCCAGAATAAGTACCCTCTTTCTCTGTTATATCAATAAGAGGTTGAAAAAAATTCATACAACTACCTTTTTAATCTTAAAATGTCTCATTCAACCTTATAACCCGTACACTGTGCATATATTCTCAATGTTGTAACAAAACATTTTATGGGAAATACTTTATTTGAAATATTTCTCAGATAAGATTAAAAACACTTATTTTTTTACGAAATCGACCTTGCTAATAAGGATGAATAGCATTTTCTGAGAATGAAAATGTAAGGACTTCTGTGAATCCGGATGGTAGCCTGCCTGGATCCTAACCCACAACCTTGTGTCAGTCCAACACTTTCGCTTTTACAACAAGAAGAGGTCCATTGATGAGAGAGTTGGTGTTGTACTAAGGACTTACCTCCTGTGCACTAACCCATTCCTTCCCTCTGCACCTTACCTTCTGTGCACTAACCCAGTCCTTCCCTCTGTACCTCAAGTCCCTCGTGCTCTGGCATATCTCATGGTAGCGCTATCCCACTTTTACCACCATTGTAGCGCGAAATTTGGGGGTAGCCCAACTAGGACTTGAACGTGTGATCCCAGGTCTGTCAGTTCCACTCCTCACCAATAGATTGCTGGTGTTGTGCTTGTGCAAATTATGTACTGGTAAACTATTCAGATTCCTGTTCAAATGACTGTGACTCACTTTTCATGATATAGGTTATGCGATCTCTGTTCTATGGTGATAGTTACTAAATTCAATTTCACAAATACAGTACAGTTATATCAGATGGTTGATGGAAAGTAGGATGCATTGTGTTCCAAGGCCCTTTTCTTTCACAGTCCTAACCTAATATCTATTCCGAAGTGTAAGGGCAGGTTTCCCAGACACAGATTAAGCATCCTAGACTAAGAAGTATGCTCAATTAGAATCTCTATAAAAGAGCTGTTCAGGACTAGGCTTAATCTGTGTCAGGGAAACTGTCCTTAATGGGTTTTGCATAAATGGTTGTTAATTTATTGGAATTGTCTATGTGAAATACATTGGCTACGGTTCAAACTCATTAAAGACACACCCTCGTCGAATTTTGTTTGGTTATCTTTTGGAAATTGTAGAAATAAAACATTTTCCTTCTTCAGAAGTTCCAGCTAGGCAGGCTAACATTAGTTAGCTAATTAATTTGCTAGCTATTATACAGTAGGCGTATATATATATATATATATATATATATATATATATATATATATATTTATATATAAGTATACATGCACTCATAATTGACTGTAGCGCATATAAAGCACCCACAACCTACCGGTAGCTGAAAACACAATCATCGCGGGATGAACGAGTGACGAATTTCCGTCCAAGGGTGGTCCATTTAAAAATCATTCCTTCCTTTTGGCTTATATCCAAATGTATTGATAGTGAGTGTTACTACACATATTTGAAATACTCCCCTCACAGACCATATGGCCATTTACATTGATATCAAAACATTTACCCCTGATACTAACCTTGGTAGAGCATGCGGGCGGCAGCGTAGCCTAGTGGTTAGAGCGTTGGACTAGTAACCGAAAGGTTGCAAGATCGATTCCCAGAGCTGACAAGGTACAAATCTGTCGTTCTGCCCCTGAACAAGGCAGTGTTCCTAGGCCGTCATTGAAAATAAGAATTTGTTCTTAACTGACTTGCCTAGTTGAATAAAGGTAAAATAAAAAATCCTACTGGAAGCTTGTGATTAAATAATGATATAGTTAAGTTTGAGGTTAAAGATCTGCTTTCACACTTTTGGGAAAGGGCTTGTAAAGAAAAATCTTATTGCAAGAACTGGGAGCTCTTTAAATTAGAGGTGTCCAAATACCTTATGGTAGTAATCTGGTAGTAATCTTGCTAAGACCAAAAGAGCAGAGGAGGAAAAGGTGATCATTAAGATAACTTCCCTTTCTCAGAGATCCCCAGCCGGCCTCTCGGGGGAGGAGAAGATGGAACTGATTGAGTTACAAAATAAACTGGATAATATATATAGATTAAAAGCAGAAGGAGCCTTTATTAGATCTAGGAAAAAATGGATTGAGGAGGGAGAACAGAATTCATCCTATTTCTTTAGACATGAGAAATTTCACTCAACAAATAACACTATCCATAAGTTAAACCTTGATGGTGTTATTACAGATGACCAAAATGAATCGCAAAATACTGTAGCAATTTTTACAGAAAATTATAAAGCTCTACGTATTGTCAGGAATCCACAGATATGTTTTATGACTCACTGAATAATGTTCACTCTATCAGTGATATAGAATCTAAACAGTGTGATGAACCCATCAAAGTTGAAGAGATTATAGTCTATCAAACATCTAAAGAACAATAAATCACCAGGTGTTGTTGGAATTACATCAGAATTTTACAAATTATTTTCTGAACAAGTAGCTCCCTTCCTATTTGTCTTTTTAGAGAGTATTAAAAACAATGTTCTCCCTCCTACAATGAGTCAGGGGTTATTAACACTGATACCTAAGCCTAAAAAAGAAGTGCTGCTCATCGATAACTGGCGTCCAATTTGTCTTTTTAATAATGACTATAAGATATTAGCCTTACTACTTTCAAAAATAATTAAAGAAGTCCTGGATGTAATCATTGATGAAACACAGTCTGGCTTTATGAGGAACAGACATATTTCTAACAATATCAGACTAGTATTAGACATACTTGACTACTCAGACCTAATAACCTAGGATAGCTTCATATTATTTTTAGATTTTTATAAAGCTTTTGACACAGTAGAGCATCAGTTCCTCTTCCACTCCCTTGAGAGACTTGGCTTTGGGGATTTTTTCTGTAAGGCTATTAAGACTCTATACAAATGGTAACAGCTCTATCAATTTGAAATATGGCACCTCACCTAGATTTGAGTTAAAGAGAGGAATTATACAAGGTTGTCCTATCTCTCCGTACCCATTTTTATTAATCACCCAACAGCTTACAAATTATTTTAAATAATAGTCCTGTACAAGGTATTTCCATAGCTGGTAAAGAAATTATTATAAGCCAGCTGGCTGACGATACTACACTGTCTGAAAGACACTAACCAAATTCCCATATCGATCAATGTGATTACAATCCTTTTCCAAAGCGTCTGCTCTATAACTTAACATTAATAAATGTGAACTAATGGCTGTCAAAGATTGTGTGACACCCTCATATTATGGTATTCCAGTGAAAGAAGACCTTACATATTTAGGCATGACCATTACAAAGGATCAGGATCAGGCTTGCTAAATTTTAACCCTCTTACTAAAAAAAACAGAAGAAGCTACATCAATGGCTACAGAGGGACTTATCTTTAAAAGGAAGAGTCCTAATAACCAATGCTTAAGGTATCTCTAGACTAACATATGGCGCTCTATCTTTATATCTTGACGGTAAAATAAGCGAGGACATAGACCAGATGCTTTTCAACTTTCTGTGGAGAAACCGTACCTATTACATTAGGAAAACTGTTGTAATGAACACTTATAAGAATGGTGGGCTTAATTTTCTGGACTTTACTACCTTACATAATACTTTTGAGATCAATTGGATAAAACAATTCCTAAGAAGACCCACTTCTATGTGGAATTTTATTCCTCATCATGTCTTCTTTACTTTTTGTGGCCTTAACTTCATGTTGGTTTGCAATTATAATATTGACAAAGTTCCAGTGAAACTTTCTGCTTTTCATCGGCAGGTTTTCTTGTCATGGTCCTTAATTTATAAGCATATCATTTCTCCACACAGATATTATATATGGAATAATCGAGATATATTGTAAAAAATACTTCTTTGTTTTTAGAATATTGATTCCGAAATAATATCTTATTGGTGAGCCAACTGGTAAATGCAGAGGGTCTTTTACTTAGTTATAAGGAATTCTTATCACTTATCGCACTACAAGGTCCCTGTAACACCTAAAGAATTTGCAATTGTTTTAGATGCCATTCCCTCAGGTGTTGCTTTATTATTCAGGAACGTGTCAAGACCTGACCTTCAGAGCCTACCTTCCATTGACCCTGTTGACTCATCAGTAGGAAAGATTTGTTTCTCTTTTGGTCCATTCAACAACAGAGCGATATGACCCTTGTTTCAGCAGGATGTTGTATCTATCTATACCTTATGTCATGCCTTATTGGAATGGATTTATTGATAATACCTGTTGGAAAAAAAGTTTGGATGTTCCCACACACATACCTACTTGTTACCAAAATTCAGGAAGTTTTCTTTAAAATTATTCATAAATATTATCCTGCCAACCACAATATGAAGAAGTTTAAGGAAAACATCAACTCAAATTGTTCCTTTTGTAATGACCACCCAGAAACAGTGTTGCATCTTTTTTTGGCATTGTATTCAAGAAAACTGTGGCAAGACATCAGTAGATTTATAATTGAACACATTTATGAAGATCTTACACTATTGTGGAGAGATGTACTGCTTGGATTCTTTACCTACCATTTTGGTCCATTCAACAACAGAGCGATATGACCCTTGTTTCAGCAGGATGTTGTATCTATCTATACCTTATGTCATGCCTTATTGGAATGGATTTATTGATAATACCTGTTGGAAAAAAAGTTTGGATGTTCCCACACACATACCTACTTGTTACCAAAATTCAGGAAGTTTTCTTTAAAATTATTCATAAATATTATCCTGCCAACCACAATATGAAGAAGTTTAAGGAAAACATCAACTCAAATTGTTCCTTTTGTAATGACCACCCAGAAACAGTGTTGCATCTTTTTTTGGCATTGTATTCAAGAAAACTGTGGCAAGACATCAGTAGATTTATAATTGAACACATTTATGAAGATCTTACACTATTGTGGAGAGATGTACTGCTTGGATTCTTTACCTACCATAGAAATAAGCTGAAACATTTTTATGTAATTCATTTCATTATTCTTTTGGACAAATTTCATAGTCACAAATGTAAATTTGCAAACAAAACACCACATTTTCTTACCTTACAGAAATAAATTGAACTGTATTTTAAGACAATTAAATACTCTACTAACAAAAAAGCTGTTAGAATAATACGTGTATGTATGTTCTTTAAGGTCCTTGTGTAATGTGATATTGTACCCCCTAGCCCAATTGTTCTTTGTATATTATTTATATATATAATTGTTTTCCCACATGTACTTCCTGCATTGATTTGTTGTTAATAAAAAATGTATATATTAAAATAAAATAAAATCCTTCCTCCCTCGCCCTGCAAGTGTATACTCGTCAGACGTCATGATACGTCATCAGAAGTGTCCACTTAATTTGAGGGGATATGGTGTGTCTTTTAAGTGTTTGGACCGTAATTGTGTTATTCATGACTCCATCTAGTTGCGTAAAAAACGTAATACGGTCCATTCTCCCCTATCATATTTGTGCTGTCTGTTTCGTCACTGATGCACATGATCTTGCCTTTTTTCAATACAAGGAATGTTTTCACCATATCCCTCGTATATGGCACAAGGATTAATTTCATAGCTCTAATTTATCACTGCGCCTTTCACTAAGCCTACTTAATTTTACTCATATTCATTTCCATAGCCTACTTGCGTTTATTTTAGCGAAGTGGATCGCTACCGCAATCTAAGTTGTGCCCTCTGCTCTTCATTACCTCTCAACACTTCCTAAATTCTCTAAATGGAATTTTCTTTCACTACTAATTTCCTCAAATAAGTTCTATATCGTTCGTTTTCGAATCCTTTTCATGAAATGAAGACGATTGTGAGGATTTGATTTGGTTCTTTACTCACTCTTCTTCTGTGACTTGCGTGAACCTCAAGACGCTTGCTTCAAAGGTGAGTGTTGACTAGCCTACAATAATAGTTTATCTGAGGCCAGGTGAAGGAATGTCAAGACATTTTAGTATAATACATTTGCTTGACATTACACAAAGGATTCGTAATCGACAGCTTTTCTCTTGTTGGTTCACATTGCTCGCCACCCCACCACCCCCACAGTGTTTTGAATTGACAGTATCATTTTTGGCTATTTCACCCTAGGATTTATATCCTGCGTCATTCATTGACTATGTTGTTGACAGATTTTACCCCCATCGCATAGCCAACATAGGCTACTATACAATAATGCATGTTCGACCCCTCCTCGATTGAACTGAAGGTGTACGATAATCAATACACACACACTGACCATAGTAATTCAACATGGAGTTGTAAACAGCACCTACTCTGATTCATACAGCCCAATTATAACCTACCAATTAAAGCGGGTTAAGATCAGTATGTATGTGCATGATCTGCACTTACATATACCCTAGCTAATAACCTTTATAATAACCAATCTTTCACCAATGAGGTTACAATGCGTTAACTTGCGTAAATAGTGACCGTCTGGTACGCAACATTTTTTTTTTCCGGCATTTTGGTTATAAAAATATTAGGATTTGGACAGGGGCACAGTTGTGTACATCACATACAGTTTATGCTTGACCCCAATCGCTTGATATATATATATTTTTGCGACAGCCCACATTTACTGGTTTGAATGAAACAGATGTGCATCCCTGGGAATTTTGGCATGGGATGTTGCCAAGTGTCAGCATATCTAAATGGAGGCTATTGTTCAAGTGTGGCTTAAATACACCATTGCATTATAATAGAACAACACAGCCTCAAATGCATTGATATGCTCCCATACACCGGTTCATAACACCCTTACCAATATAAGGATCGTTTTAGTCAATTGGATATTTTTAATATCAGATGTACTGTATGTGCTGTTGAGTCTTTCAATGTCGATCGGATCTTGTTGATGGGCTTCCCCTAAGGATTTCTCCAAGGACTGATATGGGTTCAAAAGAGCCTATATAATGTGCCTCATTAAAAGGGAACAGAAGCCCAGTTCCAATTTAAGTCTGTTTTCATGGCTCATTGTCTTCCAATGGTTGATACTGTGTATCTACTTCCCCTTCTTACAGTGTGGAACATGGCTTAACGATGCCTACTCTCGTTGCTTCAGGGAGAGTACCACATTAAGTGACGGACAGAGGAAGTGGATCCAGCGTCAAGTTTATCTGCTGGGTTCTCCCCTGGCTGCACTCCTCTGCTCCGCTCCCCCTCTTCCCCCTCTCCATTCATTCTCTGTGCACTGCCATGGAAGAGAGAAGGTTAGATGGGACAGGCCGATAAAACCTAGTTTTCTGGAGAGTTGGGGTGAGACAAGGACTCCAGGACTGTGGAGACACTGCCGTCTCCTGTGGAGTTCTTTTATCAAAGCTTTTGACATCCTTTTACAGGGACCACGAGACAACATCAAGGTGATTCTTGGTCCAATCTTGGGTTACGTCTCAAATGGCACCCTATTTCCAATATATAGTGCAGTACTTTTGACCAGAGATCTATAGCCTTATTCTCAAAAGTAGTGCACTATATAGGGAATAGGGTGCCATTTGACACACCCATGTTCCACCTATCTGGCAAGTCCAAGCATTATTGAAAATGAATAACACTGCCATTTTGTATGTTCTTCTGTGAACCAAGCCTCAATTCAGTGGCAAGGCTATATTTATCAGAATTGTGGATTGTTCTGAGGATTATGGATATATTCTAAGTAGAAAAGATCTGAATATTTTTCCATTTAACCATGTTTGTATTTGCTCCGTGGAACAGGGTAGACCTAAGCCAGAATGAGAAGCACACACTCCTTTTTTTGTTCACTTTTGATCTTGAAAAACATGCTTGTTTCCCCCTCCAGGGAAAAAACAAGATGAATCTTTTGATTGTCCCATCAGCCTCAAGCAAAGTCCCAACTAATTTCATCAATGGCGCAGTAGCACATGTAGGAACTATGACCATAATTCGTTGAATGTGGGGATTACATTATTTTTGTTTTGCCTTGGCATGCCATCGAACTGCATTTCCCTCAACTGTGTTTTCCCTCAACTGTGTTTTCCCTCAACTGTGTTTTCCCTCAACTGTGTTTTCCCTCAACTGTGTTTTCCCTCATGTTGTACGCACACGCATACATACAGTGCATTCGGGAAGTATTCATACCCCTTGACTTTTTCCTAATTTTGTTACGTTACAGCCTTTTTCTAAAATTGCTTAAATAGTTTTTTCCCTCAATCTACACACAATACTACATAATGACAAAGCAAAAACAGTTTAGACAATTTAGCTAATTTATCAAAAATAAACTGAAATATCACATTTACATAAGTATTGACCTTTTACTCAGTACTTTGTAGAAGCACCTTTGGCAGCGGTTACAGCCTCCAGTCTTCTTTGGTATGACGCTACAAGTTTGGCACATCTGAATTTGGGGAGTTTCTCTCATTCTTGTCTGCAGAACCTCTCAGGCTCTGTCAGGTTGGATGGGAGGCATTGCTGCACAGCTATTTTCAGGTCTCCAGAGATTCTCGATTGGGTCAAAGTCCAGGTTCTGGCTGGGCCACTCAAGGACATTCAGAGTCTTGTCCCGAAGTCATTCCTGCGTTGTCTTGGCTGTGTGCTTAGGGTCGTTGTCCTGTTGGAATGTGAACCTTCACCCCAGTCGAAGGTCCTGAGCTCTCTGGAGCAGGTCTATGTCAAGGATCTCTCTGTACTTTGCTCCGTTCATCTTTCCCTCGATCCAATCTCTGCCACTGAAAAACATCCCCAAAGCATGATGCTGCCACCACCATGCTTCACCGTAGGGATGGTGCAAGGTTTCCTCCAGACGTGACGCTTTGGATTCAGTTCAAAGAGTTCAATCTTGGTTTCATCAGACCAGAGAATCTTGCTTCTCATGGTCTGAGAGTCTTTAGGTGTCTTTTGGCAAACTCCCAAGCAGGCTGTCATGTGACTTTTATTGAGGAGTGGCTTCCGTCTGGCCACTACCATAAAGGCCTGATTGGTGAAGTGCTGCAGAGATGGTTGTCCTTCTGGAAGGTTCTCCCATCTCCACAGATGGACTCTGGAGCTCTGTCAGAGTGACCATCGGGTTCTTGGTCACCTCCCTGACCAAGGCCCTTCTCCCCCAATTGCTTAGTTTGGCCGGGCGGCCAGCTCTAGGAAGAGTCTTGGTGGTTCCAAGCATCTTCCATTTAAGAATGATGGAACCTACTGTGTTCTTGGAGAGCTTCAATACTGGAGAAATGTTTTGGTACCCTTCCCCAGACCTGTGCCTCGACACTCCTGTCTCGGTGCTATACGGACAATTCCTTAGACTTGCTTTTTGCTCTGCCATCCACTGTCAACTGTGGGACCTTATATAGTGTGTCCCTTTCCAAATCATGTCATATCAATTGAATTACCACAGGTGGACTCCAATCAAGTTGTAGAAACATCTCAAGGATGATCAATGGAAACAGGATGCACATGAGCTAAATTTTCGAGTCTCATAGCAAAGGGTCTGAATACTTATGTAAATAAGGTATATGTATTTTTTTTTGCAAAAATTTCTAAAAACCTGTTGTCACTTTGTTAATGTGGTATTGTGTGTAGATTGCTGAGAAAAATGTTTTATTTAGAATAAGGCTGTAACGTAACAAAATGTTGAAAAGGTCAAGGGGTCTGAATACTTTCCGAAGGCACTGTACATGCATGCACACAGTACATTCACATACTCTACAGTACACATGGCTATGGATGCCTAGAGGTCGACCGATTAATCGGAATGGCCGATTAATCGGGGCCGATTTCAAGTTTTCATAACAATCGTAAATCGGTATTTTGGGGTGCCGATTTTTATTTAATTTATTTTTTTGTTTTTTGTTTTTTTACACTATAATGCAATTGTCATTATTACAAAAATGTGTGTGTGTGTATGATATATATATATATATATATATATTTTTTTTTTTTTATTGGCCGATTAATCGGTATCTGCTTTTTTTGTCCTCCAATAATCTGTATCGGTATCGGGGTTGAAAAATCATAATCGGTCGACCTCTAATATGCACAGACTTTGAAGACTTTGAACTCGAATGAGTTTGGTTTCCCCTGTATGCAACTCAAAGGAACTGCCCCTAAACCTATATGTTGATTCCTAATACAAAACAATTCCCCTCACTACCACCACATATTTACACACCCTCATTCATTCAAACATTTTGTATTTCTTCCATTGATTGCTACCAGCAACATGAATTGAAACTACACGCTAGACTTCCTATGGAATGGAGAACCTGCATTTTTTTTATGGAACGAGAAAAGGTGTTGATCGGTCTTCATCCTCAGGTGCCTGTTCACATCGGTTGGCAGTGAGAGGAGTGGTTGGTTGGTTGATTCTGGTTTTCAACCAACCACCAAATCAGTCCCTCTCCTTTTCTCCCCTTCCTCTGTCCACCTTTCCATCTCTCTCTCTCGCTCGCTCTCTTCCTATCAATCTCTCTCTCGCTCTCTCTCTTCCTATCTCTGAGTATTGTAACTGGGAACAAATCACATGATCACAGATCCTGTTGTTCAAGCTTTCTTGCTCAATATTAGGGGATGTGGTACTAGTTGTGCAGCTGCAGCATTAGTTCCGTTGTTTACACACTAACTTTGAGGCTACTAAGGGTGTGCTGGTCACATTGTCATCCTGTCAAAGAGCAGTCGCAGTCCCTTGAGGGGTTTCGATAGTGTCTCGAAACTCCTAAATTGCTTCCTTCCCTCTTCTCTTCAAAAGCCTCATTGCTACTGATTGGTGACAGTAGGGCACAATATTGTGGAACGTTCAAATAGAAATGCAGTAAGTAGAACAAACATGCTTCTCTGACATGTAGATTAAGGACTCAAGTCAGCTCTGTTCCTGACATTTCTACGTGCTAGTTGTGTACTAAAGGTGGCCCAGGTGATATCACTGAACAGGAGCATGGTTGCATTCCGATTCTCTACCCTTCTACCTAATGCACAATCCTCCCTCATTGATGTGTAGGAACAATGGTGGGAAATTTCCAGCCAATGCTTGCACCAATCAAAAGCTTTTAAATCAATGACTAGGAGTGCGGAAGTGCACACCTCGGGAGAAAGATCGAGAATCACGACACAACCTCTGTGTGGTCGTGGAGGAAAGACGTCTGTGATGGTTGTGATGGTTATTTAGTGCATACTGTACAGCAGACAGTTCTAGCGATTAAGCTTTACCTCCAGTTGAAGGCAAAAGGGTTTGGGATGTATCTCAACCTTGTTCCGTCACTATGGTCTCTCTTCCTATAGTTTTTCAATCGATTTATATGGCACTGTGCTTATCTTTTGTCACAGTTCACTGAGCAATACACTCATTTTTCAAATGCAAGCTTAGGGGCAAGAAAAATGGCCATGTGTTGTTCATTGAGAGAAACCTTGTGATGAACCAAACCCGTAACCCTGGAAAGCCATCTTTCTATGATCAGTAGCCTGGGACACAGGTTCATTGGAATGTTCTTTAAATCAGGTCATGCAAAATTAATTAGGGATGTAGGGTTTTCTACAATAAGTTGCATGCTGTTCTAATGTAGCATGTGCTAGTTTAGCAACCACACCAGTATTCTGCACAACACTGCCTTCCATCAGAACTCTGCACTCTGTAAAGTTACTGTCAGTAGTAGGCTTACTGTTACACCACTAAAACCAAAGCTTTTTTTTTCTTCAGAACCAAAGCTTTTTTGGAAAAAAAGAAAAATAAATTGGGTATTCTCAGTAGATAAGTTTGGGTAGTACATCCTATGTTTCAATTAGCTTAATTCATTTTGTAGCCTACTGAACATAATGAACCAGTTCTCAGGGAAGGTGATGTCACTTGAACCAGCTAAACTTCCACCATACTAGGACATCGGTATAGGCTTTTGGCCTTTGATGCTGGTGTTTTATCCCAATCCAGACATGTGCACATGATAGCTAAGCTAGCTTCAACTATATAGTTAATGCTACAACATTGGTATGGCTTTTGGCCTGGATGCTGTTTGGTCCAGGGCCCAGCCTATGCGCAAGCTAGCTTAACTAGCTAGCCACCACTATGCTAAGCTAATACGTTGGTACAGACTTTAGACCCCAGCTGATGGTATTTTGTCCAGGGCCAGGCTTGTGTACATTATTTTGTCCTTTGGTTCCACAATTCCAGTGACCTGCAGTAGTCTCATCAAATGCCCACTAACATTGAGCTCTCATCTACCCCCCGGCTGTGTCTCTCTGTGTGACTAAGCAGCATGACACTGAGGAAAACGTTATTCCCCCCACTGGGCTGGCCTTCATTCTGACTACAGATAAATTAGAGCCATGCATTCTCACACACATTCCCATCCGTATTTATAGATGCACACAGCAGGATGTTTTTCCTTTTCCTCTGAAGGTGTGTGTGCATGCATGAACTAGAGCTGGGCGGTATACAGAATTTTATGATATACCGGTATTGATGCAGGGACCAGTTTGGGTTTTTACTTTACCTTCTATACCGGTGTTTGGGTTGTTAAATGTGATACGCCATGTGTAATGTACATTTTTATAGTTTACTTCGCTTCTTGAGTCATCTCTCTCCGCTCTTTCCGCCGTGCCACTTTCCACACAGATCTAGCCACGCCCCCTGTCACTCAAGGAGCACATTTGATATTCCTCAACCACGAGCAGTGTTGCCAACTTAGGGACTTTGTCGCTATATTTAGCGGGTATTCAGACCCCTCTAGCGATACATTTTCAAAAAAGCGACTAGCGACAAATCTAGCAACTTTTTCTGGTGTTATTGGAGACTTTTGGAGACTCTGACATAAAAGCACGTATCTTTCTTACTCTTCTCAACGAGCAGTGGGTGCTGCGTGGGCCCCACCCCCGTCCCAAAGCACTCACAGGCGGCCCAGTCCTGGCGCAGCAGTCTCTCCCAGCTGCAGTCAGAGCAGGAGATGTTCACCCCTCCACGTCCAGACTGCAAATGAATCGCGCATGCGGGAAGCCGCCGCTGATAATAACAGTGACGGTGTAGACCTAAATCAGCATGTTGTTTGCGCGAGAGTATCTTCTAAATCAAAGAGGAATATGCAAGCAAGAAAATGTTAGCTACATGAAGTAGCTAAGAGAAAGCATGCAATGTAGCCAAAGCTTATAGGAAACACTTAAACACACCTTTGTTCCTACTCTGTCACAATAACTCCTCCTTGTCATTTTAATTTGTTGTCATGTCAAACAACAATGTATTCAAAGTGCCCACTATTATATTCTAATTATAGAATTAAAATGGTCATTCTATTTCCATGATTCCAACAGTTTTGCTCAAATTCGCAAGTAAAATCGCAATTGCAACATTTGGCTAAAAATAAGTCCTAGATTATTTGCCCATATCGTGCAGCCCTACGTGGCAGTGTGGAAATGATCTCAATTGAGCAGTGGTGTAAAGTACTTTAAGAAAAAATCATTTTTGGGGTATCTGTACTTTACTATTTTTTATTTTTGACAACTTTTACTTGGTCCAATTCATGCACTTGTCAAGAGAACATCCCTGGTTATCTACTGCCTCTGATCTGGAGGACTCACTAAACACAAATGTTTTTGTGAGTGTTGGAGTGTGCCCCTGGCTATCTGTAAATTAAAAAAATAAAATGGTGCCATCTGGTTTGCTTAATATAAGGAATTTGAAATTATTTATACTTTTACTTTTGATACTTAAGTACATTTTATCAATTACATTGACTTTTGATAATTAAGTATATTTAAATCCAAATACTTTTAGACTATTACTCAAGTAGTATTTTACTGGGTGGCTTTCACTTTTACTTGAGTAATTTTCTATAAACATATCTTTACTTTTACTCAAGTAAGACAATTGGGTACTTTTTCCACCACTGCAATTGAGTGCAGCAACTGCAGAAATGATCAAAGTGCTGCTAATTTTTTTTTTGTCGAATTGAACAGTATAAAACAATCAGAATGGAGAAAGACTTATTGAAATCACTTAGAGTGTATGTGTTGCCACCCTAGGATCACTCATAAAGCAAATGTAGTAGTACTTTTATCATTCAAAAACCAAAAATACCGTAAAAAAAAGAAAATAATTAAATACCGTGATATAATATTTTGACCATATCGTCCAGCTCTAAGGTAAGGAACATGCTGTGTGTGTGCGTTCATGCACACGCATGAACGCACACACACAGCATGTTCCTTACCTTTTCATCTGAGTACACACACACACACAACAATGTATTACAAACCCCAAAACAGAGAAGAAATCTCCACACCTGCACTCGAATGTGTCAAAATCCATTCACACTCATGGACAAATGCGGCAACACAGACACAACCACAACCTCAGATGCTGCAGCATACCCCCCCCCCCCCCCCCCCCCCATTCCGTTTTTAGCTCTTCCCAGTAAATCTGCTCCTCCCCCACCCTCTGTTAGTCACACTCAACCCTGTCTGTCTTCACACGGCCGTAACACATCTCGGCAAGAGGAACACGTGTAAATGCTGTTCATTGACTACAGTTCAGCGTTCAACACTATTGTTCCCTTCAAGCTCGACACCAAGCTCAGAGTCCTGGGTCTGGACACCACCCTCTGCAACTGGATCCTGGACTTCCTGACGGGCAGACCACATGCTGTAAGGATTGGCAACAACACCTCTTAACACTGGAGTGCCCCAGGGGTGTCCTCAGTCCTCTGCTGTACTCCCTGTTCACCCACGGCTGCGTGGCTTTGCACGTCACCAACTCCATCATAAGGTTTGCTGACGGCACCACGGTTGTAGGCCTGATAGCCGACAGCGCCGAATCAGTCTTTAGGGAGGAGGTAAGTGAAATGGCGTTACGGTGTCATGACAACAACGGGAGCAAAACAAAGGAGTTGATTGTTGACTTCAGAAAGCAGATGAGGGAAATGTCCCGATCCACATCAATGGGACTGTAGTCGAGAGTCACGATTTTTAAATTCCCCTGCGTCCACATCACCAAGGACTTGTCCTGGACCAACAACGCCACCCCTCTTGTCAAGAGGGTGCAACAGCATCTCTACTTCCTAAGACGGCTTAATAAATTCGGCATGCCGCCCTGGGTTCTCTCCAAATAATACCACTGCACTATCGAGAGCGTACTAACCGGTTGGACCATGGCCTGGTTAGGAAATGTCTCAGTCCTCGACCGCAAGGCCCTCCAGTGGGTGGTGAAGACGGCCCAGTACATCACTGGGACCGTGCTTCCACCCATCCAGGACATCTACTCGAAACGATGGCTGAGGCAGGCACGCAGCATTACCAGGGATCCCACATACCCCAGCCACAAGCTGTTCTCTCCCTTACCGCCGGGCAGACGGTATCGGAGCATGAGACTGCTGAACAAGCCATCAGACTGCTGAACACTTGAACTGGACAGGCCAGCTGCTCTGATTCTCCCAACCTTTGCACAACTAACTGCTACCAGACTCTTATTATACTGCTCAATTTATACACTTGCCCACCATCCCCTTTTCCCCAATACACAAGTAAATATTGTACTATAAATTGCCTTCCTGAATTTTACTTATGCTAAAATGTTTATTCTACTCTACTGCCATTTACTTTATGTTCATATTCTTGTTTTTTACCATTTCTTATTGCTGTTGGGTTTTCGAGAAGGAACCTGTAAGTAAGCATTTCATTGGACAATGTAAACCAACTTAACTTGTCTGTACACACACACAGTCACAGTGAGTGTGTTGGAAACTGGATTTGAGAGACACGTGTGTGTGTGTGTCAGAGCTTCTGTTCTCAGGGACAGATCATAACAGCTGCTCACACACACTAACTGTCTGGAACTGAGAGGCCTGCTGCTCACAACGGAACAAGCTGTGTGTGTATCATCTAGCCTGTAATAGGCTTCCTCACTGTGACTCATTCTGTTGTGCAGAGAGAAGAATTGAACTGGTGTCTGTGTCCATGTTTGTAACTGAGAGACCCGTAAGAACAGGATTCAAGTTGAAAAGAAGCGGTTTTGATCTAATACTAAAATTACAGGTGATGACGACAAAGTGTTGTTGCCAACTTCGACCGAGACCGGTATTTCCGTTCATCACAGTTATACACTGTCTTATTGTGTATATCTGTATTTATTTATGGTTGGTGTTCACCAGGTTGGTTTTCATTATTTTCAAATGTTTTGCAATAGAAAACAAAATAAGTGTGCTGTGTTGGACAAGTCCAGGTAGTCCCCTCCTTGTTTCAGCCTGTTTTATTTTGTTTGGTTCCTAATGAACCCCACCCTGCTGAATGATTATACCGTTGCACGGAAAGGGGTTATATAGAACCAGTCAGGAAGAGAGGTGTCTCTCCATCCAATCATCAGTTCTGGCTTGAGTGAATTGAATTCAGTGTATAGAATTGAATTGAGAGATTGCATTGAATCAAACAGGTCTGATCTGCATTAAGAAAGATTGAAATGGATCAACTTGAGATTTGAATCATTGTTTCTTTTACTCAGGCCTGCTGATGGGAGCGGGCAAGAGCAAGCCTAAGGAGCCGGGTCAGCGCTCACTGAGTCTGGATGGAACCATTGGAACAGGCTTGGACAGCATGCACCACCACCTCAGCCCAGCCCAGCAGACCCAGACCCCCAACAGAAGTCCCGCCGTAGGGGGCACGAGGCGCGGCCACCACCCCGGGCATGCCCCTACCAACACCCCTGAGCTGGCACTGTTCGGCGGGGTGGACCACACGGGCAGCATCATCTCTCCTCACAGAGGACCACTGGCAGGTAAGTGGAGCAGGGCTGCGTGAAGCAGGGCAAAACATTGTGGAATGTTCAGATGAAATATGTTACATGTCTCTTTGGAATGTAAATGTCACCCATTTCTTTTAAATAATTATTTCTCAATAATCATTTTGGGTAGAGATTAAGTGTAAAGCAAACATCCTTCCCCCGAAGGATCTTTCTATGAATTTTGTTTGAGGAAGATCCAAAATGTCATCATTCACATGAATGCCCCTTTTTTATCAACTCGACTAAACTGGATTTGATGTCCTTAGGCCCTAAAGCGTAGTTCAGAGTTTGGGCACCGTCGCTCTAAAGCAGAGCTTAGAAAAACACCCTGATTCACAATGAAGGTAAAGGAACACTTTGCTTATTTTTTACCTCGTGTTCATGATATCCAGCACCTACCAGTGTCTTATCTTTTTGACTACAAAACAAAGAAACACACCATTTTCACATATATAGGAAGTAAAACATATTTGAAGTGTTCCCTTAAGGCTGCAACTGCTTAGAGTGCAAAACCATCTTCAGTTTGACTTTGAAGACTCACAGACCAGACAATGTTATAATATCCAAGTTCAGCGCCAAGCATCTTAACTATGTGTCTGGACAGGTCAGTAATTATTTTGCATCTCCTGTATAGAGATTGGTTGCCCTCTCATATTGGGAATTTTCTGCAGGCTCGGGTTATCCGCCCGGCAACTAATTAACCAATCAATGTAGGCCCGAGATGCCACGTTCTAAATCAGGTGGCTGTTGTAAGCTATATATGTTGTGACCTTCAAGGACTATTGGGCAGCCCTAATGTAAATGCCCGATATCTCTTAGCGGGAGATGCTAAATTGTATTATACAGCTCAGTGTTTCCTCTTTTCTGTCTGTGCAAAGACCTCCAATGTAATGTTTTAAGATGCCAATGCCAAAATATTAAATTGAGATAACATATGTAAGCGGGGGCAACAGAGCTAGTAATCCTCCTGCCTTAAGTAATGGTTAGGGAAAAAATAATACCCAGTTCTATGAATCTATGTTAGTATTCAGATTTATATCAATATGAGCTGTATATTGCAGGAAGAGGATACTGTACTTTTTCCCTTTTGCTGTTTCTCAGATGTGTGTTAGCCCAACTCTCCCATGTCTAAAATACATTTACATTTACATTTAAGTCATTTAGCAGACGCTCTTATCCAGAGCGACTTACAAATTGGTGCATTCACCTTATGACATCCAGTGGAACAGCCACTTTACAATAGTGCATCTAGATCATTTTAAGGGGGGGGGGGGCAGAAGGATTGCTTTATCCTAGGTATTCCTTGAAGAGGTGGGGTTTCAGGTGTCTCCGGAAGGTGGTGATTGACTCCGCTGTCCTGGCGTCGTGAGGGAGTTTGTTCCACCATTGGGGTGCCAGAGCAGCGAACAGTTTTGACTGGGCTGAGCGGGAACTGTACTTCCTCAGTGGTAGGGAGGCGAGCAGGCCAGAGGTGGATGAACGCAGTGCCCTTGTTTGGGTGTAGGGCCTGATCAGAGCCTGAAGGTACTGAGGTGCCGTTCCCCTCACAGCTCCGTAGGCAAGCACCATGGTCTTGTAGCGGATGCGAGCTTCAACTGGAAGCCAGTGGAGAGAGCGGAGGAGCGGGGTGACGTGAGAGAACTTGGGAAGGTTGAACACCAGACGGGCTGCGGCGTTCTGGATGAGTTGTAGGGGTTTAATGGCACAGGCAGGGAGCCCAGCCAACAGCGAGTTGCAGTAATCCAGACGGGAGATGACAAGTGCCTGGATTAGGACCTGCGCCGCTTCCTGTGTGAGGCAGGGTCGTACTCTGCGGATGTTGTAGAGCATGAACCTACAGGAACGGGCCACCGCCTTGATGTTGGTGGAGAACGACAGGGTGTTGTCCAGGATCACGCCAAGGTTCTTAGCGCTCTGGGAGGAGGACACAATGGAGTTGTCAACCGTGATGGCGAGATCATGGAACGGACAGTCCTTCCCCGGGAGGAAGAGCAGCTCCGTCTTGCCGAGGTTCAGCTTGAGGTGGTGATCCGTCATCCACACTGATATGTCTGCCAGACATGCAGAGATGCGATTCGCCACCTGGTCATCAGAAGGGGGAAAGGAGAAGATTAATTGTGTGTCGTCTGCATAGCAATGATAGGAGAGACCATGTGAGGTTATGACAGAGCCAAGTGACTTGGTGTATAGCGAGAATAGGAGAGGGCCTAGAACAGAGCCCTGGGGGACACCAGTGGTGAGAGCGCGTGGTGAGGAGACAGATTCTCGCCACGCCACCTGGTAGGAGCGACCTGTCAGGTAGGACGCAATCCAAGCGTGGGCCGCGCCGGAGATGCCCAACTCGGAGAGGGTGGAGAGGAGGATCTGATGGTTCACAGTATCGAAGGCAGCCGATAGGTCTAGAAGGATGAGAGCAGAGGAGAGAGAGTTAGCTTTAGCAGTGCGGAGCGCCTCCGTGATACAGAGAAGAGCAGTCTCAGTTGAGTGACTAGTCTTGAAACCTGACTGATTTGGATCAAGAAGGTCATTCTGAGAGAGATAGCAGGAGAGCTGGCCAAGGACGGCACGTTCAAGAGTTTTGGAGAGAAAAGAAAGAAGGGATACTGGTCTGTAGTTGTTGACATCGGAGGGATCGAGTGTAGGTTTTTTCAGAAGGGGTGCAACTCTCGCTCTCTTGAAGACGGAAGGGACGTAGCCAGCGGTCAGGGATGAGTTGATGAGCGAGGTGAGGTAAGGTAGAAGGTCTCCGGAAATGGTCTGGAGAAGAGAGGAGGGGATAGGGTCAAGCGGGCAGGTTGTTGGGCGGCCGGCCGTCACAAGACGCGAGATTTCATCTGGAGAGAGAGGGGAGAAAGAGGTCAAAGCACAGGGTTGGGCAGTGTGAGCAGAACCAGCGGTGTCGTTTGACTTAGCAAACGAGGATCGGATGTCGTCGACCTTCTTTTCAAAATGGTTGACGAAGTCGTCTGCAGAGAGGGAGGAGGGGGGGGGGAGGGGGAGGAGGATTCAGGAGGGAGGAGAAGGTGGCAAAGAGCTTCCTAGGGTTAGAGGCAGATGCTTGGAATTTAGAGTGGTAGAAAGTGGCTTTAGCAGCAGAGACAGAAGAGGAAAATGTAGAGAGGAGGGAGTGAAAGGATGCCAGGTCCGCAGGGAGGCGAGTTTTCCTCCATTTCCGCTCGGCTGCCCGGAGCCCTGTTCTGTGAGCTCGCAATGAGTCGTCGAGCCACGGAGCGGGAGGGGAGGACCGAGCCGGCCTGGAGGATAGGGGACATAGAGAGTCAAAGGATGCAGAAAGGGAGGAGAGGAGGGTTGAGGAGGCAGAATCAGGAGATAGGTTGGAGAAGGTTTGGGCAGAGGGAAGAGATGATAGGATGGAAGAGGAGAGAGTAGCGGGGGAGAGAGAGCGGAGGTTGGGACGGCGCGATACCATCCGAGTAGGGGCAGTGTGGGAAGTGTTGGATGAGAGCGAGAGGGAAAAGGATACAAGGTAGTGGTCGGAGACTTGGAGGGGAGTTGCAATGAGGTTAGTGGAAGAACAGCATCTAGTAAAGATGAGGTCAAGCGTATTGCCTGCCTTGTGAGTAGGGGGGGAAGGTGAGAGGGTGAGGTCAAAAGAGGAGAGGAGTGGAAAGAAGGAGGCAGAGAGGAATGAGTCAAAGGTAGACATGGGGAGGTTAAAGTCACCCAGAACTGTGAGAGGTGAGCCGTCCTCAGGAAAGGAGCTTATCAAGGCATCAAGCTCATTGATGAACTCTCCAAGGGAACCTGGAGGGCGATAAATGATAAGGATGTTAAGCTTGAAAGGGCTGGTAACTGTGACAGCATGGAATTCAAAGGAGGCGATAGACAGATGGGTAAGGGGAGAAAGAGAGAATGACCACTTGGGAGAGATGAGGATCCCGGTGCCACCACCCCGCTGACCAGAAGGTCTCGGGGTGTGCGAGAACACGTGGGCAGACGAAGAGAGAGCAGTAGGAGTAGCAGTGTTATCTGTGGTGAGCCATGTTTCCGTCAGTGCCAGGAAGTCGAGGGACTGGAGGGACGCATAGGCTGAGATGAGCTCTGCCTTGTTGGCCGCAGATCGGCAGTTCCAGAGGCTACCGGAGACCTGGAACTCCACGTGGGTCGTGCGGGCTGGGACCACCAGGTTAGGGTGGGCGCGGCCACGCGGTGTGAAGCGTTTGTATGGTCTGTGCAGAGAGGAGAGAACAGGGATAGACAGACACATGGTTGACAGGCTACAGAAGAGGCTACGCTAATGCAAAGGAGATTAGAATGACAAGTGGGCTACACGTCTCGAATGTTCAGAAAGTTAAGCTTACGTTGCAAAAAAATAAAAATAAAATACAAGATCTTATTGACTAAAATGATATAGTACTGCTGGCTGGTGAAGTAGCCTGGCTAGCAGTGGCTACGTTGTTGAAAGTGAAGCTGGCTAGGTAACCTCGACAATTTCACTAAATTTCTCTAAACTACACAATTATCGTGGATACAAGGACAGCAAAGACAACTAGCTAACACTACGCTAATCAAGTCGTTCCGTTGTAATGTAAGTTTCTACAGTGCTGCTATTCGGTAGAAGTTGGCTAGCTAGCAGCGTTGGCTAGGTAGGAGGACGGCAGCGCGGCAGGCGAAAAATAGCTGGCTAGCTAACCGATAATTACTCAAAGCTACACAATTATCTTAGATACAAAGATAGCAGAGAAAACTATGTAGCTAGCTAACACTACACAAGTCAAGTCGTTCCGTTGTAATGTAATCGTTTCTACAGTGCTGCTAATTGGTGGCTAGCTGGCTAGCTAGCAGGGTTTACTACGTTACGTTACGTTAGGGCGAGAATACCTGGCTAGCGAACCTCAGCGAACCTTGATAACTACACAATTATCACCGATACAAAGACGGCTATGTAGCCAGCTAAGTAGCTAGCTAAGATCGAACAAATACAAATCAAAGATAGCAAAGACAACTGTGTAGTCAGCCAACACTACACTGATCAAGTCGTTCCGTTGTAATGCACTCGTTTCTACAATGCTGCTATTCGGTGGCAAGCTGGCTAGCTAGCCGTGTTGGCTACGTTGCGTTACGTTAGGGCGAAAATAGCTGGCTGGCGAACCTCAATAACTACACAATTATGTTTGATGCAAAGACGGCTATGTAGCTAGCTAAGATCAAACAAATCAAACCGTTGTACTGTAATGAAAATGAAAATCAGACCGTTGTACTATAATGAAATGTAATGAAAAGTTATACGGTAGACGGTGGACGTTTGCTAGCTGCTGGGCAGATAGCAGTGTGGACTACGATAGGCGACGAAATACGATGATTACGCAATTATCTTTTATACACAGACGGCTAAGTAGCTAGCTAAGAAGAAATTGCTAAGGTTAGACAAATTAAACCGTTGTACTATAATGAAATGTAATAAAATGTAATGAAAAGTTATACTACCTGCAGAGCGAATGCAAATGCGACCGCTCGCTCCAAACCGGATCTTATCACTGGACTGGCAAAAAGTGCTCTTCACTGACGAGTCGTGGTTTTGTCTCACCGGGGATGATGGTCGGATTCACGTTTATCGCCGAAGGAATAAGTGTTACACCGAGGCCTGTACTCTGGAGCAGTGTTTGTGTGTGTGTGTGTCTGTCCCACAGGAGGTGTCACTACATTTGTGGCGCTCTACGACTATGAGTCACGGACTGCCTCGGACCTGACGTTCAAGAAAGGCGAGCGGCTGCAGATCGTCAACAACACGTAAGGAGATGCCCACGCCACCGTCTTCCTGTTTAGATCCAACATATCCACGCTCTACTTCCACCTAGACACACACACTCATCCAGACATAGACAAACCCAAACATACCCGTTGTTCTGTAAACACAGCAAGCACGCTGTATAAACACACACCCATGAGCTCGCTTGCTCGCTCGCTCGCTCGCTCACTCACTCGTGTGCGCACACACACACACACACACGCACACAGTCACAGAGTGCCCACTTATTCATAATTCCTCGTTAGCCAGACAACAATGTCTGTCCCCTTTCTCTCGACCCCATCACCTCGGTACAACACTACTACTAATGCTTTCAGATCTTACATTGACAGCCTTGTCAGGTCATGTTCATTAGGCGCCAAATGAAAGAAAACAAACTAAAAGCATTGCCTGTTCTATACAAAATCACACATTTAAATTTTTCTGTTGAAAATGTAAAATAACGTTTTAATGTTGCGTGATCTAATAAACACAACCCTGATTCTAGCCCTTCTAGTGTTGATTTGGTGTAATAGTTTAAAAGGATTTTTTAAAATTTGTTTTCATTTACAAGTTTATGACCTTTCCAAAGCATCTCTTCAAAGGACGCAAGCCAGTTTGTTTCCAAAATCTTTATTTGTTCCTTCACTGGGTATTTTATGGTTGCAGCAGGAAAAAATACACAAGTACAACAGAGTTGCGTTAAAGACATAACTCGTAAGACACTATAGGAAGACATTTAAAATGCATGGTTCAAATACAACCATTTCAGGTCAAGCCATTTTGGAGTTAGATGCCGTTTGTATTTTTTTTCAGTTTTCCTGTTATTGTTCAATGGTCTGAAATGCTTGAGGTATGGTCTTGTCTTGTGTGCTGTGCAGTGCTGTTTGCTGCATTTCTCTCTATATGTGTTTGATGTTCTCTGCTGTTTCTGTTATTTCCCTCTCTCACGCTTCATGGTTTCTCTTAGGAGAAAGTACAGCTTCAGGTCAGTGAACTAGTCCTTTCTGAGCCCCCTGTCTTAACTTATCTCTCCACCGTTCCTCTTTCCATTGAACCTGTTTATCCTCAAAATGTGCACTGAGGTAATATTTGTAAACCCAAGCTACAGCATGTGGAGTAACCAGTCTTATTTTGTTGTTGTACGATTTACTGCTCACTACAAGCAAACCAAACAATTGTGCTTATGAAGGCAAAGGTGAATTGGCACAGAATATGGTATAATCAGTCATATTGTGTTCACTTGGTATCCCTGTTTTATTAATTCTTATTTAGTCAAGAGAGTTTTTAAGATTATTTTATTATCCTGTGAGTTTCATGACATGAGCACAGAAATCGGTGTACTACACTTGTTGACTCACGGTGGTGTTTTTAGGCTTCAACCACTGTCAAATAGTCTGTATCTGATGCGAATGACCAGTTAGTACCGTGAATTAACCCAGGGAAGGGTTCTGATTGTCCCAGTCAATAACCCTGTCGTCTCCTCCTCTCCTCTGTCGTGCTGCAGGGAAGGGGACTGGTGGCTCGCTCGGTCTCTGACCACCGGAGAAAGCGGTTATATCCCCAGCAACTACGTGGCCCCCTCTGACTCCATCCAGGCAGAAGAGTACCTCAACTTTTCTTTCTTCCTGTTTTCTTGCAGATTGCCGTTTATTGTCATGAATCTTGTCCTGGAGGCAGAACTGAGTGATTTCCAATAGATGGGCCAGCTGCAGTCAAAATTGGCTAAACTGTAAAAATGTGTGATTTTTTGTTGTTGTTGCTTTATGGTCTTAATGTAAGGTTAGGGTCAGGCATTAGGTTTAGCAGTGTGGTTAACGTTAGGTTTAAAATCAGATTTTATGACTTTGTGGCTGTGCCAGCTAGTGGTTCCCAAATTTAGTGTAAAATACCAGGTTTTCCAGAAATTCTTGATTTCTCTAAGGTAGGTGTGTGTGTATGTATGTATGTATATATATATATATGTATATATATATGTATATATATATATATATATATATATATATATATATATATATATATATATATATATATATATATATATATATATATACACATACACACACACACACACAGACCCATGTGAACAGTAAAATACCCTATTCACAGATGTACTTCAGTGGCTCTGAATGGGCAAAAGCAGTGCTTCATAGGGCCATTAAAGGGACATTTACCCTCCAAAATCAAAGTTTGTCAGGTGTTTTCAGAGCTGAAAAGTGGTTTTCTGTTGAGAGAACTCCACATCACAGGCCATCTATTTTGTAGATCCAGCAATATGTCACAATCCAAAATGAATGAAAAAGATAAGCACCATCTTTAACTTCTTATGGGCAGGTGGGACGGTAGCGTCTCACCTGGCCAACATCCGGTGAAATTGCAGAGCGCAAAATTCAAACTACAGTATTATAAATATTTAACTTTCATAAAATCACAAGTGTAATACATCAAAATAAAGCTTAACTTCTTGTTAATCCAGCCGCCGTGTCAGATTTCAAAAAGGCTTTACGGCAAAAGCAAGCCATGCGATTATCTGAGGACAGCGCCCCGCATATAAACACATGAAAAACATATTTCAACCAGGCAGGTGCGCCACGAAAGTCAGAAATATCGATATAAAAAATGCCTTACCTTTGAAGGTCTTATTCTGTTGGTACTCCAAAATGTCCCAGTTACATCACAAATGGTCCTTTTGTTTGATAATGTCCTTCTTTATATCCATAAAAACTCAGATTAGCTGGCGCGCTTCAGTCAATAATCGACCCAGTTTCCCTCTATCAAAATGCATACAAAATGAATCCCAAACGTTACTAATAAACTTTTCCAAACAAGTCAAACAACGTTTAGAATCAAACCTTAGGTACCCTAATACGTAAATAAATGATCAAATTTAAGACGGAGAATCGTTATTGTCTTCCCGGAGGAAAAATACCAAAGAACGCGCTCTCTTCCACGCGCTTGGAAACACTACAGCCAAAATGGGGGCCACCTAGAAAAACTCACATTTCTGGCTCATTCTTCCAAAACCCAGTCTGAAACTCTTTCTAAAGACTGTTGACATCTAGTGGAGCCCTATGAACTGCAATCTGGGAGGACTTGGCCTTATAATAAAAGTGATAACCATTGAAAATAGGGGTAGGCTGATTTTTCTTTTTTTGGGGGGATGGTTTGTCCTTGGGGTTTCGCCTGCAATATCAGTTATGTTATACTCACATACATTATTTTAACAGTTTGGGAAACTTTAGAGTGTTTTCTATCCAAATCTCTCAATTATATGCATATCCTAGCTTCTGGGCCTGAGTAACAGGCAGTTTACTTTGGGCACGCTTTTCATCCGTACGTCAAAATACTGCCCCCTACCCAAGAGAGGCTAGGAACCATATAACATCCAGTTTTTTCTGTGCTTATTATTTCCATTTATTTGGTTGAGGCATATAACTGGATCTACACAATCAATAGCACGAGATGGAAACTCTTCTTAACATTACGCTGTTTTTGAAGTCTGAAAACATGACACCAACTATGACGATGTTCCTTTAAAGCTGCTTAGTGGCAGGTTCTCACTGTTCTTTCTTACTCACTCTGGCCCACTTTCGCAGGTGGTATTTTGGGAAGATAACTCGGCGTAACTCGGAGAGGCTCCTTCTGAGTTTACAGAACCGACGAGGAACCTTCCTGCTCCGAGAGAGCGAAACCACTAAAGGTGAGAAGAACCTCTGAGAGAGCGACGGCCATTTTAGACATAGATTAGAAGCACTTTGATTATTGTCAAATTCCTTCTTGATGTTCTCCTTTCTTTTGTGAAGTAGTCCTTTCTAACACAGAATGTACTGACCAAATGCGTGACTAGATACTTTTTGGGTCTTTTTGTCCCGGGGGCCTCTAGCTGTGAATCGGTGGCGTAGGGTGGGGGTTATTTTGGAGGAATTGGGGAGTGGAGCACCTGTGAATGGACGGGGGCAGTGAATCACACAGGCAGAGCTAAATCACCGTGCGAGGGTGCTGGATTACCTCTGGCTATAAAATCTCTGCGTGCACACACACGCAATCACACACACAGTCACACACACACTGTCTCTCGCATACACACACACACAAGCACATACAGGGGGAGGGTCTAGGGAAAGGATTTAATGCGTAGGGTGCTTTAGATTCCATTCTGCAGGGCATAGAGCTCATGTTCTAAGGTATAGAGTTCATATAGTGTAGTGTGTAGTTTGGTCTGTAGGCATGGTGTATGCTGATGTGTGTGTGTGTAGGGTGCATAGTAGTGTGTAGGGCTTGTGTTATAGTGGGGATGATCTATGCCATAGTGTTGAGGGTGCAAGTATACTAATGTGCACTAACATTTTAGTGAGAAAGGCTTGTGTTGTAGTTTTGTAGTATTTATGCCATAGGGTGTATGATGCATGCAGAAGTGTGCAGGGTTCATGCTTTTAGAGCACGTGTCAAACTCCAATCCTCGAGGGCCGATTGTCTGCAGGTTTTTACTCCTTCATTGTACTTGCTTTTAATAATTACGGTCATTGATTAGTGACCTCCCCTCATCTGGTTGTCTAGGTCTTAATTGGAAACAAATTGCAGACCGGATTGGAATTGAGTTGGACTCCCCTGCTTTAGAGGGTAGAGTAGGTTTGCATGCTCTTGGTAGTGTGCTTCATTCCTTCAGTCCTGGGGGTACCATTAGAGACGGCGTCTTGCCGCCGGTTTGATCTGAAGTCCGGAGAGCATGATGATGCTTACTTTCATTACCGGTTTGATTCCCACATGGGCCACATACACGGAGTGTACAAAACAGTAGGAATACCTGCTCTTTCCATGACCAGGTGAAAGCTGTGATCCTTTTTGATGTCACCTGTTAAATATTCTTCATATCAGTGCAGATGAAGGGGGAGATACAGGTTAAAGAAGGATTTTTAAGCGTTGAGACATGGATGTGTATGTGTGCCATTCAGAGGGTGAATTGGCAAGACAAAATATTAAAGTGCCTTTGAATGGGGGTATGGTATTAGGTGCCAGGCACACTGGTTTGAGTGTGTTAAGAACTGCAACGCTGCTGGGTCTTTCCCGCTCAACAGTTTCCCGTGTGTATAAGAAATGGTCCAAAACCCAAAGGACATCCAGCCAACTTGACACAACTGTGGGGAAGCATTGGAGTCAACATGGGCCAGCATCCTGTGGAATGCTTTTGACACCTTGTAGAGTCCATGCCCTGATGAATTGAGGCTGTTCTGAGGGCAAAAGGAGGTGCAACTCAATATTAGGAAGGTGTTCCACATTTCTTGTTTACCCAGTGTATTTTGTACATGTACATTCAGTGGTCAAGTTTATTAGGTACACCACCCCGTTCACAAATCTTTCGCTCCTACAGACAGTGATGCACGTGGCCGTGGCTTGCTATATAAAGCAGGCGGGCAGGCAGTGAGGCATTCAGTTACTGTTCGATTGAACATTAGAATGGGCAAAACTCGTGACCTAAACGACTTTGAGCAGTGGAGGATCCTCAGGGGAGGACCATCCTCAGTGAATTGCATATAAAGTCAAACAGTAGCCTTAGCAGTACTCTGTAGGTTGGCACCATGGTGTAGCTGGAGGACACTTAGTTTCTTTCCTCCTCTGGGTACGTTGACTTAAATACAAAACCTAGGAGGCACATTGTTCCCACCCAGGATCAGATAATTAATCTAGTATTGAAAGCACAAGCTACAGCTAGCTAGCGCTGCGGTGCATAACATGTCGTGAGTAGTTGACTCAAAGAGAGAGAAAGACAATAGTTGAACAGTCTGAACAAAATAATTTATTCAAAAATGACCTTCACTTACTTAGTGAATGCAGCTAGCTAGTTTAGCCTACTCAAACAGAGAGGGATGCTATGTTAGCTAGCTGGCTATGGCTATCCAACACTGGAACTCTTCCAAGTCAAGGTAAGCTTTTGGTTTTATTAATTTATTGCGAACGGGGCCCACCAGTGTAACTGCTTGCTGCTGACTGTACTGAATGATTGTAGCGTGTCTACAAATGTGTTAGTTCTAGTAGTTATGTTGACTATGTCGTTAATATGGTGACAACGATGTAGGCTGTGTGTAGCGGTTATGATAAAAAAAAATCTCCGCCTGGTCACAGAAAGCTGATGTGTTGTACACTGAAGTCTATAAGCGATGGGAAAGGTGAGAGGAGGAGAGCACGTAGATGCGAGAAGGAATTATACAACAATCAAAGGGATCATGCTGTTTGTATGTGGCTGCAAACAGAACAAAACAGGGTGAAAAACATACATGAATTTGCCCAATAGAAACTCTTGTTTTCAACTGTTGGACTAATGATTACACCCTAGATCAGCTAGATAAGGGCAAGAGTGTGCAAGCCGGTATTGAATGTGTCAATGTCTGTCACCTTGATTACTCAAATTTCTCTAAACCTGTGCAATTACATTGTAAACTTTAATTCATAGGCTAGGTTGTAGCAACCTTTCTTTCTTTGTTGCTTGAAATTTGAGTATCATGCAGTAGACCTGTTGATGTTGATGAGCTGGGTGAATGGAATATGAATGACAGTCATCCAATATACATTAATAGAAATAAGGCCATGTTCATAAAACAAATATTGTATTATACATTACCAGTCAAAAGTTTGGACACACCTACTCATTCAAGGGTTTTTCTTTATTTGTACTATTTTCTACATTGTAGAATAGTAGTGAAGACATCAAAACTATGAAATAACACATATGGAATAATGTAGTAACCAAAAAAGTGTTAAACAAATCTAAATATATTTTAGATTCTTCAAAGTAGGCACCCTTTGCCTTGATGACAGCTTTGCACACTCATGGCATTCTCTCAGTCAGTTTCATGAATAATGCTTTTCCAACGGTCTTGAAGGAGTTCCCACATATGCTGAGCACTTGTTGGCTGCTTTTCCTTCACTCTGCGGTCCAACTCATCCCAAACCATATCAATTGGCTTGAGATCGGGAACGGCTGGCCTCTTGGACTTTTCACGCACAACAGTGTCTATGATTTACCGAGAATGGTTACAAAAAACATCCAGTCAGCTGTAGTCCTGAGGATGAAGGAGAATGGCATGAATTGTGCAAGTTAACAGGTGGGCCACAAACAGGCAAATAACGGTGCAGTACAACAGTGGTGTGCAGAACGGCATCTCGGAACGCACAACTCGTTGGTCCTTGTTACGAATGGGCTATTGCAGCAGACGACCACACCGGGTTCCACTCTATCAACTAAAAACATAAAGAAGCAGCTCCAGTGGGCACGCGATCACCAACACTGGACAATTGAGCAGTGGAAAAACATTGCCTGGTCTGCTGTGTCCCGTTTCCTGTGACATCATTCTAATGGCAGAGTAAGGATTTGGCGTAAGCAGCGTGAGTCCATGGCCCCATCCTGCCTGGTGTCAACGATACAGGCTGGTGGAGATGGTGTGGGGAATGTCTTCCTGGTGTCACGGTTTTCTAAAGTTGAACCCAGAAGCAGACCAGGACAAGGAGAGTAAGACGAAGGTGAGTATTTATTTACAAGTTTGAATGTAGTGATAGAAAAATCCAAGTGACGGAGCGGGCAGCGGAGGTGAGTTGATGGGATTGAATAGGCAGATCCAATGAAGTAACTGAAGTCACCGACGACCAGGTAGGGATGAGATGAGTGTTCCGGGTGAATGACTGTAGACAGAAAAAAAACGGAGGTGAGTTCAAGGCAAGCAAGACGTACAAAACAACAAAACAAACTCTATCAAACTGGAGGCTGATACACTGGCACAACATACTGTTCATGGCTAACGATCCGCCAGGGAATGGATGTCAGGTCAGTGCTTATGAAGTGGAGGGGTGATGATGAGGACCAGGTGTGCAGATAGCTGATGGGATACAGGTGCAGGTACTCAGAGATCTTCCATCTAGCTACGTCGCCCGGCAACCAGACAGGGTGCGTTCCAGGACACCGGAAAAAACACTCCAGGACAGAACACAGGAAAAAACAGACTCAGGAAGCGGGATTCGTGACACCTGGCACACATTAGGTCCCTTGATACCAATTGAGCAATATTTCCATGCCCCAAAAAAGTCAGGTTTTTCTAGGGGCAAAGGAGGGTCCAACCCGGTAGTAGATGGTTGTAACTAATAAACTTGATCCCAGGAAGAGCTAATGGGGATCCATAACAAATACAAAACTGGCCACTGAGTGTATATGTCACTCTTAAAGTTCTGTAAGTGGCTTCGGATAAAAGTGTCTGATGACTATTTTATATTATAACATGCAAGTGTCTCACAACTGAAGTGTATGGGAAGTGCGTAATCAGAATTTGCTCTTCGTATGCACCCACCAGTGATTGATATTCACCATGGATTCTATTGGTAGTGGTACAGCTGTGAGTACTGACTGTTGATGTGTTTTAGTGATTTATAAAGGCATAGGGAGTGGCACAGTGCTATTGAGGCTTACCCTCTGTACTGGTTGTAGTGTACAAGTTGTTTTTAGCATCAGCCGTTCCAAATTCTGGAGATCAATTTTGTTCTATTATGTTGTTCTATTATGTACTCATGGCTGTGCAATGAATTTCTCTGCTGGGACAATGTCGTTTGAATTCAATTTAATTAAATTTGTTTTGACCCATCTCTCGTTACACACACACACACACATATACACACACACACACTTTGTAATTATTTTCTAATTCTGTTTTTATGAACAGGAGCCTATTGCCTGTCCGTGTTGGACTATGACAACACTAAAGGTCTCAACGTCAAACACTACAAGATACGCAAGCTAGACAGCGGCGGTTTCTATATCACCTCGCGCACCCAGTTCAGCAGTCTGCAGCAGCTGGTCTTCCACTATCGCAGTAAGTAACACATTATAATCACATTTGTAACGCCTTTGCTACTTACTTACAAAAATTCCTATTATACAGAGAGTAACATCAAACTTGAAGTGAGTGTTTTTGTATTTATTTGTCCATGTACTATAATATGCATGTCAAGGTCATGATGGGGGCAATTGTCATTCTGTTTTCCAACTAGTGTAAAGTGAATAGTACATTCTATCTACTTTTTCTTACATGGTATGCAGTGTCTTTGTCAAGCATATTGATCATGCCTCAAAGTGAAACAGAATAGAGGCTACACAGACATTGCTCAATAACTCAATAAGAATATCAAACAGATTGGCACATCTGACAATTATCAGAAATGTCTCGCAGACAACTCTGCTTCTACTGTCTAATCTGGATAGTGCTAACAAGGGTGGACAGTGCTAAATGTCTAGGTGGTAACAGTATGCCTCTTTCTATCTCTCCCTACCTAACCCCAGAGCACGCAGACGGGCTGTGCCACTGTCTGACGGAGGTGTGTCCCGTGCTGAAGCCTCAGACCCAGGGCCTGGCCCGCGATGCCTGGGAAATCCCACGGGAATCGCTCCACCTCGACCTCAAACTGGGCCAGGGATGTTTTGGAGAGGTCTGGATGGGTAAGATGCGCGTGCACACATTAGCCTTTTACAGATATATTTGTATCTGCATTTAATCCACCAAAAAGGATTGATATTATAGAATGCAGAGAACACGCTTGGAGAGAAAAAGACATTCTAATCCTATCTTGCCTTGGCACGCTACAGCAAGGCTGGACACTGCATAAAAGTCGATTTATGCTTGATCCGGCAATGCGGTCCGAAGGCCTAGGACGGATGGCTAAATACCAATACATTGAAAATGTGTCCTATGTCGTTGTTTTCCAGCTGGCTAGCATGAGGCAGCTCAGTCTTCAGATACACATTTTTTTTTGCTGGAATCAGTGCAGTTTATCCTCCTTTCACTAGAGTAACACACAGTTTTTCCATCAAAAAAAATCTTGTCTTTCTTGTGCTTTTAAATTCTATGTGGCTCTTACATTAATGCTCTTTCCTCAAATGAAAAAATCTGCTTTCTGAGTACCTTTTGAAGGGCTGTTTTAAGCCCATCATACAGATTTGTTTAAAAAAAAAATCATTCCAATTTCATGTATTTCACCTATAACTTCATATAAGAACTGTGTGGTTGCTTGTGGCAGAAACGTGCGCCTGTACCATGGGTCGTCTGGGTCGCCGAGAGAAATAATGTACTCCTTTAGCTACGTTGGCTCGGGTCTCTGACCTATAGCTTCTGTGTTTCCACAGGGAAGTGGAACGGTACAACGCGGGTGGCCATCAAGACTCTGAAGACGGGCACCATGTCCCCAGAGGCCTTCCTCCAGGAGGCGCAGGTCATGAAGAAGCTGAGACACGAGAAACTGGTGCAGCTCTACGCTGTGGTGTCTGAGGAACCCATCTACATCGTCACTGAGTACATGACCCAAGGTAACTGTAGACCACACACATCATCATTATTATCAGTATGGCTGTCCATCGTTTCCAAAAATAATGTTGCTTCTGGGGATGAGTTGTAGAACAGATGTGGCTACCACTATTGTTACAAACACATACATTATCACGTAAGTAGGGAATAGGGTGCCACGTAATCATAATCATCATAATCACTTAGTACATGAGGCACAAGCACTCTTCATCATCATCATCACTGACTACAATGGACTATGGTTCAAGCTGGCATGTGCATGCTCACACACATCATGTTCTTGTGTTCCCTCCCTCCTGCCTTCTCTCTCTCAGTATGCTGATAACGCTGTTGCTCCCACAGGTAGCCTGTTGGACTTCCTCAAAGGTGACACGGGCAAGCTGCTACGTCTACCCCAGCTAGTGGATATGGCATCTCAGGTGGGACATTCAGTGCAATGTTGATTATACCTTTCATGTAATTATATTATTTAAGGCAATTTAAGTTATTTTGCCATCTTCTTTTGTTCCCCTCCTTTCTTCACCTTATCCCCTGATGGTCCCTCTTTCTGCTGTATCTATTCTTCCTCTCACTTTTTATCCTTTTTCCCTCTACCCATTCTCATCCTCTAACTCTCTTTCTCTCATTTCATCTAATTTCCCCTCTACTCTCCCAGGTTGCAGCAGGGATGGCATACGTAGAGAGGATGAACTACGTCCACAGAGACCTCAGGGCTGCCAACATCCTCGTAGGAGACAACCTGGTGTGTAAAGTGGCCGACTTCGGCCTGGCCCGCCTCATAGAGGACAACGAGTACACTGCCAGACAGGGTAAGGCTTCAGTCCAGGTCAAATCTGTAGTTGTGTGTCCTAAACCTGGTTTTGGAGGACAAGTGTTTAATCTGGTTTTCCTTCCAACTGGTCTCTGTGTATAAAGTGGCCAACTTCCCCTCCTCTTAGAGGATAATGTTTACACTGCCAGACAGGGTAAGGCTCTGGTCCGGGTCCAATATCTCTAGGTACGTGAACTGACATTGTGATGCCAGGACAACCTCTCCCTCAACGTCAGCAAAACAAAGGAGTTGATTGTTGTCTTCAGGAAGCAAAGACATCGCACATCAACGGGACTGCAGTAGAGACTACAGTTTTAAGTTCCTGTGCGTCCACATCACCAAGGACTTGACATGGACCAACAACACCACCCCTCTTGTCAAGAGGGCACAACAGTGCTTCTACTTCCTAAGGCAGCTGAAAAAATGTGTTTTGCCACCCCCGGGTACTCTCCTAATACTACCGCTGCTCCATCGAGAGTGTCCTGACCGGTTGCATCACGGCCTGGTACGGAAATTGCTCCGTCCACGAATACAAGGTCCTCCAGCAGGTGGTGAAGACGGTCCAGTACATCACTGGGGCCGTGTTCCCACCCATCCGGGACATCTACTTGAAACAGTGCCAGAGGAAGTCCTGCAGCATCATCAAGGACCCCACACACCCCAGCCACGAGCTGTTCACTCCCTTACTTTTAGGCAGACGGTATCGGAGAATGAGATCTTATACCAACAGGCTCAGGGAGTTTCTATCTACAAGCCGTCAGACTGCTTGTAGCGGATTTCGAATAGCCGTGGGAAAAGCAGTTGCAAGATTGAGACGCACATCCAAAATCCAATTAGAAACCCTAGAATTCAAATGAAACCGATGACTTCATGAATAAAACTTAAAAACATTTTATTTGTAGAATCCATAATGATAAGTGCAAGGTAAACAAAGGTTCTAATATTCCAGGTAAACTAAAAAGGTCAAGGTAAAACATATGTGGTTCAAATGTATGCCAACTCGGTATCCCAAACATTTTTCACCCCTGGTAGGCCTTCCTTCTGAAATGACTGCAACACTTAACAAAGAGCTGCAGTTAGTTTCAAAGTGGGTGGCAAGGAATAAGTTAGTCCTACATATTTCTAAAACTAAACGCATTGTATTTGGGACAAATCATTCACTAAACCTCAACTAAATCTTGTAATAAATAATGTGGAAGTTGAGCAAGTTGAGGTGACTAAACTGCTTGGAGTTACCCTGGATTGTAAACTGTCATGGTCAAAACATATTGATACAACTAATAGCTAAAATGGGGAGAAGTATGTCCATAACAAGGCAGGTCCTACAGGCCCTAGTTTTGTCGCACCTGGACTACTGTTCAGTCATGTGGTCAGGTGCCACAAAAAAGGACTTAGGAAAATTGCAGTTGGTTCAGAACAGGGCAGCACGGCTGGCCCTTGGATGTACACAGAGAGCTAATATTAATAATATTCATGTCAATCTCTCAATATGCATGTCAATCTCTCAAAGTGGAGGAGAGATTGACTTCATCACTGCGTGTATTTATGAGAGGTATTGACATGTTGAATGCACCAAGCTGTCTGTTTGAACTACTCATGCGCACAGCTCGGACGCCCATTCATACCCCACAAGACATGTCACACAGTCCCCAAGTCCAGGACAGACTACGGAAGGCGCACAGTACCAAATAGAGCCATGACTACATGGAACTCTATTTCACATCAAGTAACTCATGCAAGCAGTAAAATTGTATTTAAAAAACAGATCAAATAAACCCAATATGGAACAGCGGGGACTGTGTATCAACACAAACATAGCCACAGACACATGCATACACACACACGATAGCTTACGCACTATACACACACGTACACATGGATTGCACAGACACATGCATACACACACACACGATAGCATACGCACTATACACACATGTACACATGGATTTTGTACTGTATATATGTGGTAGTGGTGGAGTAGGGGCCTGAGGGCATACAGCCTGTGAATGTATTGTAACTGCCTTAATTTTGCTGGACCCCAGGAAGAGTAGCTGTTGCCTTGGCAGCAGCTACTGGGGATCCATAATAAATACAAATACATATACTTCCTGTCTCTTATACCCAATAGATGGCTATCTGGGCAGGCCCACCCGTACCACCAACTAATGGAGACTAGAGGGCATAATTTACCTATTTCTATTTCAAATCATAGGTCCATATTAATAGATCTCATAACCAAATAATGCATACACCATACCTGTATATAGAAATCAAATATGAAATTCCAAATGTCATCTAAAATTGTCTCCAGTGACTTAAGTCATAGACTGTTCTCACTGCTACCACACGGCAAGCGGTACCGGAGCACCAAGTCTAGGTCCAAAAGGCTCGTTAACAGCTTCGACCCCCAAGCCATAAGACTGCTGAACAATTAATAAAATGGCCACCTGGACTATTTGCATTGACACCCCCCCCTCCTCCTTTGTTTTTACACTGCTGCTACTCTCTGTTTATTATCTATGCATAGTCACTTTACCCCTACCTACATGTACAAATTACTTTGACTAACCTGTATGCCCGCACATTCACTCGGTACTGGTACCACCTATATATAGCCTCATTATTGTTATTTTATTGTCACTTTTTTATATATTTTTTACTTTAGTTTATTTAGTAAATATTTTCTCTTTCTTGAACTGCACTGTTGGTTAAGGGCTTGTAAGTACGCATTGTATTCGGCACATGTGACAAATATAATTTTATTTGAATAAACAAATATTTGCATAACCAAGGAAATATGAAAACTGGCTCCAACCCAACAACCCACAATTGCTAACTGCTCTATGCAAAGCAATTACCATAACCATAAATGGAGCCTAAGTACCATATTATAAAAATGTCTTTATACATTCTTTCAAAAGTTTTCTTTGGAAAAATGTATCCCACTGCTTGCTTGCTTCTGAAGCTAAGCAGGGTTGTCCCTGGTCAGTCTTTGGATGGGAGACCAGATGCTGCTGGAAGTGGTGTTGAAGGGCCATGGTTGCCCTTAGTTTGAAGATTTAATCCGGAGACAGGTCTTTTCTCCATCTCATTAGCTATCATACTCGAATCCCACTGATTTCAAAACTCAATCCTCCAGAAAGTGGAGAGCATACACATAATGTTAGTTAGAGAGCAAGCCAGCTAACAGAACACTAACTGTACTACGCTATACATTTTTAAAAACGCGTTAGAGAAATACATGGGTAGCCATGAGAAAGACCCATCAATATGACAACAAAAACCAAGTATTGTAGTGCTCTCTCTCTCTCCAGATATACTCTAGACACCTAAAACAATCCTGCCATAAAGTTACAATCATTTATTAAAAGGTACATCAAAACAACTGATACTGAACTTCAAGTAGGCCTACAATTTGAACACTGGCCTGAATGTCTGAGAAAACAATACAGATCCCAAAGATGGGAGATAATACCTGAACATGGAGACTGTGTGTGTGTGTGTGTGTGTGTGTGTGTGTGTGTGTGTGTGTGTGTGTGTGTGTGTGTGTGTGTGTGTGTGTGTGTGTGTGTGTGTGTGTGTGTGTGTGTGTGTGTGTGTGTGTGTGTGTGTGTGTGTGTGTGTGTGTGTAATGCATAAACAGTTTCATTTATTTTCTCTTATCTCCGGGCCCTATAATGCATTGCATTTGCAAAAGACCAAATTCGATGAAAGTCTGTCAGTCATTTGTGCATGATGAGGCCGCAGTATGATGCCTCCATGGCTGAAGACACGCTCCACCGGAGCACTGGAGGCAGGCACTGCCAAGACCCTGATGGCCACTCGGGACAGTGAAGGAAGAGCCTTCCTGTTCATTGCTCAGAACAAGACTATGGTCCTCTCGCTCTTCCTCATCAACAAGAGGCACAGCTTGCTCAGTCCCTGTAGCTTCTTGCAGAATCAGTTCTGGCAAAACATGTAAAAGCATAGCAGAAACAAAAAGGCCGGTATTAGGGTATTGGTGATGCAGTATGTTAAACTGAAAAAGTATTATTGTTGCAGTCAATTGGATTAAATGAGAAAACGTTACATTAAACTCAATAATATTTACCTTTAACTCTTTGTGCCACCTCCTCCTTGACCTCCTCCTTGACCAGCACATGGTGCTCCACCCACATCAGAGAAAAATCCGGATCCAAGGCAGCTGCATTGAGGTAGACTGGATCTAAAAAGGGGGCAGTGATTCCATCTTGTGTCCTGGCCATTTTCACATTGATGAAGATTCCAATAAATCTTTTGTTCAGGGATGCCTGGAGACTTCTGACCAGGCCGCTCAGGAAATGGACTTGAGGTATCCACTGCTCCGGGTGGTGATTCAGGGACAGAACCGAGGGAACAACATAACTGATTGGGACTATCTACTCCCCCTGTGTCATATCTGTTGCTTCTCCAAATGGCTTCAGGATGTCCACCAACTCCTTCAACTTATTCCACTCCCATACTGTGAACAACAACTCCTTGTGCCCAGCCTTTATGACAGCAGCAGGGATGCCTCAAACACCTCTTTGACTGTTGTGCTTGTATGTAGCAGTGAGCTGATTATTGATCACTTTGAAAGGGGAGTCATCACTTTTGTTTCTTTCAAGCCGTCTCCCACCACCAGCTGGAGAGTGTGGGCAAAACACTGCAAGCGCTGTTTTTTTGCAATAGCAGCATCCACTGTTTGCTGGTCTTCCTGGGTTAGGTCATTCCAGAGCTCTGGGTCATCAAGGTGATCTTCGTCATGTACTTCATCTTCTTGTTCAATGGGGAAGCACACGGTGAATGCTTTTCTCATGTTGGTAGCATTATCACTGATGATATAGTCCAATTTATCTTTAATGCTGTACTCACCACATATGGCCTCAAATTGTTCAGAGTCTTTCGGCCGTGTGTGGGCGTTTGAAGCGGTCACAGGCCAAGAGGATTGGACTTGAGCTGTATCCTTTCTCCATCTTTCTCCATGCAGTGCACAGTGACACCAAGGAACCCCCTCATCGTTCGGTCGGAACAAATGTCAAACATGGTCTGTGTTGCTGGTTCTCTGTAGCGTGGTCTCTGTAGCGTGGTTCTCTACTTTTGATGTCTATGTTCTGCGACACACTGAGCTGTACTTACACACTGGGCTGTACTTACACACTGGGTTGTACTTACTGTCAACCACTGACAGGAAGTGACAAACTCTTGTTTTCCACAATAGACAGAGGCAAGTTGCAATCGAAAACCAGGTCGGACAGTATTGTATTGTTGATCGCTTTCTGCTGTGGATGATTCATGCTGTACTGCCCTACACGAGTCTCCATGAACTGTGAGATTGGAGACTGTTGTGGTTCACTTGTGACACTTTTGTTCATCTGGTATTGTTCAAATCTGTAAGCATATAAAATAAAAAATTGAGCGGGGCAGTAGCACAATCTTGCCTGGTCTCAATCTTGGGTGCAATGATCACGTTCCTGGCTGACTGTGTGAAGGCTCATTGATTTAACGTTATGTTAGCCTACATGCTATACTAGCAAAGTTATATATAGCTGTCGGCTAAATTAGCCACGACTTACCGTTCTTTGTGCAGCTTCAAATGTCGAACAAAGTTGGAAGTTGTTGCGCCTCCATCTGCAATTTTCTTCCCACACGTTTTGCAAGTTGCAATACATTTTTTGTTGACTTCAGCGTAGTCTGCATATCCGAAAATGATCATTTTGGGTATCATCTTTCCAGTTGCTCAATCTGAATTCACCTGCCGACGTTCCTCTGCACTGCCAATCGCAAATGTTTCTCTGCTGGCACAATTTGATTGGCTGCTGTCTGATTCAAACTTTAATCCGTTAAATGAAGAGTTGATGCACTGCACACCTTTTTTAATAGCATAATGTTTTATATTTGGGCTTGGGGAGGGTATCAAGTCAGGTCGAGTCATAAGGCTCACGTCCAAGTCAAGTCACAAGTCATTGGTGTTAAAGTCAAAGTCGAGTTGCAAGTCATCATATTTGTGACTCATATTTGTGACTAGAGTCCAAGTCATGTGACTCGAGTCCACACCTCTGCTTGTCGGTCTCCCTGTTAACCCACTTAACTCCTTATTTGTGCAACAGAGGATTTTTCACAGTATTTTAAAACTTACATTTTGGTAGCGGATGCATCAAATCAAAGTTTATTTGTCGGCCACCCGGGTGGCGCAGCCACCAGAGTCTCTGGGTTCGCGCCCAGGCTCTGTCGCAGCCGGCCGCGACCGGGAGGTCCGTGGGGCGACGCACAATTGGCATAGCGTCGTCCGGGGTAGGGAGGGTTTGGCCGGTAGGGATATCCTTGTCTCATCGCGCTCCAGCGACTCCTGTGGCGGGCCGGGCGCAGTGCGCGCCAACCAAGGGGGGCCAGGTACACGGTGTTTCCTCCGACACATTGGTGCGGCTGGCTTCCGGGTTGGAGGCGCGCTGTGTTAAGAAGCAGTACGGATGGTTGGGTTGTGCTTCGGAGGACGCATGGCTTTCGACCTTCGTCTCTCCCGTGCCTGTACGGGAGTTGTAGCGATGAGACAAGGTAGTAATTACTAGCGATTGGATACCACGAAAATTGGGGAGAAAATGGGATAAAATTTAAATAAAAATATATATTTTTTAAAAGTTTATTTGTCACGTGCGCCGAATACAACAGGTGTAGTAGACTTTACAGTGAAATGCTTACTTACAGGCTCTAACCAATAGTGCAAAAAAGGTATTAGGTGAACAATAGGTAAATAAAGAAATAAAACAACAGTAAAAAGACATGCTATATACAGTAGCGAGGCTATAAAAGTAGCGAGGCTACATACAGACACTGGTTAGTCAGGCTGATTGAGGTAGTATGTACATGTAGATATGGTTAAAGTGACTATGCATATATGATGAACATAGAGTAGCGTAAAAGAGGGGTTGGCGGGTGGTGGGTGTTGGGACACAATGCAGATAGCCAGGTTAGCCAATGTGGGGGAGCACTGGTTGGTTAGCCCAAATGAGGTAGTATGTACATGAATGTATAGTTAAAGTGAGTATGCATATATGATAAACAGAGAGTAGCAGCAGCGTAAAAAGAGGGGTTGGGGGGGCACACAATGCAAATAGTCCGGGTAGACATTTGATTACCTGTTCAGGAGTCTTACGGCTTGGGGGTAAAAGCTTTTGAGAAGCCTTTTTGTCCTAGACTTGGCACTCCGGTAGCGTTTGCCATGCAGTAGTAGAGAGAACAGTCTATGACTGGGGTGGCTGGGGTCTTTGACAATTTTTAGGGCCTTCCTCTGACACCGCCGGGTGTAGAGGTCCTGGATGGCAAGCAGCTTAGTCCCAGTGATGTACTGGGCCGTACGCACTACCCTCTGTAGTGCCTTGCGGTCAGAGGCCGAGTAATTGCCGCACCAGGCAGTGATGCAACCAGTCAGGGTGCTCTTGATGTTGCAGCTGTAAAACCTTTTGAGGATCTCAGGACCCATGCCAAATCATTTTAGTTTCCTGAGGGGGAATAGGCTTTGTCGTGCCCTCTTCACGACTGTCTTGGTGTGTTTGGACCATTCTAGTGTGTTGTTCATGTGGACACCAAGGAACTTGAAGCTCTCAACCTGCTCCACTTACAGCTCCGTCGATGAGAATGGAGGCCTGCTCGGTCCTCCTTTTCCTGTAGTCCACAATCATCTCCTGAGCCACAATCACCAATCTCCACAATCAAGCTGAGCTGCAGCCAGCTTCAGCATCCATTTCCACCAATTCCTTTTTTTGCCCTGTTGTGTTTCTTCCATATAAAGGGCATGTTTGTTTTCCAAAACTGCAGCTTTCAGAGCAGTGTGCTCAGCCTGTGCTTTCATTCTAGCACTGGATGCCCTTGACGTTGAGGTGGATGCGTCTGACTTTTTTGATACAGCAGATACTGTCATGTGGACCAATGGCAAACAAAGGTTCCAATATTCCAGGTAAATGGAAAAAGATCAAGATAAAAAATGTATGCCAACCCGGTTTCCCAAACGTCTCTTATACCAGTATATGGCCATCTGGGCGGGCCCACCTGTACCGCCAACTAATTGAGGCTAGAGGGCGGAGTTGACCTATTTTTAATTCAAATCATAGGACCATAATAAGAGACCACATAACCAAATAATGCATACACCATACCTGTATATAGAAATTAAATATGATGTTCTAAATGAGCAATATCATCAAATAAACAAATATTTTGATAAATGAAAAATAATGACAAAATTAACTGGCTCCAACACTACTGAACACTTGAACTGGAATGACCACCTGGACTTACTTGCCACACACACACTCACGCACACACACACAAATACATTCAAGTTACACACACATCACAATTGCTTATTTACTATTACTAATACTGCTCAATTTAAAACACCCGCCAATCCCCCCTTTCTCTGATAAATGTGTAAATATTGTACTATAAATTGTGCCTTCCTGTATTATACTAACATGTTTATTCTTTTCTACTGAGCCATTTACTTCGTTCGTATTCTGATCTTTTATTATTGTTGCATTGTTGCATTGTCGAGAAAGAACTTGAAACAATGAAACTCTGCATGTTGTCTTGCCTGACTCACGCCTCTCCCTTGAGATTAATGATCTAGCCTAGGTTACCCCTGCTTCAGGCCTAATACCTACGGCTGTTGCCCTTCCAGCCCAGTTCCGATCCCAGCAACCCGCTGATACCAGTCACAGCTGGAGTGGGAGAAACCTTTTTTTAAATTAAAAACCACTCAGTGGGGCGTCCAGTTCTGAGGTAGGGCGACCCGTAGTTTGTCAGGCTCTCCTAAGGCTATAAGACCAGGGGAAATGGAGTGGTGAGTATGCTTTCTCCTCTCAACACCTTATCATTTAATAAATACCTTAGTTTTACACCCACGGGTGCGCGTCACAAACCCTTCACCCGTGGACCTGGAGTTATGCACTGTAATGGGACCTAGTGTCCCACGAGACGAACAAGGTATAATCATCGTGTCATGCCTCAGACTAACGTCCTAAGACATTTCTCATACACACCCCAAGCATGGGCCCACACCGGTAACAAAGGGAGGAAACTCTCCGGTCTATTTCGGTCAGTGGCCTTTCAAGAGGAAACACACCGCATGTGTTTTTTCAAGCAAAGCCCTTTACAGAGAGTCTTCTTATCCTATGGATATCCTAGCTCCCAACCTTGAGGAAACCCAATCCTGTTCTTCCTAAAGGAAAATACAAATTATATGGTCCTTTCCCTGTGGGTTAAAAGCAGAGGCTCCTTTCCCAACAGCTAAAAACAGCAATTAAAGCTAAAGTAAAAAATGCCCCAAAAAGAGAGAGATGTTCTAGAAAAAGGCTCTGTAGATAAAGCAAAAATGCTGCCTCTATCTTCGGTGACGATGTTTTGGACAGACTGGGGGCTGCCTGCCTCCTCCTTCCTCTGCTGGCTGCGATGTCTCTCAGCTCTCTCCCTCCTGTTCCTCTTCCCGTCCTGTTGACTCTCCATCTTCTTGGACTCCTGCTCTCTCCATCCCAGAACCTGTTGTAGCTCTGCGGGCGTGAGAGTTACATCCATCCCATGGTTCACGACAATGTTCCTTTTTAACCTGTCTCTCCACTCAGGGGAGTTTCCCAGTGCTTGGAAGGCAGCCACGGTGCATCCTTTATTTAAAGGGGGAGATCAAGCTGATCCTAACTGTTATAGGCCAATTTCTATCTTGCCCTGTTAATCAAGTTTTGAAAAACGTGTCAATAATCAACTGACTGGCTTTCTTGATGTCTATAGTATTCTCTCTGGTATGCAATCTGCTTTCCACTCAGGTTATGGATTTGTCACTGCAACCTTAAAGGTCCTACATTATTTCACCACTGCACTTGACTCTAAGCAATGTTGTGCTGCTGTTTTTATTGACTTGGGCAAATCTTTTGATACGGTAGACCATTCCATTCTTGTGGGTCGGCTAAGGAGTATTGGTGTCTCTGAGGGGACTTCGGCCTGGTTTGCTAACTACCTATCTCAGAGTCCAATGTGTAAAGTCAGAACATCTGCTGTCTCAGCCACTACCTGTCAGCAAGGGAGTACCCTAAGACTCGATTTTAAGCCCCACGCTCTTCGCAATTTACATCAACAACATAACTCAGGCAGTAGGAAGCTCTCTCATCCATTTATATGCAGATGATAGTCTTATACTCTGCTCGCCCCACCCCGGATTTTGTGTTAAACACTCTACAAAAAAGCTTTGTTAGTGTCCAGCAAGCTTTCTCTGCCCTTAACCTTGTTCTGAACACCTCCAAAACACAAGCTGCAGGCTAAGTTTAAATCTAGACTTTATTTCCTTTATCTATTGTAATCGCTTGTCTTTCACCCTGGCTGCCAAACTAACCCTGATCCCAGGCTGTATCACAACTGGCCGTGATCGGGAGTCCCATAGGGCGGTGCACAATTGGCCCAGTGTCGTCCTTGTTAAGGTTTGGCCGGTGTAGGCTGTCATTGTAAAACACACATCCCTGGGTTGCTCCTCTTTTCAGTTTGCTGCAGCTAGTGACTGGAACGAGCTGCAAATAACACTCAAACTGCACAGTTTTATCTCCATCTAACTGACACTTGTGGTTGCTTCGAGTGATCGATTGTTGTCTACATTTTTGCACTTCATGCTATTGTATGTGCCTAACAGTGTTTGTACCATGTTTGTGCTGCTGTCATGTTGTGTTGCGGCCATGTTGTCTTCGGTCTCACTTTATGTAGTGTTGTGGTGTCTCTTGTCCTAAAGTTTGTTTTGTTATTTTTAATACCAGCCCCTGTCCCCACAGGAGGCCTTTTTCCTCTTGGTAGGCCGTCATTGTAAATAAGAATGTGTTATTAATTGACTTGCCTGAAACATTAAAATACTAAACCTGGTTTTGGAGGGCCCTGTTGAACCTGTTTTTCATTCCAACTGGTCTCTTGACGACTCACTCTGTGACTTCAGTGATTGTAATGAAGGGGCTAAATAACATGCAGTGAAAGGAAAAATGTATATCGCATCCAGACAACTGGAAATGAGCAAAATACAACGACAAAAGTAAGTCACGTTTTCTATTTCAGCAGACTGTAGAGGCTTAACTCTAGCCTTGTTTTAGGAAAAAGTACTTTTATGGATTTATTCGAGTTAAAAGCACTGACATTTTGGCTACCGTAGTCAAAGGTACATTTGATAAAAGACCATGAGTCATCAATCCACATTTTTGTTTCCCCAGGAGCCAAGTTCCCCATTAAGTGGACGGCGCCAGAGGCTGCCCTCTACGGCCGCTTCACCATCAAATCAGATGTTTGGTCATTTGGTGTCCTGCTCACTGAACTCGCCACCAAAGGCAGAGTACCATATCCAGGTACCATTTACTTTCCTTTATGAAACAATTCTAAATGTAGTCCCACACTCTATAGGTATAAAACACCAATATTTCGACACACAATGCCTTCTTCAGGGTTCCATAGACTTTGACTAAACAATAGCCCAAGATTAGCCTTTACATACAATTGCACTGAGAAGTGAACGGAAAGGGCAGGGTTTGTATGTTCTGTGTGTTTATTATAGTATTCATAAAGGAGGGGTTTGCATTGAAAATATATTGTTTTTAGCTATAATTCCCCCCCAAAATTGGCAAGTGGCAGATTCAGAATATGCCATAGAAAAGTTGTACAAATGGCTCTTTAAAACAATTCAGAAAATCTTGATAGACAAATGCGGTCTCCCCTCTTCCCCCCCCCAACCCCTCCCTTCAGGCATGGTGAACCGGGAGGTGCTGGAGCAGGTGGAGCGCGGATACCGGATGCCCTGTCCCGGCGAGTGCCCGAGCTCAATGCACGAGCTCATGCTCACCTGCTGGAGGAAGGATGCAGAGGAGAGGCCCACCTTCGAGTACCTCCAGGGCTTCCTGGAAGATTACTTTACCTCCACCGAGCCCCAGTACCAGCCTGGGGAGAACCTATAGGTCTCAGGGACATCGGTCCCACCACGGGACCACATGGGTGGACTTGCCCACCCCTGCTCACTTTAAACACTGATCAAGGGACGGTTTTGCATTATTTCCTCCCTGTAATGGACAATGGTTAAGGATGGTTTAGGATTGGGGAGAGAGGATGAGCTGATCCTAGATCTTTGGTTATGAGTGGCTTCTAACATGGAGCTTTTGGGGGAAGTGGGAAGCGTTGGTAATAACTGATCCCGAGACAGTTTTTGTGGGGACAGTCGTAGTGTTTGAGTGAAAGGTGCTGATCCCAGATATGTGGGGGAAAGGTGTTGAGCAGCTGTAGTGTCCTAAGGAGAAGAGTGCATTTGCCCCTTAATTTAGCATTTTCTCCACTAATAGTTAAGGTTAGGATTGGGGGAGAGGAAGCTCATCCTAAATCTGTAGCTAGGGGAAACTTCACCGCGGAGAATCCAAAGGGAGGACGGAGGATAATGAGATGGCCATTGTTTTGACCCTCCCTCTCTGTCCTAGTACCCTTCTTCTCAAAGGCTCTGTCCGGATTCCTTCACACTTCTCCCAGAGTGTGCACTACCTGTCAAGCATTGGCTAGACTAGAGGAAGTCTCCCCCGTTGTTGAAATCTGTGAGTTTGGAGAATCTAGATGCAGCCATAGCGCCACAGCATCTGACCTCTTCACCTCCTCTTTTTGCAGAGCACTGCCAACGTGGCATACTGTAGGTGCCATCTGTCTATTGTCCCTCTCTCTTGTGTGAGCCAAATGGCACCCTATTCCTTATACAGTGCACTACTCTTGATCAGAGCCCTATAGACCCTCGTCAAAAGTAGTACACTAGGGCTCTGGTACACTAGTAGGGAATACGGTGCCATTTAGGACTCAGCCTCTCTGTGTGTGTTTCGCTCTGTCTGTCCCTCTATCTCGTTGTTTATCTATCTCTCTCTCTCTTCCCATTTCCTCCTCTCTATATCTCTCCAGTATTCTCAAGTGCTGCTTACTCCAGGTCATCAGGTGTCTCCAAAACAAATGTTTTTTAAAGGTTTTCCTTTGTTTGTCTTCTTTTTTGTTGTTTTTACGGATGCTACTTTCTTCCTGTGTCCATGTCAATAAAACTGTAAATTGTAAAGCCCTCAGACAGTTTCACGCGAAACCATTTGGAAGACAGCTTTATATTATACCCATAGAAGTGACGTCAAGGATACTCCGCGTTAATACAGACTCACTCTAGTAAAAAATGGCCACATTGTCCCTGCCTGTTTCAGTCCGTTTTATTCTGTTTGGTACCTATTGAACACAGCCCTGTGTTTTGGTGCAATCACCCTGAGATTATTGGGGCTCAGTTGTACAATCATTTGGACCCAAAACTTAAATTCTTAAATGCATTCCTATTTAGGGGGTTTATGGGAATGAACAATACATTTCTGATAAAAACATGAACATTTAAGTAAAGCTTTGAGCCAATCGGATATGAAGGATAGCATTCATGCACAATTAGTTGAATCTTTGTGAACCAAATCTGGCACTACATTCTTTGCATGTCTTAATCCCTTACAAATCTTAATATTACAACAATCCTTTATAGGCAATCCTTCAACTACTACAATCTTTCATAGGCAGAATGACGGGTGGTGAATTTAAACACTTTTCACACTATTGTGCTGACCCAAACTGTACTGCTTCTAACTGTACTGTGCTGGCTTTGGATATTTTCTTATCACATTGTCCTTTCCAGCACGCTTCCAGCCATTATGGTGGATGTGGAACCAGTCCAGCGCAGTACTGCTCAGGTGATGGTCATAGGTTAGGTTTGAAGGTAGACTCAGTAGTGGGTCAATTTAAGGGTTGGGGAGTAACTGATTACATGTTATCAGTTACGGGTTTATGTAATCTGATTACAAAAAATGAACTAATCAGTTACATTACCAGCAAAATTTTTGTAATCAGATTAGCTACTTTTGAAAAACTAGATGATTACTTCTTGGAATACTTTTAAATTCAGAAAGGATGTTTGTGAAAAAATACACATTGTCATTCAATTCAGCATTGAAAAAAGCCGCAGGTTTAAGTTTGTTCCATCTGACTGAGTCTGACCACAAGCCAGAGTCCACTATGATGACACACCAAACGCATTTGGTGGATCCCTTTAGTTTTCTTCTAATGGCTCTTAAAGTAATCAGAGTACATTACTGAGTTTGGGGTAATCCAAAAGTTACGTTACTGATTTATAATTTTGGACAGGTAACTAAATTCAGCAAAAAAATAAGTGTCCCTTTTTCAGGACCCCGTCTTTCAAAGATAATTAGTACAAATCCAAATAACTTCACAAATCTTCATTGCAAAGGGTTTAAACACTGTTTCCCATGCTTGTTCAATAAACAATTAATGAACATGTACCTGTGGAACGGTCGTTAAGACACTAACAGCTGACAGACGGTAGGCAATTAAGGTCACAGTTATGAGAACTTTGGACACGAAAGAAACCTTTCTACTGACTCTGAAAAACACCAAAAGAAAGATGCCCAGGGTCCCTGCTCATCTATGTGAACGTGCCTTAGGCATGCTGCAAGGAGGCATGAGGACTGCAGATGTGGCCAGGGCAATAAATTGCAATGTCCGTACTGTGAGATGCCTAAGACAGTGCTACAGGGAGACAGGGCGGACAGATGATCGTCCTCGCCGTGGCAGACCACGTGTAACAACACCGAACATCACACCTGCGGGACAGGTAGAGGATGGCAACAACCACTGCCCGAGTTACACCAGGAACACACAATCTCTCCATCAGTGCTCAGACTTTCCGCAATAGGCTGAGAGAGGCTGGACTGAGGGCTTGTAGGCCTGTTGTAAGGCAGGTCCTCACCAGACATCACCGGCAACAACGTCGCCTATGAGCACAAACCCACCGTTGCTGGACCAGACAGAACTGGCAAAAAGTGCTCTTCACTGACGAGTCGCGGTTTTGTCTCACCAGAGGTGTTGGTCGGATTAGCGTTTATCGTCGACGGAATGAGCGTTACACCGAGGCCTGTACTCTGGAGTGGGATCGATTTGGAGGTGAAGGGTCCGTCATGGTCTAGGGCGGTGTGTCACAGCATCGTCGGACTGAGCTTGTTGTCATTGCAGGCAATCTCAACGCTGTGCGTTACAGGGAAGACATCCTCCTCCCTCATGTAGTACCCTTCCTGCAGGCTCATCCTGACATGACACTCCAGCATGACAATGCCACCACGCACAGAACAAGCAGTATGACTGATGTGTGTTCTGCCATGGCCAGCGAAGAGCTCGGTCGGATCTCAATCCTATTGAGCACGTCTGGGACCTGTTGGATTGGAGGGTGAGGGCTAGGACCATTCCCCCCAGAAATGTCCGGGAACTTGCAGGTGCCTTGGTGGAAGAGTTGGGTAACATCTCACAGCAAGAACTGGCAAATCTGGTGCAGTCCATGAGTAGGAGATGCACTGCAGTACTTAATGCAGCTGGTGGCCACACCAGATACTGACTGTTACTTTTGAATTTGACCCCCTTGGTCAGGGGCACATTATTATATTTCTGTTAGTCACATGTCTGTGGACCTTGTTCAGTCTGATGTTGAATCTTGTTATGTTCATACAAATATTTACACGTTAAGTTTGCTGAAAATAAACACAGTTGACAGTGAGAGGACGTTTCTTTTTTTGCTGAGTTTAGTAACTGTAAGGATTACATTTAGAAAACAACCTACCCAACCATGGCCAATTTCTGCAAAAACATGGAGCATTGAAGCTTGAGGCTAAACTTCTCAGCTGTTTTGGTCCAGTAGCTACCATGTAGCAGTGTGAAGCGCACCTGTGCACATGCGCAGATACTCTGTGTGACTGTGTGAAAGCAAAGTATTGCATCTTGCTCATCTCAATGGGTACGTTCGCGCAGATAATTTTTGTCAAGTTGGTGACTATCGTTGGTCACCGCCTTTCAAGGTGTGTTCAATTCTGGGCATACGAATGTTACTACATCTCGACTTCATGAACTTTACAAAAATCATGTGATCAAAGGTCATGAAGTTCTGACTGCAGTCTAGTGCAAGTTTCATCCTGCAGCCATCACCTGCATTGTGGGCGGCTATATTATTAACCAATCACTAGAGTGTTTTTGTTTGATCCAAGCGAACGTCACCAAAGACATGACTGAAACAGGAACCAATTTGTAGTGATTTACAGTGGGGCCTGAAATTGTTAACACCCTTGAAGTTGATGAGAAAAAATGACTGCATTAAATAAATAATTCAAATACTGAGCTTTATTGTATGCAACAACAACAAAAGGGATACTGTATTTATACTTATACAATTGCTCAGAGAAAGATTTAGTTTAACAAGTAATAACCAAAAATCTTTAAAAAGGTAGGGGTCAAAATGATTGACACCCATTTTCAATACATTTCAATGCCCCACCTTGCAACGATAATGCCTCTGAGCCTTTTTCTAAAATGTTTTATGAGTTGGAGAACAGATAAGGAGGGATCTTAGACCATTTGATCTTACACCATTCCTCCATACAGAATTCTATTTAATGCCCTCTTCAATTCAAAACACAGGTTTTCAATGGATTTCATGTCTGGAGACTTTACATATACATTTTAGTCATTTAGCAGATGCTCTTGTCCAATGTGACTTACAGGAATAATTAGGGTTAAGTGCCTTTCACCTAGTCGGCTCAGGGATTCGAACCAACGACCTTTCGGTTACTGGGCCAATGCTCTTAACCGCTACCTGCCGCATGGGGTTATTGTCTCGTGGCTACCATTTTTTTGTCTGGGAGAGACATAAAAATGGAAGTAGATAAAGGGCCTCATTGCCAAAATTTTGAAATATCCCTTTAACAAAGGCTCCAGGGCCAGTGGAGGCAAAATAGTCCCGTAATATCAAAAATCCTCCACCATGTTTTACAGTAGGTATGGGGTTCTTTTCTGCTCCTGCATTCTAATTTTGACGCCAAACCCACCTCTGGTATGTGTGGCCAAAGAGCTTTATTGTCATGTCAATTGAAGAGGGCAGTCCATTGGCAAGGATATAAAGGAAGGATATAAACTAATATCACTTCAACTTCTTGAAGGGGGCATACATTCAAATTTTTGCTCATTATCAAAGGTGCCAATAATTTTGGAACCACTGTATGTTATATTTGAGGCTCTCACTAATTGATTGTACAATGTGTACACACATAATATTATAATTGTATAGTTTGTCAGTGTGTGATATGGGGTTTAGATACATGTTTATTTCGACATAAAGAAAACCTTTTATCATCAATGGCAACACTGATCATTTAAATCTCAATGTGACCTGCCATTTTCAGAAGCTTGAAAACCCCATTTACTTTTTGCCCCCCAAAAAACTAAAATTAAACAACAATCATTATAGATTTTATTTGAGTTTGTTTTGGAGTCAAATATAATAGTTTCAGTATAGCTTGTTTTTCAAACGAGTTTGTTAATTATTTTATCTGTTTACTAAATAGTTTGTGTGTTTTAGTTTACTATAATAACTTTGCTCTGTATTTTGTGCCAGTTTGTGTCATTTCTTTCTTTCCTTTGCTTGAATCCAATCCCTTGTGTTTTCATGAAACATCTGGTTTGCAGTGAGTAGCTTTTGGTGTTTTCCAACATGTACATGATTTAACTGGAATGTTGTGTGACTTGGGCGACACATTCTTGGGAGACACTGTTGAAAAGTGTTATTTAGACGGCTCGATGGAGAAAGGTCTATAACTAGAAAGAGAGGGGAGCTTAACTTTGCAGAATTCCGGTCACTTTCCCAAAATTCCCAGGTTTTCCAGAAATCCTGGTTAAAGGATTCCAGATTTCCTGATTTATTATCTCCTGATTTTGGGAATATTGAAACCGGGGATTCTGGAAAACCTGTGACTTTTGGAGACGTTACCAAAATTTCACAATCCTAAACCTCTACTGCTAAAAGACACAACCAAAGGACCTCAAAAGAAGAAACTGAATTGGTCAACCTGGTCTCATAGATGAGACGTAATATAGTAAATGTAAATCTGGAACAATCAAATTACTATGATATGTTTTGTATAGTTATATAACACAGAAGGTAGGGTATTTGTTGTGGTGGATGGGTGTATAACACGAAAGTCTAGCAACCCAAAGGTTGTGTTCAAATCTCATCACAGATAATTAGAGCAATTCAGCTAATTACCAACTTTGCAACTACTTACTACTTTTCAGCTACTTTGCAACTACTTAGCATTTTAGCTTTCACTTTCACTGACCTTAACCCTGGCCAAGCTAACATTAGCAACAACAAATTGGAAAACTTAAAATATGTTTTGAAATTTTGTAACATATAAAGTATATATTGTACGAATTGCAATTAGTAACATATCATGTGAATTGCAATTCGTAACATACGAAATTAATGATGGAAAGCCACAAATGAATACGTACCATACGAAAGGTAACATATCATACTAGTTGGAACGTCTCAGAGTCAAGGTTGCATTGGTCTTATGTGAAATGGCTACTGATTGCATTGTCCAGTTTAACTGATTGCAGTGGGCCTGAAAGCCAACTGCATTGTGTGCCAATGAAAGCCATATATACAGTACCAGTCAAAAGTTTGGACACACCTACTCATTCAAGGGTTTTGCTTTGTTTTTACTATTTTCTACATTGTAAAATAATAGTGAAGGCATCACAACTATGAAATAAAACATACGGAATCATGTAGTAACCAAAAAAAAGTGTTAAACAAATCTAAATATATTTTAGATTCTTCAAAGTTCTTTGCCTTGATGACAGCTTTGCACACTCTTGGCATTCTCTCAACCAGTTTCGTGAATAATGCTTTTCCAACAATCTTGAAGGAGTTCCCACATTTTCCTTCACTCTACGGTCCAACTCATCCCAAACCATCTCAATTGGGTTGAGGTGGGGTGATTGTGGAGGTCAGGTCATCTGATGCAGCATCATCACTCTACTCCTTGGTCAACTAGCCCTTACACAGCCTGGGGGTGTGTTTTGGGTCATTGTCCTGTTGAAAAACAAATGATAGTTCCAGGTGGGATGCCGTATCGCTGCTCAATGCTGTGGTAGCCATGCTGGTTAAGTGTGCCTTGAATTATAAGTAAATCACAGACCGTGTCACCAGCAAAGCACCATCACACCTCCTCCTCCATGCTTCATGGTGGGGACCACACATGCGGAGTTCATCCGTTTAACTACTCTACGTCTCACGAAGACACGGCGGTTGGAACCAAAAATCTAATTTGGACTCATAAGACCAAAGGAAAGATTTCCACTGGTCTGATGTCCATTGCTCGTGTTTCTTGGACCAAGCAAGTCTCTTGTTCTTATTGGTGTCCTTTAGTAGTGGTTTCTTTGTAGCAAATCGACCATGAAGGCCTGATTCACGCACTCCTCTGAACAGTTGATATTGAGATGTGTCTGTTACTTGAACTCTGTGAAGCATTTATTTAGGCTACAATTTCTGAGGTTGGGTAACTAATGAACTTATCCTCTGCAGCAGAGGTAACTCTGGGTCTTCCTTTCCTATGGTGGTACTCATGAGAGCCAGTTTCATCATCGAGCTTGATGGTTTTTGCGACTGCACTTGAAGAAACGTTCAATGTTCCGAATTGACTGACCTTCATGTCTTATAGTAATGATGGACTGTCATTTCTCTTTGTTTATTTGAGCTGTTCTTGCCATAATATGGACTTGGTCTTTCCCAAATAGGCCTATCTTCTGCATACCACGCTTACCTTGTCACAACCCAACTGATTGGCTCAAACGCATTAAGAAGGAAAGATATTCTACAAATTATCTTTTAAAAGGCCCACCTGTTAATTGAAATGCATTCCAGGTGACTACATCATGAAGCTGGTTGAGAGAATGCCAAGCTGTCGAGGCACACAAAGGGTGGCTACTTTAAAGAATTTAAAATATTAAATATATTTTGATTTAACACTTTTTTTTGTTATTACATGATTCCATATGTTATTTCATATTTTTGATGTCTTCACTATTACTCTACAATGTAAAAAACACTTGAATGAGTAGCTGTGTCCAAACTTGTGACTGGTACTGTATATATATATTTGTACTTCTGTCCATGTATATAGTGTACTTTTGTTACTCCTGAACTCACTGTAGTTCCTAGGGCAACCAATCGGCCCAATATACTCTAGTCCCCTCAAACTCAAATCTGGACCTCAAAGCCAGTTCCACTGCGTTTTTTCATTGTTCACCTCTAATCAGGCACTAATTTAGACCTGGGACTCCAGGTGGGTGTAATTAATTGTCAGGTAGAACAGAAAATCAGCAGGCTCCGGACCTCGTATCGTAGGAGTTGAATAGCCCTGCATCTAGTCTATTGCTCCCAGTGAAACAGACTAAGTGAACAGCACATTGCCCTGTTCGGCCTATGATTTTAAAACTGATTATCTTCCATCCCGACACAGTATGTAAGCAAGTCGACAAAACTATACGGCGAGGATTTTAATAATTTTTTACTTTAGCTAATTCTAGAGCTATTTAGCATGCTGTTGTGTTTCATAAAATAAGGATTATCTTACCATTAGCTACTCTGTATTTGAGCTGTACCTTGAAGAACAGGTCCCATATCATGCGTGTTTACTTTTGCATGAAGGTTTAGGATGAGAGATGACTTTAGGGGAGCATAATCTTCCAAATCTTTGTGCCATCAACGGATATCCAACTTTTGTATTGATTCATCAATGTCAAAAGGCCCTGTATGATCCATTTTGTATCGTCCCTTTTCAAAAAGCCAATCTTGATAGTGCATTCACTGCTGTTTGGTTGTGTATGAGTTGTTTGGTCCCAGAGCAGCAGCTGTAGTAGCCTACCATTTGAAGCTATGATGAACTGTCCACTTCATACATTCAATGTATGTGGTCTAGATGCGTCATGTGAGTGCACTAAGTTGAGGCCCTGTACAAATACTTCAGAAATAAATAAGTCCTTCCTATCTCGGTTGACATAATCACAGATCAGAATTGGTGGGATTGCTGAAAGTAGTAACCTTGCTGACACCTATCCAGTCTGATCTGTGCTTCACTCAAGGAAACAAGAAAATCATTTGAACAGGGCCCCTAGCCCTTACTCCATAGAAACTCCTGTAGATCTGAAAGAATCAGATAGATTTAAGCAATATGGCAATTGCTTTACCTTGTCCTCTAATGGGCTGGGTGGACTTTTCGCCATATTTCTTGTACCTATCTTTATAGTTTTAGATCTGCGTAAGTGCCTAGGGCTTGTGTGTCAATTTGGAAACATTAAATGTACACTACCGTTCAATAGTTTGGGGTCACATAGAAATGTCCTTGTTTTTGAAAGAAAAGCCCTTTTTTGTCATTAAAATAACATCAAATTGATCAGAAATATAGTGCAGACATTGATAATATGTTGTAAATGACTATTGTAGCTGGAAACGGCATATTTTTTATGGAATATCTACATAGGCGTACAGAGGCCCATTATCAGAAACCATCACGCCTGTGTTCCAATGCCACCTTTTGTTAGCTAATCCAAGTGTATCATTTTAAAAGGCTTATTGATCATTAGAAAACCATTTTGCAATTATGTTAGCACAGCTGGAAACTATTGTCCTGATTAAAGAAGCAATACAACTGGCCTTCTTTAGACTAGTTGAGTATCTGGAGCATCAGCATTTGTGGGTTCGATTATAGCTCAAAATGGCCAGAACCAAATAACTTTCTTCTGAAACTCATCAGTCTATTCTTGTTCTGAGAAATGAAGGCTATTCCATGCAAGAAATTGCCAAGAAACTGAAGATCTTGTACAACGCTGTGTACTACTCCCTTCACAGAACAGCGCAAATTGTCTCTAACCAGAATAGAAAGAGGAGTGGGAGGCCTCGGTGCACAACTGAGCAACAGAACAAGTACACAAGTGTCTAGTTTGAGAAACAGACGCCTCACAAGTCCTCAACTGGAAGCTTCATTAAATAGTACCCGCAAAACAGCAGTCTCAATGTCAACAGTGAAGAGGCGACTCCGGGATGCTTGCCTTCTAGGAAAGTTGCAAAGAAAAAGCCATATCTCAGACTGGCCAATAAAAATAAAAGATTAAAATGGGCAAAAGAACACAGAAATATTGGAAAAAAGAGTTATGGTCAGACGAATCTAAGTTTGAGGTGTTCAGATCACAAAGAAGAACATTCGTGAGACGCCAAAAAAATGAAAAGATGCTGGATAAGTGCTTGACGCCATCTGTCAAGCATGGGAGGAGGCAATGTGATGGTCTGGGTGTGCTTTGGTGGTGATAAAGTGGGAGATTTGTACAGGGTAAAAGGGATCTTGAAGAAGGAAGGCTATCACTCCATTTTGCAACGCCATGCCATACCCTGTGGACGGCACTTAATTGGAGGCAATTTCCTCCTAGGTGTTAATATCTCTAACATGAATGAATGAATGACTGACTATCATGTTATTATTGTTATTTTTTTAATCTCCTACATTTCTAAATTTGCCATTTTCTTAGACCCAAAATGATGCGTAATAATGCATAGGCTTCTTTATACTTTCAATTGGACATTTGAACCTGTTGGTGCATTGATAAATATAACTTTAGGCCATTGTACCACATGTCCAGCATTGGAATGGATTCTAATCTTGCGATGGTGCCCCACATGGAATATAGACCACAATGTTTATTCTTCTTTCAAATCTATTGGATGAAAAAGTGGACAATAAGTTAATTGTTCAATTTCAAGCCAACGACTAGATTCTTGATTTGACTCGCTGTCCAAAATTGGAGCTTGTGTATGTTTCATAAACCTATGCAGTTTCTGGTTTACTATTCCTGAAACATTTTCATTGTTTGAAACGGACTATATCAGAAGATTGAGTATTTTGTATACGATATTATTATTTTTTCTCTTTTTTGTATGTGTATCAGGATTGTATTGAAATGGGTATTGTGCCACTTTATGTTATCTTTAAATGTGCAATAAATGATATTTAAAGAGAGTTTTCATATCTTCATGTGTTCAAGTCTCTTAGTAAGTGTACATTTAATGAAACATTGAATACACTGACCGTAAATTGCTCTTGCTAAATGAATGACCAAAATGTACGTTATCCTGAATGCATTTCAATTAGCAGGTGTGCCTTCTTAAAAGTTCATTTGTTGAATTTCCTTCGAAACTGGCATCGTGAGGATCGCCAAAGGAAAGGAAGGCCCAGAGTTACCTCTGCTGCAGAGGATAAGTTCATTAGTTACCAGCCTCAGAAATTGCAGCCCAAATAAATGCTTCACAGAATCACAGACACATCTCAACATCAACTATTCAGAGGAGACTGCGTGAATCAGGACTTCATGGCAAAAATGCTGCAAAGAAACCACTACTAAAGGACACCAATGATAAGAAGAGACTTGCATGGGCCAAGGAACACAAGCAATGGACATTAGACCGGTGGAAATCTGTCCTTTGGTCTGATGAGTCCAAATTTGAGATTTCTGGTTCCAACCGCCATGTCTTTTTGAGATGCAGGGTAGGTGAAAGGGTAATCTCTTCAAGTGTGGTTCCCATCGTGAAGCACAGAGGAGGAGGTATGATGGTGTCTGTGATTTATTTAGAATTCAAAGTACACTTAACCAGCATGGCTACAACAGCATTCTGCAGCAATACGCCAGCCCATCTGGTGTGCGCTCAGTGGGACTATCATTTATTATTTCAACAGGAAAATGACCAAAACACTCTCCAGGCTGTGTAAGGGCTATTTGACCAAGAAGGAGAGTTATGGAGTGCTGCATCAGATGACCTGGCCTCCACAGTGAGTTGGACCGCAGAATGAAGGAAAAGCAGCCAAGAAGTGCTCAGCATATGTGGGAATTCCTTCAAGACTGTTGGAAAAGCATTCCAGGTGAAGCTGATTGAGAGAATGCCAAGAGTATAAAAAGCTGTCAAGGCAAAGAGTGACTACACTGTTTTAACACTGTTTTGGTTACTACATGATTCCATATGTGTTATTTTATAGTTTTGATGTCTTCACTATTATTCTACAATGTCGAAAATATTTCAAAAAAATTGTTAAAGTAAAGAAATACCTTGAAATGAGTAGGTGTGTACAAACTTTTGACGTGTGTGTGTGTGTGTGTGTGTATGTATGTCTATATACATACAGTTGAAGTCGGAAGTTTACATACACCTTAGCCAAATACATTTAAACTCAGTTTTTCACAATTCCTGACATTTAATCCTAGTAAAAATTCCATGTCTTAGGTCAGTTATGATCACAACTTTATTTTAAGAATGTGAAATGTCAGAATAATAGTAGAGAGAATGATTTATTTCAGCTTTTATTTCTTTCATCACATTCCCAGTGGGTCAGAAGTTTACATACACTCAATTAGTATTTGGTAGCATTGCCTTTACATTGTTTAACTTGGGTCAAACGTTTTGGGTAGCATTCCACAAGCTTCCCACAATAAGTTGGGTGAATTTTGGCCCATCCATCCTGACAGAGCTGGTGTAACTGAGTCAGGTTTGTAGGCCTTCTTGATCACACACGCTTTTTCAGCTCTGTCCACGCATTTTCTATAGGATTGAGGTCAGGGCTTTGTGATGGCCACTCCAATACCTTGACTTTGTTGTCCGTAAGCCATTTTGCCACAACTTTGGAAGTATGCTTGGGGTCGTTGTCCATTTGGAAGACCCATTTGCGACCAAGCTTTAACTTCCTGACTGATGTCTTGAGATGTTGCTTCAATATATCCACATAATTTTCTTGCCTCATGATGCCATCTATTTTGTGAAGTGAACCAGTCCCTTCTGCAGCAAAGCATCCCCACAACATAATGCTGCCACCCCCATGCTTCACGGTTGGGATGGTGTTCTTCGGCTTGCAAGCTTCCCCCTTTTTTTCTCCAAACATAATGATGGTCATTATGGCCAACATTTATATTGTTTTTCATCAGACCAGAGGACATTTCTCCAAAAAGTATGATCTTTGTCCCCATGTGCAGATGCAAACCGTAGTCTGGCTTTTTTTATATATTTTTTTGCCCCTTTTCTCCCCAAATTTCGTGGTATCCAATCGCTAGTAATTACTATCTTCTCTCATTGCTACAACTCCCGTACGGGCTAGGGAGAGACAAAGGTCGAAAGCCACGCGTCCTCCGAAGCACAACCCAACCAAGCCGTACTGCTTCTTAACACAGCGCGCCTCCAACCCGGAAGCCAGCCGCACCAATGTGTCGGAGGAAACACCGTGCACCTGGCCCCCTTGGTTAGCGCGCACTGCGCCCGGCCCGCCACAGGAGTCACTGGAGCGCGATGAGACAAGGATATCCCTACCGGCCAAACCCTCCCTAACCTGGACGACGCTAGCCCAATTGTGCGTCGCCCCACGGACCTCCCGGTCGCGGCCGGCTGCGACAGAGCCTGGGCGCGAACCCAGAGAGCTAGCACTGCGATGCAGTGCCCTAGACCACTGCGCCACCCGGGAGGCCAGTCTGGCTTTTTTATGGCGGTTTTAGAGCAGTGGCTTCTTCCTTGCCGAGCGGCCTTTCAAGTTATGTCCATATTGGACTCTTTTTACTGTGGATATAGATACTTTTGTACCTGTTTCCTCCAGCATCTTCACAAGGTCCTTTGCTGTTGTTCTGGGATTGATTTGCACTTTTCGCACCAAAGAACGTTCATCTCTACAAGGCAGAATGTGTCTCCTTCCTGAGCGGTATGACGGCTGCGTGGTCCCATGGTGTTAATACTTGCATACTATTGTTTGTACTGATGAATATGGTACCTTCAGGCATTTGGAAATTGCTCCCAAGGATGAACCAGACTTGTGAGGGTCTACACATTTTTTCCTAGGTCTTGGCTGATTTCTTTGGATTTTCCCATGATGTCAAGCAAAGAGGCACTGAGTTTGAAGGTAGGCCTTGAAATACATCCAATTGACTCAAATGATGTCAATTAGTCTAACAGAAGCTTCTAAAGCCATGACATAATTTTCTGGAATTTTCCAAGCTGTTTAAGGGCACAGTCAACTTAGTCTGTGTAAACTTCTGACCCACTGGAATTGTGATGCAGTGAAATAATCTGTCTGTAAACAATTGTTGGAAAAATTACTTGTGTCATACACTAAGTAGTCCTAACCGACTTGCCAAAACTATAGTTTGTTAACAAGAAATTTGTGGAGTGGATGAAAAACGAGTTTTAATGACTTCAACTTAAGTGTATGTAAACTTCCGACTTTACACGCACAGTATAGTCTCTTTATTTTTACTATTTTCTACATTCGTTGGAGTATCGATCACATTTTTACTAATACTACAGAACTTTGTTCTAAATCTGTATCCGTACTCATTGGATGCAGTGATCACAATATAGTGGCTATATCCAGGAAAGCCAAAGTTCCAACAGCTGGGCCTAAAATAGTGTATAAGAGATCATACAAATATTTTGCTGTGACTCTTATGTGGATGATGTTAAAAATATTTGTTGATCTGATGTGATTAATGAGAAGCATCCAGACGCTGCACCTGATGAATTTATGACTGACTGTTAGAACTGTTAAGTTTTGAAAAACTGTATGGTTGAAAGAGATGGGGCAAAAGGAGTGGCTAACAAGTCTGGCTGCACATCTGACTGGCTTACTTACTGCAAATTGAGAAATTATGTGACCAAACTCAACAAAAGAAGAAGAAACTTTATTATGAAGCCAAGATCAATGACATAAAGAATTATGGGGAAAAACGTTGTACTTCAAATAAAATTATGGGCAGAAAGGCAAATTTAACTCCATCTTTCATCAAATCAGATGGCTTATTCATTTAATATTTCATGAATATTTCATTTGCAAAGTGGGCAAACTTAGGCAGGAAATGCAACAAGGAACAGTGAGCAGTTGTATTCATGCATAAAAAAACTAATAACGAAAGAAAAGCATTTTGCAAGTTTGAATTTTGTAAAGTTAGTGTGGGAGAGCTGTAAATATTATTGTTATTGATCAGTAATGACACACCTGGCATTGACAACTTAGATGGAAAGCTACTGAGGATGGTAGCTGATTATAGCCACTCCTATCTGTCATATTTTAAATCTGAGCCTAGAGGAACCCCAGGCCTGGAAGGAACCCAAAGTAATTCCGCTACCCAAGAGAGGTAAATCGGCCTAAATAAGATTGCTGCCAGCTTTTGCAAACTGTTGGAAAGAATTGTGTTTGACCAAATACAATGCTATTTTTCTGGAAACAAATTAACAGACTTTCAGCATGCTTATAGAGAAGGGCACTCAACATGTACTGCACTGACTCAAATGACTGATGATTGGTTGAAAGAAATTGATAATAATAAGATTGTCGGAGCTGTACTGTTAGATTTCAGTGCAGCCTTTGATATTATTGATCATAACCTGTTGTTGAAAAAACATATGTGTTATGGCTTTTCAACCTCTGCCATATCGTGGATTCAGAGCTATCTAATATAACTCAGAGGATTTTCTTTAATTTGTCTGTTTTGGAATGGGTGGCCAGTAATAAACTGGTCCTGAACATCTCTAAAACTAAGAGCATTGTATTTGCTACAAATCATTCCTTAAGTTCTAGACCTCAGCTGAGTCTGGTAATGGATGGTGTGGCTGTTGAACAAGTTGAATAGACTAAATTACTTGGCATTACCTTAGATTGTAAACTGTCATGGTCAAAACATATAGATTCAATGGTTGTAAAGATGGGGAGAGGTCTGGCCATAATAAAGAGATGATCTGCTTCTTTGACACCACACTCCAAAAAGCAAGTTCTGCAGGCTCTAGTTTTGTTTAATCTTGATTATTGTCCAGTCGTGTGGTCCGGTGCTGCAAGGAAAGACCTAGTTAAGCTGCAGCTGGCCCAGAACAGAGCGGCACATTTTGCTCTTAATTGTATTTATATCAGAGGGTTGATACAAATACTATGCATGCTAGTCTCTCTTGGTTAAGAGTTGAGGAGAGACTGACTGCATCACTTCTTCTTTTTATAAGAAACAATGTGTTGTTGAAAATCCCAAATTGTTTGCATAGTTAACTTACACACAGCTCTGACACACACACTTATGCCACCAGGGGTCTTTTCAGTCCCCAAATCCAGATCAAATTCAAGAAAGCGTACAGTATTATATAGAGCCCTTATTGCATGGAATTTCCTTCCATCTCATATTGCTCAAATATCTAATATCTACTGACAGCTGTTGTCACGATCGTCAAAGGGAGAGAGAGCGGACCAAGGCGCAGCGTGTGCAAAATACATCTTCTCTTTAATTTGAAGAAGAACAAACCAAACAACAAAATGAAGAACGTGAAGCTATACAAGAACTAAGTGCAACACATGCAACATAGAACCTCGACAATTCCCCACCAACAGCTAAAGCCTATGGTTGCCTTAAATATGGCTCCCAATCAGAGACAACAATAACCAGCTGTCTCTAATTGAGACCCAATTCAGGCAACCATAGACTTTCCTAGAACCTACACTCAACCATAGACACAGCTAGACACATTCACTCAACACAAACCCATACACTACACCCAACACCCCCTTTACCATATAACCACCCAAAACCGACAAAACACAAACATTCCCCATGTCACACCCTGACCTAACTAAAATAATAAAGAAAACAAAGAATACTAAGGCCAGGGCGTGACATAACCCCCCCCCCCTTAAGGTGCGAACTCCGGGCGCACCAGTACAAAGTCTAGGGGAGGGTCTGGGTGGGCTTCCTTCCACGGCGGCGGCTCCGGCACTGGTCGTGGTCCCCACCCCACCACAGTCACTACCCACCTCCGTAGCCTCCTCCACATGGCCACCCTCCACCTTAACCCCACTGGATTAAGGGGCAGCACCAAACTAAGGGGCAGCACCGGACTAAGGGGCAGCACCGGACTAAGGGGCAGCACCGGACTAAGGGGCAGCACCGGACTAAGGGGCAGCACCGGACTAAGGGGCAGCACCGGACTAAGGGGCAGCACCGGACTAAGGGGCAGCACCGGACTAAGGGGCAGCACCAGGGTAAGGGGCAGCTCCGGACTGAGGGACGGCAGCTCCGGACTGAGGGACGGATCCTGGCTGGATGGCTCATGGTTGGCTGACGGATCTGGCTGCTCATGGCTGGCTGACGGATCTGGCTGCTCATGGCTGGCTGACGGATCTGGCTGCTCGTGGCTGGCTGACGGATCTGGCTGCTCGTGGCTGGCTGACGGATCTGGCTGCTCGTGGCTGGCCGACGGATCTGGCTGCTCGTGGCTGGCCGACGGATCTGGCTGCTCATGGCTGGCCGACGGATCTGGCTGCTCATGGCTGGCTGACGGATCTGGCTGCTCATGGCTGGCTGACGGATCTGGCTGCTCATGGCTGGCTGACGGATCTGGCTGCTCATGGCTGGTTGGCGGCTCTGGCTGCTCATAGCTGGTTGGCGGCTCTGGCAGATCCTGTCTGGTTGGCGGCTCTGGCAGATCCTGTCTGGTTGGTGGCTCTGGCAGATCCTGTCTGGTTGGCGGCTCTGGCAGATCCTGACTGACGAATGGCTCTAGCGGCTCCTGACTGACGAACGGCTCTGACGGCTCGGGACAGACGGGCGGCTCTGACGGCTCGGGGCAGACGGATGGCTCAGATGGCACTGGGTAGACGGATGGCTCAGATGGCGCTGGGTAGACGGATGGCTCAGATGGCGCTGGGTAGACGGATGGCTCAGATGGCGCTGGGTAGACGGATGGCTCAGATGGCGCTTGGCAGACGGATGGCTCAGATGGCGCTTGGCAGACGGGCAGTTCAGGCCCCGCTGTGCAGACGGCAGACTCTGGCCGGCTGAGGCGCACTGTAGGCCTGGTGCGTGGTGCCGGAACTGGTGTTACCTGGCTGGGGTCACGCACCTTCAGGCTAGTGCGGGGAGAAGAAACAGGGCATACTGGACCCTGGAGACGCACATTAGGCCTAGGGCGTGGTGCCGGAACTGGTGGTACCGGGCTGGGGACACGCATCTCATGGCTAGTGCGGGGAGCAGCAACAGGACGCACAGGACTCTGGGGACACACAGGAGGCTTGGTGCGTGGTGTAGGCACCAGTGGCAAAGGGCTGGAGACACGCACCATAGGGCTAGTGTGTGGAGGAGGCACTGGTGGTACTGGGTCGGGGCGGGGAGGTGGCGCCGGAAATACCAGACCGTGCATGCGTACTGGCTCCCTTGAGCACTGAGCCTGCCCAACCTTACCTGGTTGTATGCTCCCAGTCGCCCGACCAGTGCGGGGAGGTGGAATAACCCGCACCGGGCTATGTAGGCGAACCGGGGACACCATGCGTAAGGCTGTTGCCATGTACGCCGGCCCGAGGAGACGCACTGGTGACCAGATGCGTTGGGCCGGCTTCATGACATACGGCTCAACGCTCAATATAGCCCTGCCGATACGTGGAGCTGGAATGTACCGAACTGGGCTATGCATGCGTACAGGAGACACCATGCGCTCTGCTGCGTAACACGGTGTCTGCCCGTACTCTCGCTCTCCACGGTAAGTACAGGGAGTAGGCGCAGGTCTCCTACCTGACTTTGCCACACTCCCTTTAAGCCCCCCCCCCCAAGAAATTTTTGGGTTGTACTCACGGGCTTCCAGCCTTGCTTCCGTGCTGCCTCCTCATATCGCCTCCTCTCGGCTCTAGCTGCCTCCAGCTCTTCACGAGGGAGGCGATATTCTCCCGGTTGTGCCCAAGGCCCCTTACCATCCAGTATCTCCTCCCATGTCCATGAATCCTGTGTAGGTGGATCCTGTTGCCGCTTGACACGCCGCTTGGTCGTAGATTGGTGGGGAATTCTGTCACGATCGTCAAAGGGAGAGAGAGAGGACCAAGGCGCAGCGTGTGCAAAATACATCTTCTCTTTAATTTGAAGAAGAACAAACAAAACAACAAAATGACGAACGTGAAGCTATACAAGAACTAAGTGCAACACATGCAACATAGAACCTCGACATAGACAATTCCCCACCAACAGCTAAAGCCTATGGTTGCCTTAAATATGGCTCCCAATCAGAGACAACAATAACCAGCTGTCTCTAATTGAGACCCAATTCAGGCAACCATAGACTTTCCTAGAACCTACACTCAACCATAGACACAGCTAGACACATTCACTCAACACAAACCCATACACTACACCCAACACCCCCTTTACCATATAACCACCCAAAACCGACAAAACACAAACATTCCCCATGTCACACCCTGACCTAACTAAAATAATAAAGAAAACAAAGAATACTAAGGCCAGGGCGTGACAGCTGTCTGGGTTCAGGTCTTGATGAGCAAAAAGGTTTCTTTGCTTTTCTGATAGTTCCTGAGTCTTATCTCCTTGGTGTTTCATGATTGTGGGTAATCTGTAAAAATGTATGCAGTGGTCTTCCACCACGAAGATGGCGTATGTCACCTGGCAACCGTCTATAAGAGTTATGATATCATGGGAATATCTCTCACCTTTATTGATGACACTTTAATTTAGCTTGTGAGTCCAGTGAGAAGTTTATTCTCCAGGGCTCTATCTCAATTTGTCTGTCTGCGAGTCCTTGCATTCTGTCTCCTTGCCTCCTCAACCATGTTGGAAGAGAAGGTCCAGGGTCCTTCCTCTCGGACCTCATTCTCCAATGCATTTGGAGACTGAGGCGTAGGAGAGAGAATGTGAGGTATCAAGGAAAGAGGAATTCAGAAGGAGACTTGGGATGTATTTTGATGTATTTTGATTATTTGTTTCGGTATTGGATGAGAAGATCTGAGAAGAAGATATTCTACAATTCCTTCTGATGTTATGAGAAGGAGGCGAGGGGAGATGTGAGTAATGGAGGAAAATAATCAAATACAACATGTACTGTATGCAGATACGACATGTACTGTAACTTACTGACACACATCAGCTGCACAAAGTGTGTGTGTCCCAAATGGCACTCTAATCCCTATTTAATGCATTATTTTTGACTAAAGCCCTATGGGCCCTGGTCAAAATTAGTGCACTATATAGGGAACACGGTGCCATTTGAGACATACCCACAGTATTCTCAAGATGTTCCATTTATCCAACACAAGGAGGCAGTATTTTACTATTGTAGCATGGCCACTAACTGTAAAGCGACACCCTCGTTAGCATACATAAATGCTAATTAAAGATTACAGTCTTGTATATTGACCTAGATCTGATCTATTTTCCTCATGTTTTTGTCATATTTACTCATTTACAAACAAGAATGCAGAGCTCAAAGGCATGGACATACAGTATGACATGTTATAGGCCTACAAGTTTTTCATTAACCTTTAATCGACCCTATCCATGAACAATAACATTCCATTAGTAGATCTATAGATACTGGCTGTGGACTTCCTGTCTTCCACTGCAAAGTGCATACCCTTATTAACTAACACATGTATTCATGGAACTGTTAATTGACAACAGATGGCCTCGCCGCATTAATCAATGTACATATTGAATAAATCAGCAGCTGAAGTTACACCACTAACGAGTAGCTAAGTTGTTCTGCGGTCTACTGTTGTTCTGTAAATAGGAACGAAATTAATATCTGAGGAAATATAGATAACTTTTTTTTCATTTGGTGCCATCCGTTGCAGAATACTAGTGTCTGTTTCTCTCTGATTCTTTTTGTGTGTGAGTTATGAGTGTACTTCAACTGTAACCTTTTCTTCATTGTAATTTTATTTATTTATAGTTAAACATTTTAGCTGGGCTAATTGAGTGACTGTCAGTGACTGACCTAAGAGAAAAACTGCTGATGAACAATCCAATTTTTTAATTGCACCTTGTGGTTTTTACTATACTAACTCGCAACAATAAGTTATGACCCCACTGACCACTTATGTTGCTTATGCCCAGGGCCGGCCCTGTGTGTGTGTGTATATATATATGTGTGTGCGCTTGTGTGTTCATGTCTGGCTGTGGGGCTGTTGTTTTTCCCATCTGCTGTGCTCGGCGCTAGTCATTTATCTCAGTTATCCTGACAGTGTCAGAGCTCCATCTGTGAAAACAGTAAATGCACTGACTCACTCCTACGCCACTCTCTTAGTAACTGCCATCGATACCAGGCATGGGAGATCAGTGCATTGCTCCCAGCCGCGCACACACACACACACACACACACACACACACACACGTGATAAACACACACACAGGGCTACTATAGTTACCATTTGTTATCAAATCAAATTTTATTGGTCACATACACATGGTTAATAGATGTTATTGTGAGTGTAGCGAAATGCTTGTGCTTCTAGTCCCGACAGTGCAGCAATATCTAACAAGTAATATCTAACAATTCCCCAATAAATACCTAATACACACAAATCTAAGTAAAGGAATGGAAGAAGAATATATAAATATATGGATGAGCAATGACAGAGCGGCATAGGCTAAGATGCAAGAGATAGTATAGAATAAGTATATACATATGAGATGGGTAACGCAAGATATGTAAACATTATTAAAGTGGCCAAGGCTTTCAAGTCTGTATGTAGGCAGCAGCCTCTCTGAGCTAGTGATGGCCGTTTTGCAGTCTGATGGCCTTGAGATAGAAGCTGTTTTTCAGCCTCTCGGTCCCAGCTTTGATGCACCTGTACAGACCTCGCCTTCTGGGTGGTAGCGGGGTGAAAAGGCAGTGGCCTGGGTGGTTGTTGTCCTTGATGATCTTTTTGGCCTTCCAGTGACATCGGGTGCTGTAGGTGTCCTGAAAGGCAGATAGTTTGCCACCGGTGATGTGTTGTGCAGTCCGCACCACCCTCTGGAGAGCCCTGCGGTTGTGGGTGGTGCAGTTGCCGTACCAGGCAGTGATACAGCCCAACAGGATGCTCTCAATTGTACACCTGTAAAAGTTTGTGATGGTTTTAGGTGACAAGCCAAATTTCTTCATCTCCTGAGGTTGAAGAGACGCTGTTGAGCCTTCTTCACCACACTGTCTGTGTGGGTAAACCATTTCAGAATGTCATAGAAGTGTATACCGAGGAACTTAAAACTTTCTACCTTCTCCATTGCTGTCCCGTCATTGTGGATAGGGGGGTGCTTTCTCTGCTGTTTCCTGAAGTCCACAATCATCTCCTTTGTTTTGTTGACGTTGAGTGAGAGGTTATTTTCCTGACACCACACTCCGAGACCCCTCACCTCCCTGTAGGCTGTCTCGTTGTTGTTGGTAATCAAGCCCACTACTGTTGGGCCGTCTGCAAACTTGATGATTGAGATGGAGGCGTGCATGGCCACGCAGTTATGGGTGAACAGGGAGTACAGGAGGGGGCTGAGCATGCACCCTTGTGGGGCACCAGTGTTGAGGATCAGCGGAGTGGAGATGTTGTTTCCTACCTTCACAACCTGGGGGCGGCCCGTCAGGAGGTCCAGGACCAAATTGCACATGGCGGGGTTAAGACCCAGGGCCTCAAGCTTAATGATGAGCTTGGAGGGTACTATGGTGTTGAATGCTGAGCTATAGTCAATGAACAGCATTCTTACATAGGTATTCCTCTTGTCCCAATGGGATAGGGCAGTGTGCAGTGTTATGGCGATTGCATCGTCTGTGGACCTATTGAGGCGATAAGCAAATTGAAGTGGGTCTTGGGTGACAGGTAAGGTGGAGGTGATATGATCCTTGACTAGTCTCTCAAAGCACTTTATGATGACAGAAGTGAGTGCAATGGGGCGATAGTCATTTAATTCAGTTACCTTTGCATTCTTGGGTACAGGAACAATGGTGGCCATCTTGAAGCATGTGGGGACAGCAGACTGGGATAGGAAGAGTTTGAATATGTCTGTAAACACACCAGCCAGCTGGTCTGCGCATGCTCTGAGGACGCGGCTAGGGATGCCGTCTGGGCCGGCAGCCTTGCGAGGGTTGACACGTTTAAATGTCTTACTCACGTGAGCCACAGAGGAGAGCCCACAGTCTTTGGTAGCGGGCTGCGTCGGAGGAACTGTATTATCCTCAAAGTGGGTAAAGAAGGTGTTTAGTTTGTCTGGAAGCAAGAAGTCGATCTCCGTGAAATGGCTGGTTTTCCTTTTGTAGTCTGTGATTGTCTGTTGACTCTGCCACATTCGTCTCGTGTCTGAGCCGTTGAATTGCGACTCCTTTGTCTCTATACTGACAGTTTGCTTGTTTGATTGCCTTGTGGAGGGAATAACTGCACTGTTTGTATTCGGCCAAATTCACAGTCACCTTTCCATGGTTAAATGCGGTGGTTCGCGCTTTCAGTTTTGCACGACTGCCTGCCCATCTATCCATGGTTTCTGGTTAGGGTAGGTTTTAATAGTCACAGTGGGTACAATATCTCCTATACACTTCCTTATAAATTCACTCACCAAATCAGCGTATTCGTCAATATTATTCTCTGAGCCTACCCGGAACATATCCCAGTCCGCGTGATCAAAACAATCACGTAGTATGGATTCCGATTGGTCAGACCAGCGTTGAATAGCACGGGTACTTCCTGTTTGAGTTTCTGCCTATAGGAAGGGAGGAGCAAAATGGAGTTGTGGTCAGATTTGCCGAAAGGAAAGGCCTTGTATGCATCGCAAAAGTTAGAGTAACAATGGTCCAGTGTTTTGCCAGCGTGAGTGCTACAGTCAATATTCTGATAGAATTTAGGTAGCCTTGTTCTCAAATTTGCTTTGTTAAAATCCCCAGATACAATAATGCTGCTTCATGATATATGGTTTCCAGTATGCATAAAGTCCAGTGAAGTTCCTTGAGGGCCGTCGTGGTATCGGCTTGAGGGGGGATATACACGGCTGTGACAATAACCAAAGAGAATTATTTTTGGAGATAATACGGTCAGCATTTGATTGTGAGAAATTCTAGGTCAGATGAACAAAATGACTTGAGTTCATGTATGTTGTTACAATTACACCATGAGTCGTAAATCATGAAACATACACCCCCATCCTTCTTCTTCCCGGAGAGATGTTGATTCCTGTCAGCGCGACGCACTGAGAATCCAGGTGGCTGTACCGACTCCGTCAGCATATCCCAAGAGAACCATGTTCCCGTGAAACAGAGTATGTTACAATCCCTGGTGTCTCTCTGGAAAGCAACCCTTGCCCTGATTTTGTCGACCTTGTTATCTAGGGACCGGACATTAGCGAGTAATATACTCGAAAGCGGTGGCTGGTGTGCGCGCCTCCGAAGTCTCATCAGAAGACCGCTCTCCATCTCCCCCTTCTCCGGTGGTGTTGTTTTGGGTCGGCCTCTGGAATCAGTTCAAATGCTCTGGGTGGTGCAGACAAAGGATCCGCTACGGGAAAGTCGTATTCCTGGTCGTAGAGCTGGTAAGATGACGTCGCTCTTATATCCAATAGTTCTTCCCAGCTGTATGTAATAACACTTAAGATTTTCTGGGCTAACAATGTAAGCAATAATACATAAAAAACAGAATACCGAGGAGCCCTCTCTGTTGGCGCCATCTCGCCATCTTGACAGAGGCATGGCAAGTCCAGAAGGAGTGCCCTTTGGCTCTAAAAAGCCTTGACCTACTGTCACTCTGAGTTTGCGTGATCTGAGGGCAACTTTCCAAAAATGGCCTGAAGGCACAGGTGAATTTACAATGAAGAGATCGCAGTTAACATACAGCCAGCCTTTCCTATAACTCCTATACATTTTTATTACATATCCGAGAATACCCCCTGCTGAAGTTTATAACATTAGCCCCAGGATACAAAGACCATTCGAAGACCATGTAGTCATGTCTCTATTGTGATCTATGGCTAATACATGGGGGTGGAGGAGAGCGAGCGAGAGGGATGCCAGAGCCAAAATTAATGACTGGATGACTGGGAATCAAGGAGGAAGAAGAAAGATGGAGGGGGGCAATAAAGTACAGAGGGAAGCAGGCACACGTGTTCCCGTCTGGACTGCAACAGGGGAGAGCAGATATGACCAAGAGTAACTAGCAGGTTATGTTTTTGCAAGTCTGTAACCCTAACACTCCTCCTCACATAAAAACCTAACTCTTACTCCCTCCCCCGCTTCCCCCTTCCTCATCCAAACAACAGGCATCTGGGGTGGGGTTGTGACATCATTCGACCTCCGAAATGATGCTAAGTATAAAGCATGCCCATTATGATTGAGTGAATATGAACATGCATTTTTCTGTCTTTTTCTAAATATCGATTTTCAAAGCTTGCTTTTACCAGACCTGTAGTACCGATTGCAGTAGTCATCGTAACTTGGAAAGCTATGACACAAATTTCATTTCCATTACAGATATGTCAATGAGCTTCTCTGGCTTTCTGGAAACATCAACCACAGTTTCCAATGCTTGTTCATTATCGGGCCCACTGAGTTATGTAATACATAACGGCCTGAAAAAGCTACTCAATCACTCTATAAATAATTTACCATAGTTTCCAAGACAAAAAAATCACATTCTACAATCAAGACCTTTCAACTTCTACTTTATGAATGACTGTTAAACCTTCAATCTTTAAGGGATAGTTCACCCAAATTGCAAAATGACAAAGTTTCCTTACTCTGTAAGCAGTCTATGGACATGGTATGACAGCAATCCATGCTTTGGTTTTCTTTACCTTGCTGTCTTACCTTATCCATAGCCTGCCTACAGGGTAAGGAAATCAATACGTAATTTTGAAATTTGGGTGAACTGTCCCTTTAACTCAATTCAGTCTCTTTGATTGAATTCAATTTTAATCTGGTGTTTAAGTTATCATGAGAGGAGAGGAGAATTTCAACCTTTTGACTGAGCAGGTGTGCTACAAACTAAAAGTGTAATCATATGCTCTTTGTGGTGAGTCACGGTGATTGTTGACAGAGCGGTTTGGATCCATTTGTTGTTTTTACCTGCATGTCTCAAAGGTTTTCTGCCTGGCTTGTGGTGTGTGAGCTCATTGCGATGTTGCTCCGCTCAACGCCCGCTAGCTATTGTGTACATCAAAGTGTCACGCTGGCAAGAGTTTTACACCACAAGAAGTAAGTCCTGACTTGTCAGCGCGCTTGTATCAAGATTATTTTGATACACATGAAAAAGCGTGCAAGATGCCTGGAAATGTGTACCATGTTCTCAGCCGAACTGATGTTGTTGCAGCATGGATATGGAGTGTTTACCCGCTGTCAAGTTCAGAGGTTCATGGAGCGTTTTGAATTGATTTCTCTCACTATAGCAAGCCATGTTGCTTAGATGTGTGAAATGTGACTAATGTAGAATTCTTACATTCAACAATCATATTCCTATTGATGCAATGTCTCTTCTTCTGGTGATCTACAATGAGGAACTGTCCGTTTTATATTTTATTCAATAAACTGGGTTTGAACGCAATACATTGTTGATAAGGCCTACTGACAAACTTTCTTAGTGCATACAATGTATGTCTGATTTTGTCTGCTGTATTTGAATGGAGTTTATTCAGTGTGGGTGGTACTCTGACTTGAGATTCACACCCTTAACTCTCCCATTGACCCCAATGAATGATTAACGTTAAAGTCTGACCTGTGCACACTTATCTCAACTCTTAATCGGGCCCTGTGTGCATACAGTATGTGTTATAGCTGGAATGGATATACAACCTTCTCGGTAACCTCACTGCCCCCATTTCCTCCCAATGCATTTTTACGACAAACACATCACGCATTCTGAATTGTCCCTCTCTCCACACCCTACTCTTTCCTCTCTTATTCCTCTCTCCACTTGCTCTCTGTCACACTCACTCTCTCTTCCCTTCCTTCACTCACTTTCTGTCACATTCTTCTCTCTCACTCTTCTCTCTCACTCTCTTTTCCTCAGTCATAGCAATACACCATCTCCCTCTCTCCTTGTTGATTTTTACAACTTTGCATTACATTCACTTTTCGGGCCTCTCCTCGACCCCCACTTCCACAAATCCCACCCGTGGCATTCATCATCCACTATTGGCCCATTCATCATCGGGCATGAAAGGGCTCTGCAGACAGGGCTAGGGGGGCTAGCAAACATCCCCAGGAATGTAGTGTTGCTGTCAAATTTCTAATGCTTTGCAGCAGTTTACAGCATGTTTCTAAGGGGGAAGAAGACTCCCCAAAGTATGATGGAGCGCAATGTGATGAAAACTTCCTGATAGTTCCTCTAATCTGAGAGGGAGATATTTTCAAAATGTATGTCTTACATTCAACAGAAATGCAGTTTCAGTTGATTTGGAATAGGTTAAAATAATGTTGACCAGCTTCAGGCATTTTGATATCCTTCCAAGTTGAAACAATCTGTTTTGTTACAATTCTATTGTGGTATTTCATTTGGGGTCAAAAAGAAGTTAAGTTTAAAAATAACTGTCCACTCTGACATAGTAGGGTGAGAAAAGGAGAACCTGGTCTCGGATTTAGGAGCCGACTTACTATGACAGACACAACCCCAAATATTTACTAGTGGTTAATGATTACAAGCATACAAACTGGGCCCGGTTTCCGGATTACGATGGAATTTAGGCTTACAAGTGTTTTAACGATCAGAGATATAACGATGCTCTTACAATGGTTCTAAAAATGAATTTAGCCTTAAGATGCTTTTGGGAAACTGGGCCCTTGGTGATTGTATTTGAAATGAACGATTAGTCAGAACTTGTTCTGCATACTAGTGGATACCAATCTCCTCTCACACAGCCTAATAGTTGTGTAGTGAGAGAAGGAAAAAATATGGACAATGCAATGCAGAGGTGAAAATCTAACAGACTGTACAACAAAAGCCCAGGGGCCTCATTTATCAATACTGCATAGAAATTATTCTAAAATAACTACTTACGAACGGATTTAAGAATGTTCGTACGCATAGAGAAAGGGTGATTTATCAAACAATCTTACGAGTGTCATATGCACACCGGTAGAAGATTACCGTTGATAAATACCAATTGTTCTCAGCCTCAGTGCTCGTGCACGACCTTGGCTATTTATATTTTGAAATGCCCCTAATTAACCATAAGGTAAAAATTATCCCTTTAAAGCCCGTTGGAATATACAATGCCATAACATGAAATACAATTGCGCAACCACAACAAAACTAAGAAAAAAAAGTTTTCAGAGAGTGACATAGAGGTCCTAGTGTCAGAGATTGATTACAACTAAAAGGATTTATTTGGCTCTCTCAGTTGTGGTTTGACCGGTAAAAAGAAAAACATAGCTACAAAGAGAGGACCACCGAGTACCACAGTATGAGCCATAATACCCATAAAACCTAGCGTTAAAACCCAGAAATAGTTCCAATCGAGATTTTAGGACTACTTCATTTAAGGTTTGTGTTTCGTGTAGACTTACTCTGGCGTGACGTTTTGATAATCAAAAAATCTCTCTTGGACAAGGTAAGCCATGTTTGCAAGCTGCTAATAATTTTTGGGGGTTAGGACAAAGATCTGTGGTTAGCTAGCACCCCGTATTATCAACATATTCAACAGCATTTAGAAATATATTACCTTCAACAGTGTTATCTTGTGATCAAGCTATCAATGTTTTGTGATTATTGGTGTCATAAAAATGTTAGCTAATGGGTTAACAATTAGCATGTTTGACATTTCAGTGGAAATACTACTACTATCAGCTTTTTGATAAGCGGTTTAGCAAAACAAATACGTCCCGTATTAACAGCGTACGGTCCCCAGTTATTGGCCACCTTACTATTTTGTTCAATTAAAAGATATACAGTTGAAGTCGGAAGTTGACATACATTTAGGTTGGAGTCAATTAAACTATTTCCTGTTAACAAATTATACTTTTGGCAAGTCGTTTAGGACATCTAATTTGTGCATGACACAAGTAATTTTTCCAACAATTGTTTACAGACAGATTATTTCACTTATAATTCACTGTATCACAATTCCAGTGGGTCAGAGGTTTCCATACACTAAGTTGACTGTGCCTTTAAACAGCTTGGAAAATTCCAGAAAACGATGTCATGGCTTTAGAAGCTTCTGATAGACTAATTGACATCATTTGAGTCAATTGGAGGTGTACCTGTGGATGTATTTCAAGGCCTACCTTCAAACTCAGTGACTCTTTGCTTGACTTCATGGGAAAATCAAAAAGAAATCAGCCAAGACCTCAGAAAAAAAATTGTAGACCTCCACAAGTCTAGTTCATTCTTGGGAGAAATTTCCAAATGCCTGAAGGTACCACATTCATTTGTACAAACAATAGTAACTAAGTATAAACACCATGGGACCACATAGCCGTCATACCGCTCAGGAAGGAGACGCGTTCTGTCTAGAGATGAACATACTTTGGTGCAAAAAGTGCAAATCAATCCCAGAACAACAGCAAAGGACCTTGTGAAGATGCTGGAGGAAATAGGTACACAAGTATTTATATCCACATTAAAACGAGTCCTATATCAACATAACCTGAAAAGTCGCTCAGCAAGGAACAGACCACTGCTCCAAAATCGCCATAAAAAGCCAGACTACGGTTTGCGTCTGCACATGGGGACAAAGATCATACTTTTTGGAGAAATGTCCTCTGGTCTGATGAAACAAAAATAGAACTGTTTGGCCATAATGACCATTGTTATGTTTGGAGGAAAAAGGGGGAGGCTTGCAAGCCGAAGAACACCATCCCAACCGTGAAGCACGGGGATGGCAGCATCATGCTGTGGGGGTGCTTTGCTCCAGGAGGGACTGGTGCACTTCACAAAATAGATGGCATCATGAGAAAGGAAAATTATGTGGATATATTGAAGCAACATCTCAAGACATCAGTCAAAATGGCTTAAGGACAACAAAGTCAAGGTATTGGAGTGGTCATCACAAAGCCCTGACCTCAATCCTATAGAAAATGTGTGGGCAGAACTGAAAAAGCGTGTGCGAGCAAGAAGGCCTACAAACCTGACTCAGTTACACCAGCTTTGTCAGGAGGAATGGGTCAAAATTCACCCAACTTATTGTGGGAAGCTTATGGAAGGCTACCCAAAACATTTGACCCAAGTTAAACAATTGAAAGGCAATGCTACCAAATACTAATTGAGTGTATGTACACTTCTGACCCTCTGGGAATGTGATGTAAGAAATAAAAGCTGAAATAAATTACTCTCTACTATTATTCTGACATTTCACATTCTTAAAATAAAGTGGTGATCGTAACTGACCTAAGAAAGGTTTTTTTACTAGGATTTTAAATATCAGGAATTTTGTAGGAATTTTAAATGGAGTTTTAAATTATTTTTAAATGGAGTTTAAATGTATTTGCCTAACTTTCGACTTCAACTGTATCTGTTCAATGTTGTTCAAAAAAGAGACACCAACATCGTATCTGAAGTGTTTACTATAGTTGGCTAGCCTTCCAGTAAAAAAAAATTACTTGCCTGTCAACTTTTCATTGCATAGCCTGGTGCGCCCTCCGGTAGGCTCTTAAAAATTCTTCTTCACTAACATCTTCTTCAGTGTTGTAACCAAATAATGTCTCATTATTTATTTAAAGATTAGTCTTATGTTTTGAGAAAGTAGATAACAGTTTAAGACTAACATATAATGAGTATGAATAATTTAGGTAAAAAGTTGGATATTAAATTATGTGTGGTCTGTCGCTCAAAAATGTGTGTGTATATATATATATAGGATGACTGCAAGAAATGCAAGCTAACGTTAATTAGCTGTCAATAGACAATTAGCTGTCAATAGATAATAGACAAGGTTTTGAGAGTTTTCAAAAAGTAATATATATATATATATTATTATATAGATATATATATATATATAGATAATAGACAAGGTTTTGAGAGTTTTCAAAAAGTATATATATATATATATATTACTTTTTGAAAACTCTCAAAACCTTGTCTATTATCTATTGACAGCTAATTGTCTATTGACAGCTAATTAACGTTAGCTTGCATTTTTTGCAGTCATCCTTTCTCACATGGTGACATATTTGCTAACATTATCCCACGAGGTAATATTTAGCTAGGTAGTTAACATTAGCTCACCGTTTATGTAGTCAGACTTTTCTAAGTGGTGACATGCTAGCTAACCAACTATCCTTGCCATGGTGGCACGAACTGTAAGCTAATGTTAATTAGCTAGTTAAATATCACCTGGTGGGCTAGCTACTTAGGCACCTTGGTTGGCTAGTTAGCTACATTAGCTAAAGTCGGCTAGCTAGCTCACAAAGGAGTTGTGGGCTCAATGTTTTCCCCATACAAAACACAGAAATGGTTTTGTTCCACGAGTGCAGCTGTTGTACATGACTATTCAAATGACCTGTGAAGTCAGTTAGAAATGTCAGCAGGGATGGATATTAAGCTAGCCCGAGGATAGTACTTTACAGACTGGGCTAGTAGACCAGTGGAGGCTCCTCAGAGGAGGAAGGGGAGTACCATCCTCCTCAGTGAATTTCAGAAAAATGTAAATAGTGAAACATTAAAAAGTTATCCTTTTTAGATAAAATTATACTAAATATATTCACGTCACCAAATAATTTATTAAAATTCATTGTTTTGCAATGAAGGTCTACAGTAGCCTCAGCAGCACTCTGTAGGGTAGCACCATGGTGTAGCCGGAGGACAGATAGCTTCTGTTCTCCTCTGGGTACATTGACTTCAATACAAAACCTAGAAAGCTCTTGATTCTCACACCCTTATATAAGCTATGTTCGAATACTAAATGTTTGGTAATGAGTATATACTACATACTATGTACTATTAGTTAATGTAAGTATACTGTAAAATAGCAGTATGCTTTCAGTTGAGTATACTAGCTCTTCGCCTGTCTATCGGAAGTTGATGCTGTTTCTATGCAACCTCTTGCTAGCTAGTTAGCATAACAAATGACTAGTTAACTTCTTCTGGCTTCAAGCCCGAGGTCGGTACACTTATGACAACAGCCAGCTCAAGTGCAGGGCGCGAAATTCAAAATATATTTTTTAGAAATATTTAACTTTCACACATTAACAAGTCCAATACAGTATTTGAAAGATAAACATCTTGTGAATCCAGCCAACATGTCTGATTTTTAAAATGTTTTACACCGAAAACACCACGTATATTTATGTTAGCTCACCACCAAATACAAAAAAGGACAGACATTTTTCACAGCACAGGTAGCATGCACAAAGCCAACCTAACTAACCAAGAACCAACCAAACTAACCAAGAAACAACTTCATCAGATTTTTGTCTTATAACATGTTATTCAATAAATCTATGTTTTGTTCGAAAAATGTGCATATTTGAGCTATAAATCAGTTTTACATTGCAGCTACCATCACAGCTACCGTCAGAAATAGCACCGAAGCAGCCAGAGTAATTACAGACACCAACGTCAAATACATAAATACTCATCATAAAACATTTCTGAAAAATACATGGTGTACAGCAAATGAAAGACAGGCATCTTGTGATTCCAGCCAATATTTCCGATTTCTTAAGTGTTTTAAAGCGAAAACACAATATAGCATTATATTAGCTTACCACAATAGCCAGAAACACAAGCCACTCCCCAGCAGCAAAAGTTAGCGATCGTAACAAACCAGCAAAAGATATATAATTTTTGACTAACCTTGATAAGCTTCATCAGATGACAGTCCTATAACATCAGGTTATACATACACTTATGTTTTGTTCGAAAATGTGCATATTTAGAGCTGAAATCAGTGGTTATACATTGTGCTAACGTAGCATCTTTTTCCCACAACGTCCGGATATTTTTCTGACACTCACATATTCTGACCAAATAACTATTAATAAACATAACTAAAAAATACATGTTGTATAGGAAACGATAGATACACTAGTTCTTAATGCAATCGCCGTGTTAGAATTCTAAAAATAACTTCATTACGATATGCAGTTTACGTTATGGCGAGAGCGTGCCCAAAACCTGGACGCAAACTACTAGTACACATGTACGACAGATATATGAAATAACATCATAAAATGGGTCCTACTTTTGATGATCTTCCATCAGAATGTTGTACAAGGGGTCCTTTGTCCAGAACAATCGTTGTTTGGATTTAGAATGTCCTCTTCTCCAGTCAATTAGCACGGAAAGCTAGCAAAGTGGCGCGAAGCTCTCCTTCCTGAACATACGCAGACAAAGCAACATGCCTAACGCCCCGAAAAAATTTCAATAATCTAATAAAACTATCTTGAAAAAACATACTTTACGATGATATTGTCACATGTATCAAATAAAATCAAAGCCGGAGATATTAGTCGTCTATAACGACAGCCTTACAGAAGGCAATACCAGGTCCCTTCTCGCGCGCTCCAGAAAACAGGAAACTGGTGACACGTCATACAAAGAGCTTTTATTCGACCCCAGATCAAGTTATACACTCCATTTCTTCTCTCTCTGCCTGTCGACATCTAGTGGGAGACGTATGAAGTGCATGTATACTGATATATATCAAGGACATTTATAGGCAGGCCCTAGAACAGAGCATCGATTTCAGATTTTCCACTTCCTGTCAGGAAGTTTGCTGCAAAATGAGTTCTGTTTTACTCACAGATATAATTCAAACGGTTTTAGAAACTAGAGAGTGTTTTCTATCCAATAGTAATAATAATATGCATATTGTACGAGCAAGAATTGAGTACGAGGCCGTTTGAAATGGGCACCTTTTATCCAGGCTACTCAATACTGCCCCTGCAGCCCAAACAGGTTAAACATTTTTCCACTTCGGGTGTGTTCTTAAATTCAATCTGGAGTGCCAGAGTGCGCTCGTAAATTCAGAGCACACACTGGACACTCAGGCTGAGGACGGGTCAATTCGAATGTTCTGACATTACAACGGCAGTCAAGCTCCCAGGCTAACATCGGCTAGCTTGCTAGCTACTTCCAGACACAAATGAGACCACTCTGACCATTTTACTCACCCTAGCAGAACTGGTTAGGCAGTTTTCATGTTATCCAGAGCCTTGGTGACTGTAACTGTGCTGCTGGCAACAATTCCATTGCTGACGTTTACTGACACCAGCCATATTCAACGGGTGTTCGTAAATTCATTATTCTGCGCTCTGGTACACTCAGACGAGAGTGCTCTGAAATCGGTAGAAATAGATAGCCAGAGCAAATTTGTGAAAGTATCCGAATGTCCATTGAGAACGCACGACTATACCATTTAGCAAAGCTAAGAATGACAGGAATAATCAAGTCAATAAACGTTGGGTAGTTTGATAGCCTATAGTTAATATACTGGCAAGTTTCATGTATAAGTAGCCAACTAACGTTAGGTAGCTTGCAAACATACCGGTACATATTGCTGTAATGATATGCTATGTGGTTCTTAAGGACAGCGTAGCTAACAAATTGTCAGCCAGCATAACGTGTAAGGTAACTTTTTTGAACAATTCCTGAAGAATTGCATTATGGGCCCTAAAGTACGGAAATAGTGTCCTCTGCGTGTATACTTCATATTTTGACGATTTTAGTACGCCATCCGGGAACTTGTGGCATACTAACTATATCCATACTATGACCAATAAGCATAATATATACTCAATTCACGTCACAAATATTACAGTTAGTGCGGTTAGTATGAGTATTCGAACACAGCTATAGACTTACACAGTAATTATGACAACGAGGGAGGACGTCCTCCAACCTATCAGAGCTCTTGCAGCATGAACTGACATGGTGTCCACCCAATCAAAGGATCAGAAAATTAATCCAGTACTGAAATTATAAGATACAGCTAGTGCATAAAATGTGGTGAGTAGTTGACTCAAAGAGAGAGAAAGACAATAGCTGAATAGTTTTGAACAAATTAATTTCTTCCAAAATTAAGGAGAAGCAAAACAGAGAGAGAGCTATATTTTGTATTATATACATATTGTTACTTTTATTTTCACTTTCTTAGCTAGCGAATGGAGCTAGCTAGTTTAGCCTCCTCAAACACCCAGTTCAAACAGAGAGGGATGCTATGTTAGCTAGCTGGCTATGGCTATCCAACACTGGAACTCTTCCAAGTCAAGGTAAGCTTTTGGTTTTATTAATTTATTGCCACTGGGGCCCGCCAGTGTAACTGCTAAACTGCTTGCTATACACTGTACTGCATGATTGTAGCTGATTTATAAATCTGTAGTTCTAGTAGCTATGTTGACTAGGATGTTAATATGGTGAAAACAATGTATGCTGTGTGTAGCGGTTATGGTATGAACGTTTGGCTTGTAAAGTTTATTTTGCCTTGTCAAAGTCAGCTGTTGTAATGTGAACTGAAGTCCACAAGTGAAGAGAAAAGGTAAGAGGGGAGAGCACTGAAGCAAGAAGGAATTATATATACAACGAGAAAAGTGATAATGCGGTTTATATAAGTGGCTGCTAGTTCTGTGTTTGCTTGTGATCAGGGGTGTATTCATTCCACGGATTCTGTTGAAAAAATGTTTCGTAAATGGAAGCAAACAGAATGAAACGGGGGTAAACATACTACAATTTGTCTAATAGATACTCTCGTTTGCAACCATTGGATCACTGATTACAACCTAGATCAGCTGGATGCAGGCAAGAGTGTGCAAGGCGCTATTGAATGTGTCACTGTCTGTCACCTTGATTACTCTAATTTCTCTAGACCTGTGCACCTACTGTATGTTGTAAACTTTCATTTGTAGGCTAGGTAGTAGCAAACTCATGATGGGGAAAGTCAACATGTAAGTATCATGTAGTAGCCTAAACCTACCGATGTTACAGTGAGCTGGGTGAATGGAATATGAATTACAGTCCAATATGCTGTAATAGAAATAAAATTGTCCTCGCTCATTTTAAACAGCTCCAACTGCCACTGTAGTAGACAATGTGCAAAATTAGCCTGACACAGCAGGGAAATTTTGCCTTTACCAACATCGCATGCCACAGATTTAGGACCTGAATGTTATCCGAGCTAGTAGAAATCGTTGTCTGCTGGCCTAAAGTCCTTGTGTTCCATCCCTGCATGTCAGTCCTTTTCAGCCCATCCGCCTACAACTGTTTGCTCCTCCTCATTGACCTCACGGCTAAGGGTTTTAACGTTCCTCTTGAGAATTAGAATCAAAAGTACAGCCGTATAGCTCATCGCAATACTTCACCTCTTCGGGCAAATAGTAACCTAGACTGTACTGATCATCGAGTTGAGCATTCCAGAGAATTCCTCCATCCCAGCAGAAAGGTCCCTTGTTACCATTTTAGTAATCAACCGAGTTTGATTTTTTTGTCTTTCAGATGGGCAGACCGGAAATTTATTGACAACCCTCGGGTCTGCTGCTCCTATTTTCCAATGGGAAAGAGAAATTGACCTGTATTTACCAGAAAAGGTAGCTCATCCACCATGGCAGAAGAGGAGGATCCAGACTGTTGATTGGGAAACAAGAACAAACAATGAGGCATGAGGATTGGGTGTTGAGGGACCACTTGTCACATTGTCCAAGGTGGGTTTGTATTATGATAAACAATGCATTTTCTGTCCAGATAAAGATGGTGATACAGCATTGAAAAAACCAACCAGTGACCAAATGTCTCTTTGTTTTCCCGTCCAACAGGAGTGCATCCCTCTGACCATCTGGTCAGTGGTGAAAAAAGTACCCAATTGTCATACTTGAGTAAAAGTTAAGATACCTCAATAGAAAATGACTCAAGTAAAAGTGAAAGTCACCCAGTAAAATCCTACTTGAGTAAAAGTCTAAAAGTATTTGGTTTTAAATATACATAAGTATCAAAATTAAATGTAATTGCTAAAATATAGTTAAGTATCAAAAGTAAATGTATAAATAATCTCAAAATCCTTATATTAAGACAACCAGATGGAACCATTTTCTTGTTTTTTAAATTTACGGATAGCCAGGGGCATGCTCCAACAAAAATGTTGTACTTTTTACTCCATACATTTTCAGGAAAATTAGCAGGACAGGAAAATTGTCTAATTCACAAACTTATCAAGAGAACATCCTTTGTCATCCCTACTGCCTCTGATTTGTCAGACTCACTAAACACATGCTTCGTTGGTAAATCTTGATAAGTTTGTGAATTAGACCATTTTCCTGTCCTGCTAAGCATTGAAAATGTAACAAATTATTTTGGGTGTCAGGGAAAATGTATGGAGTAAAAAGTACATGATTTCTTTCAGGAATGTAGTGAAGTAAAAGTCAAATATAAAAATATAAATAGTAAAGTAAAGTACAGATACCACAACAATGTACTTAAGTAGTACTTTCAAGCATTTTTACTTAAGTACTTTACACCACTGCATCCGGTGCATAGACATCCTGGGCCAGTGTGATCCGAGCGCCATTTATGGAGACTACAGCACATCGAGCCTGTGGACGTACAGGTCAGTAGTTCGTCTGTCACGACTTCCGCCGAAGTCGGTCCCTCTCCTTGTTCGGGCGGCGTTCGGCGGTCGACGTCACCGGCTTTCTAGCCAGTGCCGATCCACTTTTCATTTTCCATTTGTTCTGTCTTTGTCTTATCACACCTGGCTTCACTCAACCAATTACTTGTTTATTATTTAACCCTCTGTCCCCCATGTTGTGTTTGTGAGTGATTGTTTATTGTAATTCGGTCCGTGTTTGTGGGCTATCATTGTTGCCTTGTATATTTGTATTTTTTGAGTGAAGTACTTTCATTACTCATATCTGCTGTCCTGCGCCTGACTCCCTACACCAGCTACACATAGGAACCTTACATTGTCAAACATGATCCAATATTGTATCAAACATTGAATTTGTAGATTTTGACTTGATGTCCCCTTTTCCCCATATTTTTTTTTTATAGATTTTTATTTAACCTTTATTTTACTAGGCAAGTCAGTTAAGAACAAATCCTTATTTACAATGACGGCCGACCCCGGCCAAATCTGGACGACGCTGGGTAAATTGTGCGCCGCCTTATGGGACTCCCAATCAAGGCCAGATGTGATTCAGCCTGGATTCGACCCAGGGACTGTAGTGACGCCTCTTGCACTGAGATGCAGTGCCTTAGACTGCTGCGCCACTCGGGAGCCCAAGTGGTGCAGACATGAGGCGTGACATGCAGAACATCAGGCTCACCCCATGAGAAGCAGTGCGTGATCAACACAACCCTCAGCAAAGTGAAATTCTGGAAGTGATGTACTCTACCTGAGCGCCGAAGACGTGGATGTCGATTTAAGGCAGCCCCCGCACCTCTCTGACTCAGTTGAATACATACAGTTGGACAACTGACTTGGTATCTCCCTGCCTCTCACTCTGGGGGTTAGACAATTTAAACATCACAGATATAAATTCCCACTGTGCTGATGATAAAACGTGGTAATGTGAATTGTGTTCTACTACTGAGGAGATGCACTCAGACCAGCCTTTGCGATTGGTTTAGTTGGCTGCTTTGAGCAAAACTTGAACGTAATATTACCTATTCTAGGAGCCTATTCTTTGTGTATGATCTTTATTCATTGTTCACTTGTTTTTCATCAATGTCAGGTACAGGCAGGGATGACTGTGGCCTTCAGCAAGTAAGACACAGGGGGTAAGAAATCATTTAAACATCACAGATATAAATTCCCACTGTGCCCATGATAAAGTTAACTACATTACTTTAGTTGGCTGCTTTGAGCAAAACTAATATAACTTATTCTGGGAGTGTAGTGTGTGTGTATGAACTATGTGGAATATCTTTGGGCCATTGGCTTCCCTGAAAACAGGTACTGACAAAGAGGAGCAATATGAGTCTGTCAGAGGTTGTCACGCTGGATGGTGAAGGTGATGGAGGATTTGCTAGTCCACAAAATGAAGAAACAGGTGCCCCTTCCAGTGATGTGGAGCTAACCGTGGACCTGGTGCCAGTAAGGATCTCCTTCCAGACTGAAGTTAAGCATCTCTAGAATCGGCTTCCTATTTTGCAACAAAGCCTCCTTCACTCATGCTGCCAAACATACCCTCGTAAAACTGACTATCCTACCGATCCTTGGCTTCGGCGATGTAATTTACAAAATAGCCTCGAACACTCTACTCAGCAAATTGGATGTAGTCTATCACAGTGCGATCCGTTTTGTCCCTAAAGCCCCATATACTACCCACCACTGCGACCTGTACGCTCTCGTTGGCTGGCCCTCGCTTCATGCTCGTCGCCAAACCCACTGGCTCCAGGTCATCTACAAGACCCTGCTAGGTAAAGTCCCCCCTTATCCCAGCTCGCTGGTCACCATAGCAGCACCCACCTGTAGCACGCGCTCCAGCAGGTATGTCTCTCTGGTCACCCCCAAAACCAATTCTTCCTTTGGCCGCCTCTCCTTCCAGTTATGGGGTATATGGGGCTTTGGTGACAAAACGGATGGCACTGTGATAGACTGGATCCAATTTATTGAGTCAGGTATTGGAGGCTATTTTGTAAATGACATCGCCAAAGTCGAGGATTGGTAGGATAGTCAGTTTTACAAGGGTATGTTTGGCAGCATGAGTGAAGGATGCTTTGTTGCGAAATAGGAAGCCGATTCTAGATTTAACTTTGGATTGGAGATGTTTGATGTGAGTCTGGAAGGAAAGTTTACAGTCTAACCAGACACCTAGGTATTTGTAGTTGTCCACATATTCTAAGTCAGAACCGTCCAGAGTAGTGATGTGCAGTTGCAGGCAGCGATCGGTTGAAGAGCATGCATTTAGTTTTACTTGTATTTAAGAGCAATTGGAGGCCACGGAAGGAGAGTTGTATGGCATTGGAGCTCGTCTGGAGGGTTGTTAACCTCTTTGGGCTGCAGGGGCAGTATTGAGTAGCCTGGATAAAAGGTGCCCATTTCAAACGGCCTCATACTCAATTCTTGCTCGTACAATATGCATATTATTATTACTATTGGATAGAAAACACTCTCTAGTTTCTAAAACCGTTTTAATTATATCTGTGAGTGAAACAGAACTGGACTTAGAGCAATTTTCCTATGTGTATGTGAGAATGCAGAATTTTGCTGGCTGTTCTGAGACCTGTGTATAAATCTGCCTGTCTTCTATTGGTTGAGATGCACTGCATACGCCTTCCCTTGGATGTTAGCGAATAGGGAGACTTGAAATGGAGTCTCTACGTAGATCTCAAAGGTTATAAATCACTTGGCAAAGACGTGTCTGTTCTTTTCCCTCTTCGCTCTGACGCACTGAGGACCTTGGCATATTGTACTAGAACCATCGGTTATAGATCTTAGAAATTTCCGGCTGTGTTTTTATTCGATATAGGCTTTAAAGACATCATAATCTTGTTATTTTAAACCGAATTATATCAGTTTATGTCAGTATATTGCGATTTTCGGATATTTCATTTCCTGGCGTTCTAGGGGGTTGGGTATCTCTCTCTCTCATGCTAATGTTTACTGCTAATTGCAACGTTGAAGAGGACGTTATACAACCTAGCAACGATTCTTTTGAACAAAGGACACCTTTCCCAAGATTCTGATGAGAGTTCATCAAAAAGTAAGAACTATTTATGCTGATAATTCGTTGTTCTGTTGAAAAATGTCAAATGCATAAGCCGCCATTAATTGCAGTGCAGCCTCGCTTTATCGCACGCTGTATTTTGAAGTAACGTTAATTTAAAAAATGTAACCCAGCGATTGCATTAAGAACTAATTTGTCTTTCAATTGCTGTCCAACCTGTATTTTTTAGTCAAGTTTTGGAATAGTTACTGATTAGAATAGGTGCCTCTCCAAAGATTTCTCCTGACATTTTCTGGGCAGCTTTGCTACTTTTCTCATTGTATAACCACGATTTGTGGCGCTAAATATGCACATTTTCGAAAAAACTCTATATGCATTGTGTAATATGATGTTATAGGACTGTCATCTGAAGAATTCTGAGAAGGTTAGTGAAAAAATTAATATATTTTGGTGGTTTATACGTTATCGCTATTTTTGGCTCGAATCAATGCTGTTGTAATGTTTGCTATTGTGGTAAGCTAATATAACGCTATATTGTGTTTTCGCTGTAAAACACTTAGAAAATCTGAAATATTGGCTGGATTCACAAGATCTGTGTCTTTCATTTGCTGTACGCTGTGTATTTTTAAGAAATGTTTTATGATGAGTAATTAGCTAATACACGATGGTCTCTGTAGTTATTCTAGTTGCTTTGGTGAGAGTTGTGATGGTGGCTGCAATGGTAAACTATGATTTATACCTGAAATATGCAAATTTTTCTAACAAAACATATTTATTGTATAGCATATGTTATCAGACTGTCATCTGATGAAAGTGTTTCTTGGTTAGTGGCTATTTATATCTTTATTTGGTCGAATTTGTGATAGCTACTGATGCAGTAAGAAAAGGGTGGAGTAAAGAAAGTGGTGTCTTTTGCTAATGTGGTTAGCTAATAGATTTACATATTGTGTCTTCCCTGTAAAACATTTAAAAAATCAGAAATGATGGCTGGATTCACAAGATGTATATCTTTCATCTGGTGTCTTGGACTTGTGATTTAATGATATTTAGATGCTACTATTTACTTGTGACGCTATGCTAGCCTATGCTAGTCAGCTTTTTTTACTGATGGGGGTGCTCCAGGACCCGGGTTTGTGAGGAAGTAGAGGTTAACCAGATAGTGCATCTGTTACTTTGAAGCTGTCATGATGATTGATGTGTAGGGACCTCGTTGAACTGGGGGATGTGTTTGAACATTTCAAAGAGTATGTCCCCCCCTGTTGTAGTGACCTTAGGGCTGTTGTCTATGAAACAAGAATGTCCGGGGTTATTGGGGGCAGCCGCATTATAAATAAGAGCTGAACACTACAAGCGACCTCGATAAACCCCAGAACACTAAACAAGAAATTTAATTAAACCCGGAACATTAAATAACAAATTCAAACATGTCTCCTAGGCCAATTGTAGGTGTACTTTGTGCCTTTTGTCAAGAACACAATGACAACAACATCAAAGACATTCTGTGTGATGCCCCTGATTGTTTTAATGGAGCGCTGGATATGAGTAATGGCCATATGGGTTACATTTTCCAACCGGAGGATTCAACTGTGAAGATTTTCACAGACAGCGGCCACAGCCCCCTTTATCAAACAAAACCCGGGAGTTTTTCTCCTGTGCTGCGTATGAGAGAATGGCTTAAGATACGGCTCGCGCTATGCCAGATCGAACACGCCCTGGGTGGGACAACCCTGCCCGGGTACGCGCTGGAAGAGGAAGTGTGCGGGCGAGATGATTTGAAAGCCATAAGAATCTCTTCAGTGGCTTGTAGTCCAGACTCCAAAGTGACAATTTTAGCATGTGCCCAATTCAATAGTTCCAATGCTACAAAATCGGTTAGTTCATATGTATTTTCCAAAGCCTGCAAGGATGTGAACTATTTTGTGCCTGTCTTTAGCTTTAAGTGGAGTGATTATCATATATTCCTGGCCACGATGAAACAGCTGGACAATCTTTTCCAACATCATGAACAATTACGCCGCTGGGCGCTTCTATCCTTAATTCTTAGAACTAGGGGGCGACATTTTCACTTTTGGATGAATTGGTGCCCAAATTAAACGGCCTCGTACTCTGTCCTAGATCATAGGATATGCATATTATTATTACTATTGGATAGAAAACACTCTGAAGTTTCTAAAACGGTTTGAATTATATCTGTGAGTAAAACAGAACTCATATGGCAAGCAAACTTCCAAACAGGAAGTGAACAGTCTGAAATGGGTCGCTGTGAAAGGCATCGCCTATTCAATTGCCTTATATTTATGGATCTGTATGCACTTCATACACCTTCCACTAGATGTCATCAGGGAGTAGAACGTGGAATGAAGCGTCTAGCCTGATGTGGGACCGAATGAGAGCCTTTGGAGTGACAGGTCAGGCATATTGCCAGTTCTCGGCCACGCACATTGGGAATGTCATGTTCTTGTCTGTAATGCGTTAGATAGACATGAAGAAATGCTCCGTCTGGGACGTTATTGGATATATATGAGAAAAACATCCTGAAGATTGATTCTCAACTGAGTTTGACCAGTTTATTCGATTTGTAATATCACTTTTTGAAGTTTTCGTTCATTGGCGTAAAGTTCTATGGACACGTGAACTACACATGCTAGCCAAAGTTGCTAATTCGTCAGAAGTAATGGACATTATAAAACAAAAAAAGATTTATTGTGGAACTAGAATTCCTGCAATGCTGCAATTCCTGCACTGCATTCTGATGAAAGATCATCAAAGGTAAGGGCATATTTATGATGTAATTTCTGTTGACTCCAACATGGCGGAGAATGGCTGAGCGCTGTCTCAGATTATTGCATACTGTGCTTTTTACTAAAGTTATTTTTTAAATCTAACACAGCGGTTGCATTAAATGGCTGCAAGGCAAAGTGTTGAGTAGCCAGTGAAATCGTGCCCTACTCAAATCTTGCTCGTACAATATGGATATTATTATTCATTTTGGATAGAAAACACTTTCTAGTTTCTAAAACAGTTGGAATTATTTCTCTGAGTGAAACAGAAGTCCTTCTGCAGCACTTTTCCTGACCAGGAAGTGAAATGTCAGAAATCGATGCTCTTTTCAACTTGATGCCTATACATGGTCTTGACACTTAGGAGTCTACTTACACTCCATACGCCTTCCTATTGGTGTAAAGAGGATGTGAGAGAAGAAATTTTTGTGCTCATCTTGGTCTGTGGTGGGAAAAAAACTATTTCTTTGACGTGACCGTCCACTTCCAGTACTCTGAAGGAAGTGGGATTGACTTCTGTTTTGCCTTCGTAACGAACGACTAACATCTCCGGCTCGAATTGTTTTTGATACATGTGACCATATCATCGTAATGTATGTTTTTTCAATATAGTTTAATCAGATTATTGAAACTTTTTTCGGGAGTTTTGCCGTGTTCCGTCCTGACTGTGTTTACGTTGGAGAAATTTGTGCCACTCGGCTAGTGCCAATGCTAATTGAAGAGGGAAATTTGCCATTCTGAATCCAAACAACGACTCATCTGGACAGAGGACACCTTCTTCAACATTCTGATGAAAGATCAGCAAAAGTAAGACCCATTTTATGATGTTATTTCATATATCTGTCGTGCATGTGAACTGGCCGTGGGCGCCCAATTGTCTCTGGAGATTTTGGTGAATTGTTGCTAGGTATTCACAATGTATAACCACGATTTGCAGCTCTAAATATGATTAGATATGATGTACTAAATATTTAGAATTAAATAAAGCGTTTTAAAAATGTATCTCACCTTTAACGAATGGAATCTCAGGCTCTCTCTTTAACTCATGAGGATAGGGGGTGCTGTTGTCACTATTTCTGGAAATCGTGTAATTTTTAAACGGCTTCCTACTCAATTCTTTCTCGTACAATATGCATATTATTATTATTATTGGATAGAAAACAGTCTCTAGTTTCTATAGCCGTTGAAATTTTGTCTCTGAGTGGAACAGAACTCATTCTACAGCAATTTCCCTGACATGGAGTCAGATTTCACACATTTTGGCCCCTGATCTGGAGTCAGTTTAAAGGCCACTGTGAATGCTATGAGGATACTGCTTACGTCTTCCCCTGGATGCCTTTACGTGATGACGCTTTGAATGGTGTCGATTGCGCAATCACAGCCACTATAAAACAAAAAAACGTGTAGGTAGGAACTCTTTTCCAGCTGCGCCGGACGCGCGGTGGACACCGACCTGCTCTTTTTCCAAGCATTAGTGTAGCCAGTAATATTTCTCCGGTCATGTTTTTACTTGTAATAGGTGTTAAAGACATCATAAGGTAGTTAATTTAAACCGTTTTATAGCAATTTATATCCGTTTAGTGCGATTTTGGGACATTTATTTCTGAGACACTTTGAATCTCTGGGCACGTTTCCAGTTCATGCCGAACGCAATGGGCATTTCCACATGGCAAGAGGATAGCTTTCGACCAAAAGACGATTAGACCCAAGAAAGGATTCTTTGCCCAAGATTCTGATGGAAGAACAGCTCAAAGTAAGAACAATTTATTATGATAAATCGTGTTTCTGTCGAAAAATGTTAATCGCTTATGACGCCATTTTGTTAGACGTAGCTTCGCTTGGCGCAAACTGTATTGATGTCACGCCCTGGCCTTATTATTCTTTGTTTTCTTTATTATTTTAGTTAGGTCAGGGTGTGACATGGGTAATGTTTATGTTTTGTTGGTTTTGGGTGTTTATTTGGTAAAGGGGTTATGGGGTGTAGTAGATGGTTTTGTGTTGAGTGTATATGTCTAGTGTTGTCTATGTTGGTTAGTTATCTAGGAGAGTCTATGGTTACCTGAATGAGTTCCCAATTAGAGACAGCTGATTTCGGTTGTCTCTGATTGGGAGCCTTATTTAGGGTAGCCATAGGCTCTCATTGGTTGTGGGTAATTGTCTATGTAAGAACGTTTGTAGCCTGTATGTTTGTGCACAACGTTTGTAGCTTCACGGTCGTTTTGTTGTTTTGTTAAAGTGTTTTGTTCGTGTTCATCTTCGTGTTGTTATAATAAAAGAAGATGGCTTATTTTCCAACTGCTGCATTTTGGTCCGTCAATCCGCCACACGATCGTGACAGAATTACCCACCATAGGACCAAGCGGCATGGAAGGCGGCAACAGGACCTAACCACAAAGGATTTCTGGACATGGGAGGAGATACTGGATGGTAAGGGGCCTTGGGATCAACCTGGAGAATATCGCCTCTCTCGTGAAGAGCTGGAGGCAGCGAAAGCCGAGAGGAGGCGATATGAGGAGGCAGCACGGAGACAAGGCTGGAGACCCGTGAGTACAACCCAAAAATTTCTTGGGGGGGGCCTTAAAGGGAGTGTGGCGAAGTCAGGTAGGAAACCTGCGCCTACTCCCTGTACTTACCGTGGAGAGCGGGAGTACGGGCAGACACCGTGTTACGCAGTAGAGCGCACGGTGTCTCCTGTACGCGTGCATAGCCCGGTTCGGTACATTTCAGCTCCACGTATCGGCCGGGCTAGACTGAGCGTTGAGCCGTATGTCATGAAGCCGGCCCAACGCATCTGGTCACCAGTGCGTCTCCTCGGGCCGGCGTACATGGCACCAGCCTTACGCATGGTGTCCCCGGTTCGCCTACATAGGCCGGTGCGGGTCATTCCACCTCCCCGCACTGGTCAGGCGACAGGGAGCATACAACCAGGTAGGGTTGGGCAGGCTCGGCGTTCAAGGGAGCCAGTACGCCTGCACGGTCCGGTATTTCCGGCGCCACCTCCCCGCCCCAATCCAGTACCACCAGTGCCTCCTCCACGCACTAGCTATATGGTGCGTGTCTCCAGCCCTTTACCACCAGTGTCTAAACCACGCACCAAGCCTCCTGTGTGTCCCCAGAGTCCTGTGCGTCCTGTTGCTGCTCCCCGCACTAGCCCTGAGATGCGTGTCCCCAGCCCGGTGCCACCAGTCCCGGCACCACGCACCAGGCCTACAGTGCGCCTCAGCCGGCAGGAGTCTGCCGTCTGCACAGCGTTGACTGAACTGCTCGTCTCCCCAGCGCCATCTGAGCCATCCGTCTCCCCAGCGCCATCTGAGCCATCCGTCTCCCCAGCGCCATCTGAGCCATCCGTCTGCAATGAGCCTGCAAAGCCGCCCGTCTGCCATGAGCCTGCAAAGCCGCCCGTCTGCCATGAGCCCACTGAGCCGTCCGCCAGACAGGAGCCGCTAGAGCCGCCAGCCAGACAGGAGCCGCTAGAGCCGTCCGTCAGACAGGATCTGCCAGAGCCGCCAACCAGACAGGATCTGCCAGAGCCGCCAACCAGACAGGATCTGCCAGAGCCGCCAACCAGACAGGAGCAGCCAGATCAGTCAGCCAGCCATGAGCAGCCAGATCCGTCAGCTAGCCATGAGCAGCCAGATCCGTCAGCTAGCCATGAGCAGCCAGATCCGTCAGCTAGCCATGAGCAGCCAGATCCGTCAGCTAGCCATGAGCAGCCAGATCCGTCAGCTAGCCATGAGCAGCCAGATCCGTCAGCTAGCCATGAGCAGCCAGATCCGTCAGCTAGCCATGAGCAGCCAGATCCGTCAGCTAGCCATGAGCAGCCAGATCCGTCAGCTAGCCATGAGCAGCCAGATCCGTCAGCTAGCCATGAGCAGCCAGATCCGTCAGCTAGCCATGAGCAGCCAGATCCGTCAGCCAGCCATGAGCAGCCAGATCCGTCAGCCAGCCATGAGCAGCCAGATCCGTCAGCCAGCCATGAGCAGCCAGATCAGTTAGCCAGCCATGAGCAGCCAGATCCGTTAGCCAGCCATGAGCAGCCAGATCTGTCAGCCAGCCATGGGCCGTCCCTCAGTCCGGAGCTGCAGTCCCTCAGTCCGGAGCTGCAGTCCCTCAGTCCGGAGCTGCCATTCCTCAGTCCGGAGCTGCCCCTTACCCTGGAGCTGCCCCTTACCCTGGTGCTGCCCCTTACCCTGGTGCTGCCCCTTACCCTGGTGCTGCCCCTTACCCTGGTACTGCCCCTTATCCTGGTACTGCCCCTGACCCTGGTACTGCCCCTTACCCTGGTACTGGTCCTTAGTCCGGAGCTGTCCCTTAGTCCGGAACTCCCCCTTAATGCAATGGGGTTAATGTGGAGGGGGGTCGTTTGGAGGAAGCCTAGGAGGTGGTTAGGTACTGTGGTGACGTGGGGACTACGACCAGAGCCGGAGCCGCCACCGTGGAGGGGAGCCCACCCAGACCCTCCCCTAGACTGTGTATGGTGCGCCCGGAGTTCGCGCCTCAAGGGGGGGGTTATGTCACGCCCTGGCCTTATTATTCTTTGTTTTCTTTATTATTTTAGTTAGGTCAGGGTGTGACATGGGTAATGTTTATGTTTTGTTGGTTTTGGGTGTTTATTTGGTAAAGGGGTTATGGGGTGTAGTAGATGGTTTTGTGTTGAGTGTATATGTCTAGTGTTGTCTATGTTGGTTAGTTATCTAGGAGAGTCTATGGTTACCTGAATGAGTTCCCAATTAGAGACAGCTGATTTCGGTTGTCTCTGATTGGGAGCCTTATTTAGGGTAGCCATAGGCTCTCATTGGTTGTGGGTAATTGTCTATGTAAGAACGTTTGTAGCCTGTATGTTTGTGCACAACGTTTGTAGCTTCACGGTCGTTTTGTTGTTTTGTTAAAGTGTTTTGTTCGTGTTCATCTTCGTGTTGTTATAATAAAAGAAGATGGCTTATTTTCCAACTGCTGCATTTTGGTCCGTCAATCCGCCACACGATCGTGACAATTGAAAATTAATGATAATTTAAAAAATGTAAATCAGCGATTGTATTAAGAATTAAATTGTCTATCAATCGCTGTCCACCCTATATTTTTTAGTCACGTTTATGAGTATTTATGTATACGACTAGATCACTGTCTAATATGGCGCACGACATTGTCTGACCAGCTGGGCAACTTTTGTCATTGTCTAACCATGATTTTGGTGGCTAAATATGCACATTTTCGAACAAACTGTATATGTATGTTGTAATATGATGTTACAGGAGTGTCATCTGAAGAATTCTGAGAAGGTTAGTGAAAAAATTAATATTTTTTGGCGATGTTGACGTTATCGCTCTCTTTGGCTAGAATCTATGCTCTGGTAATGTTTGCACATGTGGTATGCTAATATAACGATTTATTGTGTTTTCGCTGTAAGACACTTAGAAAATCTGAAATATTGTCTGTATTCACAGGATCTGTGTCTTTCGATTAGTGTATGCTGTGTATTTTTACGAAATGTTTGATGATTAGTAATTAGGTAATACACGTTGCTCTATGTATTTATTCTAGTCCATTTGTGACGGTGGGTGCAATTGTAAACTATGATATCTACCTGAAATATGCACATTTTTCTAACAAAACCTATCCTATACCATAAATATGTTATCAGACTGTCATCTGATGAGGTTTTTTCTTGGTTAGTGGCTATCAATATCTTAGTTTAGCCGAATTGGTGATAGCTACTGGTGTTGGTGGACAAAGAAAAGATGGTGTCTTATGCTAAGGTGTTTAGCTAATAGATTTACATATTGTGTCTTCCCTGTAAAACATTTTAAAAATCGGACATGTTGGCTGGATTCACACGATCTGTGTCTTTCATTAGCTGTATTGGACTTGTTAATGTGTGAAAGTTAAATATTTAAAAAAAAAAAAAATTTGAATTTCGCGCTCTGCCTTTTCAGTGGAATGTGGGAGGAGTGCCGCTAGCGGCACCCCAGTCCTAGACAGGCTAAGTGTGTTTTCAGGAAAGATATGTGTACGTGTGCGGGCGTGTGTGTGTTTCAAAACAATGGGGTTTTCAGGGGGGGTGTGTCTATGTGTGTGCGTGTGTCTCGACAATTGTGGTTGAAACAATTCAAAATTAGGGGACATTGGCACATAAGCCTCTCAAAACAGACGTTTTTCCAGAGCATCTCATTTACCTTGAAAGAGGTTGAAATATCAGGCTCTCTCTCTCTCTGTCTAGATATCTGTCTGTCTTAGAGAAAGGCTTCAAGGAAAGAGGTGTGTGTGGGGGGGGGGGGGGGGTATGTGTGTCTCGACAATTGTGCATGAAACAATTCAAAATTTGGGGTCATTTGCACACAGGGCGACTCCAAAAACAACAGGTGTTATTTTCTGGGCTGCAAGGAGCAACAGTGACTCCCACCAACCAGCATAGAATAGGTCTAGACGCCCCTAAGGTATAAAAACAATGTTTCTTCCTAAACAATATCAACACTATCGGGTCATTTGCACACAAAAAACAGGAGTTATCGTCCAGGTCTGTAAATTAATTTCATATATTGGCTGTGTTAGGACACAGCTGCTCATCTGAAAGGTATTTTCCAGTCTTTCAGCACGCCTATACACATGGAGAATTTTGAAGGTGAGGATTTGGAATTAATATAGAAGATTTTGTGTGCGTTAGGTAGTCTGTGGGAAATGTATGATATTACGAAATTACTGCACTGTTTGGAACTCTCTCTAATATTAAACCATTGTTATATATGGTTTTGACAGATATTATATATATATCGAATTTTCAGGTATGTTTTTGTGTCAATTGTATGTATTTTTTAAAGTTAAAATGTATATATTTCGTATAAATATATTTTAATATTATTTAAAAAACGTCTGCTACCGGGAATAATTGATTTGGATCATCCGACATTAGATGAGAAATCAGAGGTGTAAACAGCGACCGGTTCTTCTTTACGCAGACCTAAGGCCAAAAGCTATTTTCGACCTAAGTCCCAAAATAAAATCCATAATAATATATAATAAGCATTAAAACAAAAAGTGTGTACCCTATTTTAAAAAGCTAAAATTGTGTTTACAGCGGACAGAACCCCAACAAGGATGAAGGATGTATTATGGACTCCTATAAACGACTTCCAGGGTAATGAAACAGACGATATTCTACCGTTCTGTACGAACGGCTTTACCATAACTCCAAACACCAGCCATCAGCCCAGAACAGCATGAAGACAGAACAGCTAAAAGATAATTCTGAGAATCCTTCCTTCCTCATGGACCTTTTTGTAGGTGAGTTGAATATTCAATGTGATGTTTGTATATAGATATATATTATTTGGTTGATATGTCTTAATTGTTTTCATTGACATGTATGTTTTTTTTTAAACTGAAGGCTATTTATCCATTGAACCATTGTTTTTACTCATACTGTTTGTAAACAATAGCTTCTGCCCTCTTAGGGTCTATTTGACCCTCTTATTATATCAAACCTCTCAGACTAGAAAGTATGATAAAGTATAATTAGAAACCATGGCCAACTATGTTCAAACTGTGATTAGAAACGATAATTAGAAACTATGACAAACTATGATAAAACTAAAACTATGAACAACTATGAAGACATGTCTGTGTGTATGTGAGTGATGATCTATTATTTAATTGTGTAATATTACTCTCTTTCTCTCTCAATGTATACCATTTCACTCAATGTATACCAAAGTAACAAATATTTAACAACATTTCAACATGCTGTATTGCAACAGGTCTGAAAGACAATCACGGTCCCGTGTGGCTCAGTTGGTAGAGCATGGCGCTTGCAACGCCAGGGTTGTGGGTTCATTCCCCACGGGGGGACCAGGATGAATATGTATGAACTTTCCAATTTGTACGTCGCTCTGGATAAGAGCGTCTGCTAAATGACTTAAATGTAAATGTAAAACAATGACATACAATTTTAGGCAATTATTAATATAATGTGTTACATAGTGTCACGCCATGACCATAGAGAGCTGTTTATTCTCTACCTTGGTTAGGTCGTGGTCTGATTAAGGGTGGATTATCTAGGGGAATTATATATCTATGTTGGCCTGATATGGTTCCCAATCAGAGGCAGCTGTTTATTGTTGTCTCTGATTGGGGATCATATTTAGGTAGCCATTTCCCCATTGTGATTTGTGGGATCTTGACTATGTATAGTTGCCCGTGAGCATTATATTAGCTTCATGTTTCATTTGTTCGCTTTATTGTTGTTGTTCTTTGAGTTTTCTCTTCCTAATAAAAGGGATGGAAACATACCACGCTGCATTTTGGTCCAATCATTATGACGATCGTGACACATAGTGTGCATCTGTGATAACTTTAGGGAAATATACTCTCACTCTCTCAGGCTATGACAAAAAACAAAATACATGACATTGACTCCTGAGTGTTGAACTCTTTCCCCCTCTACAGGCACCCTGTTTATTATATGACCCTGAGGGTCATCTACGAACGTTGGAACATCTTGAATAACAATAAGGGGCACATGTACTCTTAAATGTCCACTCAGCACAGCCCTCAGAGCATGGTTCCTCTATACTTTTGTTCCTAGGTTTATGACTTCTAGGGAGTGTTTCCTAGATGCTGTGTTGCGGCATATGCATTGATAGGTCTTATATTTTTAGACGGGGTATCTGTAAAACACTTTGTGACCACTGATGCAAAAAGGGGTTACATATATTATGTATTTCAATTTCTTACACATTTGTAATAATACTTGTGAGTTGTAGACACGTTCTTCAGAGGTTATAATACAAATACATATTTTGATTTAGTTCAGCAATGAGTTGTTTTTTACATGTAATCTAAGATTTTAACACCCTAATACATATACAACTTTTTTCATTCACCCCAGGGCTATATAAACCAAAGGTTTCATTTGGGTTATAATAATGATTTACAAATGAAAAAATAGTTCATTGCATATTATGTAATTGTGGATTCGATTCTTTATCATTATTTTGCCTATTTTCTCTTGAAACATATGGTATATCCACTAGAAACTCATGGGCAATAGGGATACGAGTTTTTCATGTATAAATTACAATATCTTCTCTAGATATCCTTTTATTTTCCCTAATTTCAAGAACTACAGACAATTACACTAACTTTGGTAAATTACATGTAGTTTTACAACTACAATGAATCTAAATGTATGTGTTGTGCAAAGTATTTTTATTCTCAGTCCACAGAATGGAACACCTATCATTGAACCATGATAATGTGAGTTACCAATGATATACACTTAGTTTCTGGGAAATACATCCTTGTTTCTATCGCTTCTAGCATATTTATTTTGACCCCATTCCTGAAAGCTCACCCTTCCAGGAATACATATGTTTGTTCCCCCACAACGTAGACCCTTTAATACAATCACATATGTATGGATTATGTCTGGATTTAGGACTAGCAGAGCATACCTATAAAGCAAGGGGATCACAGTTGTTCAAGTGTTGCATATACATTTTTTAGTATCTCAATATTATGTTATATGTTAGAATGTCTAATAAACAACTATATTGTATACATTAATAATATTGTTTTGTCATAAATATATAAATATCATAATAATACAGTTTGACCTGCACCTGCATGCCAATGATACAGTTGTGTACTCTATCGTCCGCCCTGCTGATCATGCTATATGTCACGGCCGTCAAATGAAGTAGACCAAAGCGCAGCGTTGTGAGCGTACATATTCCTTTTTTTATTAGGATGACGCCGACAAAAACAATAAACAATACAAAAACAACCGTGAAGCTTAAGGGCTATGTGCCACAAACAATGTTAACTTCCCACACTGAAAGGAGGGAAAAGGGATACCTAAGTATGGTTCCCAATCAGAGACAATAATAGACAGCTGTCCCTGATTGAGAACCATACCCGGCAAAAACATAGAAATAAAAAATCATAGAAAACAAAAACATAGAATGCCCACCCCAAATCACACCCTGACCAAACCAAATAGAGACATAAAAAGGCTCTCTAAGGTCAGGGTGTGACACTATATCTGAACTACATTATGCTATTCATTTGTTATTTGCATAAAATCTTTATTGACCTTAAATTATTATTGAATACGTGTAAACCTAGGTATATGTTGTTTTCTAGAGTGTACAAAAATTATTCTAATGATTGAAGTTGTATTAGTATAGACGTTAAGATTATTTTAAAAAAACATATTGATGTGTTAGTTAATTAAGATGCCGAATATAAAAAGGGGCTTCTTCTATAGACATAGGCCAGGCCTCTTGCTTAATAGTACAAAGCAGATCATTCAAACTATGTTCTTACTGGTTCTAGACTATATTGAAATAATCTATATGAATGCAGCTGCCACTTCATTAAAACCTTTAGATGCATTTGACCATAGATCATTTTGTTTTATAATGGGTACAGGTTCAGTACACATCCCTGCATCCTCTATTATGAAGTAGGGGGCCCCTCTTTGAGGTCACGTGGGTCAATTTGTTGCTCTCTTTGCCTTTATAAAGCTCTTTAACATACTGTAAACTCCCTCTGTAGCTAACATCTATGATAACCATTATACGTACAAGTCAGAGTTATCATACACAGTGTCAGGGATTGCTAACTCTGGAAATTCCTTTGGTCTGTACAGAGTTAGGTAAATCAACTCTTTGGCCCTTACATGTGGAATAATCTCCAAGCTTCTTTAAACATTGATGTTTTGGTGTCTCTAGGTTAATCTGTAGACTGCTGAATGAGGCCTGTTACAACTTACTTACAAAACCTTTAAAACAATCAGCGGCATCACACAGAATGTCTTCGATGGTTTTGTCATGGTGTTCTTGACAAAAGGCACAAAGTACACCTACAATTGGCCTAGGTGACATGTTTCATTTGTTATTTAATGTTCTGGGTTTATTTTAATTTCTTGTTTAGTGTTCTGGGGTTTATCGATGTCGCTTGTAGTGTTCAGCTCTTATTTATAATGCGGCTGCCCCCAATAACCCCGGACATTCCTGTTTCATAGACAACAGCCCTAAGGTCACTACAACAGGGGGGGCCATACTCTTTGAAATGTTCAAACACATCCCCCAGTTCAACGAGGTCCCTACACATCAATCATCATGACAGCTTCAAAGAAACAGATGCACTATCTGGTTAAATAAACACTCACTCTAACGTGTGAGAACTTCCTGACAGGATGTACATATATGGGCACTCCCTAGAGAGCGTGAGAACTTCCTGACAGGATGTCCTGCAGGATGCCCATATATGGGCATACACACCGGACCATAAAAGTAGGGTCATAAATCTCACGTTTGACGTGTGCCGTCTACTGTATTCTCTCTGGTGTTTATGGTTCATTGAACAAGCATGGGAAACAGTGTTTACACCATTTACAGTGAAGAACTGTGAAGTTGTTTGGATTTTTACGAATTATCTTTGAAAAACAGGGTCATGAAAAAGGGACGTTTCTATTTTTGCTGAGTTTATATACTGTATTTTTCCTATGCCGCTCGGCCATCGCTCAACCATATATTTATATGTACATATTCTCATTCACCCCTTTAGATTTGTGTGTATTAGGTAGTTGTTGGGAATTGTTAGATTACTTGTTAGATTTGTGTGTATTCGGTAGTTGTTCAGAATTGTTAAATATTACTGCACTGTTGGAACTAGAAGCACAAGCATTTCGCTACACTCGCATTAACATCTGCTAACCATGTGCATGTGACCAATAAAATTTGATTTAGATTTTTTTACATCTACTCAACCACTCCCACCCCGAATCCCAAGCAAACCATAGCTGCCCCACCCCATCCTTGACCTCAGTCCAAATGCAGTATACTTAGGTTTTGCAAATTAATGTCATATACACTGCTCAAAAAAATAAAGGGAACACTTAAACAACACAATGTAACTCCAAGTCAATCACACTTCTGTGAAATCAAACTGTCCACTTAGGAAGCAACACTGATTGACAATAAATTTCACATGCTGTTGTGCAAATGGAATAGACAAAAGGTGGAAATTATAAGCAATTAGCAAGACACCCCCAAAAAAGGAGTTATTCTGCAGGTGGTGACCACAGACCACTTCTCAGTTCCTATGCTTCCTGGCTGATGTTTTGGTCACTTTTGAATGCTGGCGGTGCTGTCACTCTAGTGGTAGCATGAGACGGAGTCTACAACCCACACAAGTGGCTCAGGTAGTGCAGTTTATCCAGGATGGCACATCAATGCGAGCTGTGGCAAAAAGGTTTGCTGTGTCTGTCAGTGTAATGTCCAGAGCATGGAGGCGCTACCAGGAGACAGGCCAGTACATCAGGAGACGTGGAGGAGGCCGTAGGAGGGCAACAACCGAGCAGCAGGACCGCTACCTCCGCCTTTGTGCAAGGAGGTGCACTGCCAGCGCCCTGCAAAATGACCTCCAGCAGGCCACAAATGTGCATGTGTCTGCTCAAACGGTCAGAAACAGACTCCATGAGGGTGGTATGAGGGCCCGACGTCCACAGGTGGGGGTTGTGCTTACAGCCTAACACCGTGCAGGACGTTTGGCATTTGCCAGAGAACACCAAGATTGGCAAATTCGCCACTGGCGCCCTGTGCTCTTCACAGATGAAAGCAGGTTCACACTGAGCACATGAGCACATGTGACAGACGTGACAGAGTCTGGAGACGCCGTTGAGAACGTTCTGCTGCCTGCAACATCCTCCAGCATGACCGGTTTGGCGATGGGTCAGTCATGGTGTGGGGTGGCATTTCTTTGTGGGGCCGCACAGCCCTCCATGTGCTCGCCAGAGGTAGCCTGACTGCCAATAGGTACCGAGATGAGATCCTCAGACCCCTTGTGAGACCATATGCTGACACATGCACATTTGTGGCCTGCTGGAGGTCATTTTGCAGGGCTCTGGCAGTGCACCTCCTTGCACAAAGGCGGAGGTAGCGGTCCTGCTGCTGGGTTGTTGCCCTCCTACGGCCTCCTCCACGTCTCCTGATGTACTGGCCTGTCTCCTGGTAGCGCCTCCATGCTCTGGACATTACGCTGACAGACACAGCAAACCTTTTTGCCACATCTCGCATTGATGTGCCATCCTGGATAAACTGCACTACCTGAGCCACTTGTGTGGGTTGTAGACTCCGTCTCATGCTACCACTAGAGTGACAGCACCGCCAGCATTCAAAAGTGACCAAAACATCAGCCAGGAAGCATAGGAACTGAGAAGTGGTCTGTGGTCACCACCTGCAGAATCACTCCTTTTTTGGGGGTGTCTTGCTAATTGCCTATAATTTCCACCTTTTGTCTATTCCATTTGCACAACAGCATGTGAAATGTATTGTCAATCAGTGTTGCTTCCTAAGTGGACAGTTTGATTTCACAGAAGTGTGATTGACTTGGAGTTACATTGTGTTGTTTAAGTGTTCCCTTTATTTTTTTGAGCAGTGTATATAGTAGTCTGTATAATTGTAATATGGTCTTATAAACGGTAAATTTAGTACTCACGTTCATCGGCCATTCCAGGCTCTCGTTGACTGTTTGTCACGCCCTGACTTTAGAGATCCTTTAAATTCTCTATTTGGTAGGTCAGGGTGTGACTAGGGTGGGAAATCTATGTTTATATTTCTTTGTTGGCCGAGTATGGTTCCCAATCAAAGGCAGCTGTCTATCATTGTCTCTGATTGGGGATCATTTAGGCAGCCCTTTTTCCCACCTTCAGTTGTGGGATCTTGTCTTTGTTTGTTGCATGGGTTGCACTCCTAAGCTTTTCGTTCGTTGAGTTGTTTATTGTTTTTTGGTGGAACATTTTCGGTCCATTTTTGGTGGAACATTTTAATAAAGAAAATGTACGCCTACCACGCTGCACCTTGGTCTTCATTTAACGACGGACGTCACACTGTTTAACAAAAGTACTTCAGATCTAGTCAGGTTAATGCAGTATCTGTTCAGTGTCTTGACTTTATGATGGATGTTGGTCTCGTGTTGGCAGTGCAAATATATTTTACTTCTCCCTCATCAGATACATAAGATACATAATCTACATACCTATAGTGCCTTCAGAAAGTATTCACACCCTTTGACTTTTTCCACAATTTCTTATGTTACAGCCTAAATTTAAAAGGGATTAAATAGAGCTTTTGTTCCACTGGCCTACGCACAATAACCATAATGCTAGACAGTCATTTCTAAGTCTTGCCAAAGATTTTCATGTCGATTGAACCTTTTACTGCAGTGGGCTAAATCAGGGTCACACATTATATTTCTTAGTCTTAAACAAATCTACTTTGAAACAAAAGCATACACCTCACCGACATGGTTATGTTCTTAAAACAAAGAAGAGACCCATACCAGATATACTGTAGACTTGAAATGTATTCAATTTTGAGTTCGCATCCCAATATTACTCTTTATATAGATCACTGAATTACAACAAAACTGTTTGACATAGAAACAGCAGATTTCGTTTTTGTTTTTGTAAATAATGTTTATTAATTATGTAATTATGAAAAATATGAATAACATTCCACCCATGAGGCCACTAGAGGGCGATTTAGTCATTAGACTGCAGGAAAGGGCTGTGTCAAAACTGTAACTAGGCCACTCAGGAACATTCAATGCCATCTTGGTAAGCTACTCCAGCGTTTATTTGGCCTTATGTTTTTGGTTATTGTCCCACTGAAAGGTGAATTTGTCTCCCAATGTGTCACGTTCCTGACCTGTTTTCCTTTGTCTTGTATTTATTTTAGTTGGTCAGGGCGTGAGTTGGGTGGGTTTGTCTATGGTTGATTTTCTTTGTTGGGATTTTTGTGTTCGGCCTGGTATGATTCTCAATCAGAGGCAGCTGTCAATCGTTGTCCCTGATTGAGAATCATACTTAGGCAGACTGGGTTTCACGTGTGTTATGTGGGTGTTTGTTTCCGTGTTTGTGTTTTTCACCACACGTTACTGTATAGGTTTCTGCACTTCGTTTATTTGTTTTGTAATTCAGTGTTCAAGTTTCGTTTTATTAAATCATCATGAGCACTAACCACTCCGCGTATTGGTCCGATCCTTCTCGCCTCTCCTCGTCTGAGGAGGAGGAATATGAAAGCCGTTACACAATGTCTGTTGGAAAGCAGACTGAACAAGGTTATCCTCTAGAATTTTACCTGTGCTTAGCTATATTCTGTTTCTTTTTATCCTTAAAAAAAACTCCCTAGTCGTTGCCAATGACCAGCATACCCATAACTTGATGCATGAAGAGTGGTACTCCGTGATGTGTTGTGTTGGATATGCCCCAAACACAACGCGTTGTATTCAGGACATAAATTACATTTCTTTGCCACATTCTTTGCAGTAGGATGTTTTGGTCTGATGCGTTTGATCATAGATTAAAACCGGTCATGAGATTGGGCTTTTCCAGGGCAGACACACATTGGGAAAGCAATAATGTATAAATAAAGTATGTCAGTTGGGGAATAAAGAGTACCATTGTTCTGCTTCGATAGCTCAGTTTGAGGGAATGCGAAGGCATGTCCATTCCTGTATGCCCAGCTATACATCACTCTACCACACATTCACTGGTGGTACGAGGGGGGCAGAGAGTGGCACAGCTGTAAGGTGATGCCCGTGCTAACGAGGGGCTGCCAACCACCCGCAGTGCACCTGTTGCTGTGTGTGTGTGTGTGTGTGTGTGTGTGTGTGTGTGTGTGTGTGTGTGTGTGTGTGTGTGTGTGTGTGTGTGTGTGTGTGTGAGCATGAAAACCCTCAGACATGTGGTGCTCCCAAATTCCTTCCACCCCACTCAAAAATCACACAACTCCCCAATCGCAGTCCCAGCCAGCTGGGATACGTAGAGGGTAGCGGTGTACAGACACACACACACACACACACACGAATGGACGGTTAGTCTAACATTGACTGGTGTCAACAGTCTACAGTGCTGTTTTTCCCCTTTATCAGTTTATGTGGGCACAGTTTATCTGGTGGGATATAAGGCATTATTTTTGTGCCTGGCCTTCTTACTGGATTTTGCCATATCAGCCAAATGTTGGGTTTCCCACATGTGTGGTACTATACGTTTGTGGTAATCATAACTAGTATGTCCTGTAGTATTTTATAAACCACTAAAATCATTATTAACAAATTATTACTATTAACATTATACATCATCCTCAATGGATTGCTCTAAAATCATTTTAATGTTGCTTATCTGAAGTCAAAGATATTGTGACAAAAACCAAAGACATCTGTGAAAATTGTACTGCGGATACATCCAGTTTTTTGTTACCCTCAAACCTTGGGTACCTTTCAAACAACCCATAAAGCTATCCACAGTGGTGAGATATTATCCTTGATAAAACATATTAATGGCTGTGGAAAAGCAATCCCACAGAGCAGTGTGAGCTCAGAAAGCCTGATCCTGACACGGACTGTATCACATCTAGTGACACTTATGATAGGGGGGCCTGGGATCCCAAAAGACATGCCCAGGAAGCTCTGTGAAATTCCACATCACTGAGCTACCTGGCCTCTATTATATTAACTATTATTGGCCCACATGCCACTGATATAGAGCAAGCGAAGCCTGATTAGCAAGGTTCTAGAGACGGCCAGGAATCTCCAAAGCTAATACACAGTGAAAGACACCACCAAAGAGAACGAGTAAATGAAAGTGTAGACACTTGATGTACTGGTAGTTTGTGATGCACTCAAACTATGTTAACCCTAGGTAGATACAGTTGAAGTTTGGAAGTTTACATACACCTTAGCCAAATACATTTATACTCCGTTTTTTAATTTTTTTTACAATTCCTGACATTTTATCCTAGTAAAGATTCCCTGTCTTAGGTCAGTTAGGATCACCACTTCATTTTAAGAATGTGAAATGTCAGAAAAATAGTAGAGAGAATGACTTATTTCAGCTTTTATTTATTTATTTACAATCCCAGTTGGTCAGAAGTTTAGTATTAGTATTTGATAGCATTGCCTTTAAATTGTTTAACTTGGGTCAAACGTTGTGGGTAGCCTTCCACAAGCTTCCCAAAAAAAGTTGGGTGAATTATAGGCTTTTTAGGCCTCCTTGCTCGCACACGCTTTTTCAGTTCTGCCCACAAATGTTCTATAGGATTGAGGTCAGGGCTTTGTGATGGCCACTCCAATACCTTGACTTTGTTGTCCTTAAGCTATTTTGCCACAACTTTGGAAGTATGCTAGGGGTCATTGTCCATTTGGAAGACCCATTTGAGACCAAGCTTTAACTTCCTGACTGATGTCTTGAGATGTTGCTTCAATATATCCATATCATTTTCCTTTCTCATGATGCCATCTATTTTGTGAAGTGCACCAGTCCCTCCTTCAGCAAACACCCCCACAACATGATGCTGCCACCCCCGTGCTTCACGGTTGGGATGGTGGTCTTCGGCTTGCAAGCCTCCCCCTTTTTCCTCCAAACATAACGATAGTAATTATTCTTGCCAAATTGTTCTTGCCAAACAGTTCTATTTTTGTTTAATTAGACCAGAAGACATTTCACCAAAAACTACGATCTTTGTCCCCATGTGCAGTTGCAAACCGTAGTCTGGCTTTTTTATGGCGGTTTTGGAGCAGTGGCTTCTTCCTTGCTGAGCGGCCTTTCAGGTTATGTCAATACAGGACTCGTTGGAGAGACACACACAAGGCCTGGCTCTGGGAGCAGGAGGATTAGTTCTTAGCACAGGCACAGGACTCACCAGGCTGGTGAGACATGCAGGAGGCCTTGTCCTTGGCCGAGGCACCGGATACACTGGGCCGCGCACTGGAGGTCTCGAGCTAAGAGCCTGCACAACCCGTCCTGGCTGGATGGTGACTTTGGCCCTGCACGTGCGGGGAGCAGGCACAGGACGCTCTGGGCTGTGCAGACGCACTGGAGACAGTGCGCAGAGCCGGCGCAGGATATCCTGGGCCGTAGAGATGTACTGGAGGTCTGGAGAGCAGGGCTGGCACAATCCTTCCTGGCTGGATGCTCACCCTAGCCCGGCAGATGCGGGAGCTGGGATGTAGCGGACCGGGCTATGATTGCGCACTGGGGACACCGTGCGCTTTACCGCATAACACGGTGCCTGCCCGGTCACTCTCTCCCCACGACAAACACGGGGAGTTGGCTCAGGTCTATGACCTGACTCCGCCAATCTCCCCGTGCCGCCTCCCCCCCAAATAAATTCTGGGGCTGCCTCTCGTGCACGCCTCTTTGAGCCAACTCCTTGTAGCGTCGCCGCTCCGGCTTAGCTGCTTCCAGCTCCTCTTTAGGACAGCGATATTCTCCCATCTGTGCCCAGCGTCCCTTGCCATCCAGGATTTCCTCCCATGTCCAACTCTCCAAAAAACGCTGCTCCCTCTTACCACGCTGCTTGGTCTTTTGGTGGTGGGTAGTTCTGTCACGATCGTCTAAGGTGGAAACAGTGGACCAAAGCGCAGCATCGTGAGCGTACATACTTCTCTATTTTAAGATGTCGCCAACAAAACAATAACCATCAAACCGAAAACGTGACGCCAACGTAGTGCTTCTCAGGCAACTATACATGGACAACTACCCACAAATACAGGTGGGGAAAAGGCTACCTAAGTATGGTTCTCAATCAGAGACAACGATAGACAGCTGCCTCTGATTGAGAACCACACCCGGCCAAACACAAAGAAATACAAATCCTAGAAAAAGGAACATAGAATGCCCACCCAAATCACACCCTGACCAAACCAAAATAGAGACATAAAAAGCTCTCTACGGTCAGGGCGTGACAGGTACACCTCCAATTCACTCAAATTATGTAAATTAGTCAGAAGCTTCTAAAGCCATGACATCATTTTCTGGAATTTTCCAAGCTGTTTATAGGCAGAGTCAACTTTGTGTATATGTAAACTTCTGACCCACTGGAATTGTGATACAAGTAATGATAAATGAAATAATCTGTCTGTAAACAATTGTTGGAAAAATTACTTGCTCATGCACAAAGTAGATGTCGTGACTGACTGCCAAAATTATAATTTGTTAACAAGAAATTTGTGGAGTGGTTGAAAAACAAGTTTTATTGACGCCAACCTAAGTGTATGTAAACTTCTGACTTCAACTGTAGTTGTTTGCTCTGTGTGTGTGTACTGTCTGCCTGTCTATCTGTGTTCAGGAAACCGGTTCCTAAAGTTTATCCCTTAAAACAACACTGAAAAATGTTAAATTAAACAATAGTTGGCTGTGAAAGCACTATTAAATTACATGAGTTAGAATTGACTATGAGCCAGATGATTGTTTGCCAAAAAGCATGAAATCTCCTGAAGATTGATGGGTCTCTGGTCAACGAACAGTCATAAGCTTTTCAAGTCAGTGATTCTTCACAAAGCCTACTCCTATACTCTCCTCTCTATGTATGTGTCTCAAATGGCACCCTATTCCCTTTATATTGCACTACTTTTTACCACAGCCCATACAGCTCTGGTCAAAAGAAGTGCACTTTATAAGGAATAGGATGCCATTTGGAACGAAGCGTCTGAGTATTGTAATGGATGTAGGAGCTTGACGTGGGAGTAGGGTGTCAAGCTGTTCGTAAGGAAGGTTGTTTCACTGAGGGGGAGAAAAGGGGATGCATTCGGCCAAGCACAACAGATGTTTTGTTGCGACTGCTTGGCTTTATCTGTAGTGGGGAGGGCAAGGCAGGTTTTCACTGATTTATTAACATTTTACATTTTAGTGTGTGTGTGTGTGTGTGTGTGTGTGTGTGTGTGTGTGTGTGTGTGTGTGTGTGTGTGTGTGTGTGCTTTATCTACGCTCCCATCCCTTCACCCTCCCTGTTACCCCTCTCTCCTCTGGCATTCCATTGCTCTTTAATCAATGGTTATCTTACAATGCAGACAGACCAATAATGTCCCATACACACTCAAGATGTACAACTGATGTACAACACATTTAACAAAACTGTTTTGATACAACATAGAATTTGTCTGCAAAATGTTATTTTACACAATGGTTGTCGAGACACCACAAGATTGCTGTGTTTCTTTCTTTATTCTGTAAATATGTATACTCACAAATAAAACTATGATCCATGAAAAGGTACACTGAGTAAAAATATGAATGCAACATGTAAATAAAAGATTCCAGAAATGTTCCATATGTAAAAAAGCTTATTTTGTGCACAAATTTGAATTTCATCCCTGTTAGTGAGCATTTGTCCTTTGCCAAGATAATCCATCTACCTGACAGATGTTTTACACTTGAAGTCGGAAATGTACATACACCTTAGCCAAACACATTTAAACTCAGTTTTTCACAACTCCTGACATTTAATCCTAGTAACAATTCCCTGTCTTAGGTCAGTTGGGATCACCACTTCATTTTAAGAATATGAAAAGTCAGAATAATAGTAGAGAGAATGACTTATTTCAGCTTTTATTTATTTCATCACATTCTCAGTGGGTCAGAAGTTTACATACACTCAATTAGTATTTGGTAGCACTACCTTTAAATTGTGTAACTTGCGTCAAACGTTTCGGGTAGCCTTCCACAAGCTTCCCACAATAAGTTGGGTGAATTTTGGCCCATTCCTCCTGACAGAGCTGGTGTAACTGAGTCAGGTTTGTATGCCTCCTTGCTCGCACACGCTTTTTCAGTTCTGCCCACAAATTTTCCATAGGATTGAGGTCAGGGCTTTGTGATGGCCACTCCAATACCTTGACTTTGTTGTCTTTAAGCCATTTTGCCACAACTTTGGAAGCATGCTTGTGGTCATTGCCCATTTGGAAGACTCATTTGCGATCAAGCTTTAACTTCCTGAATGATGTGTTGAGATGTTGCTTCAATATATCCACATCATTTTCCTGTCTCATGATGCCATCTATTTTGTGAAGTGCACCAGTCCCTCCCGCAGCAAAGCACCCCTACAACATGCTGCTGGCACCCCGTGCTTCACAGTTGGGATGGTGTTCTTTGGCTTGCAAGCCTCCCCTTTTTCCTCCAAACATGACGATGGTCATTATGGCCAAACTGTCCTATTTTTGTTTAATCAGACCAGAGGACATTTCTCCAAAAAGTACGATCTTTGTGCCCATGTGCAGTTGCACACCGTAGTCTGGCTTTTTTATGACGGTTTTGGAGCAGTGGCTTCTTCCTTGCTGAGCGGCCTTTCAGGTTATGTTGAAATAGGACTTGTTTTACTGTGGATATAGATACTTTTGTACCTGTTTCCTCCAGCATCTTCATAAGGTCCTTTGCTGTTGTTTTGGGATTGATCTGAACTTTTTGCACCAAAGTACGTTCATCTCTAAGAGACAGAAAGCGTCTCCTTCCTGAGCGGTATAACGGCTGTGTGGTCCCATGGTGTTTATACTTGCATACTATTGTATGTACAGATGAACGTGGTACCTTCAGGCGTTTGGAAATTGCTCCCAAGGATGAACCAGACTTGTGGAGGTCTACAATTTATTTTCTGATGTCTTCGCTGATTTCTTTGGATTTTCCAATGATGTCAAGCAAAGAGGCACTGAGTTTGAAGGTAGGCCTTGAAGTTCATCCGCAGGTACACCTCCAATTGACTCAACTTATGTCAATTAGCCTATCAGAAGCTTCTGACGCCATGACATTGTTTTCTGGAATTTTCCAAGCTGTTTAAAGGCACAGTCAACTTAGTGTATGTAAACTTCCGACCCACCGGAATTGTGATAGTGAATTTTTTGTGAAATAATCTATCTGTAAACAATTGTTGGAAAAATTACTTGTGTCATGCACAAAGTAGATGTCCTAACCGACTTGCCAAAACTATAGTTTGTTTACAAGAAATCTGTGGAGTGGTAAAAAATGTGATTTAATGACTCCAACCTAAGTGTACGGAAACTTCCGACTTCAATTGTATATACATACACACACACACACACACACACACACACACACAAAAAAAGTGAAGCCAGGCTTACCTTGGCATCCATAAATGCACGTCACTGCTCACAACCCATGTGGATTTCCTGGTCTTCGGTATTGTTTGGAACTGCCGGTCTACAGTCAAGAACGCTGAGTTAATCTCAGCCTATGCTACCCTTCAGTCTCTAGACCTTCAGGAGACATGGATATCCCCAGAGCACACAGCTACTCCAGCTGCTCACTCTTCATCAGACTGTGTTCTCTCATAGTCCGAAAGCATTTGGTTGTCGCAGTGGTGTAACAGGGCTACTATTTTGTCTTTTCTCCCTCACTCACCTCACTGTCACTTGTCCAATCAAGCTTAACATTGTTGTCATCTATCACCAACCAGCTGCTATTAGAGAGCTCCTCAATGAGCTTGACACCTTGATAAGCTCATTTCTTTCTTCCCCTCCTTACCTCTTTAAACCCAGTCCCCTCCACTCACAAGGTAGGCAATATGCTTGCCCTCATCTTTACTAGAGGCTGTTTCAGGCTGTTTTAGTATAGTTTAAAATTCAAATAGAAATTGACAAATAATAGTCCTACTTATGATTATTTTATGTGGTGAATTGTTAGGGTTGCAAAATTCTGTCCACGTTCCCCAAATTCACAGATTTTCCAGATATTCCTGTTGGAAGATTCCCAGAATCAGGAGGGACTAAAGTTGCATTCATGACAAGTCGGAAACTCATAACTTCATAAATATTACATTTTAATTAAGTTATTTGCGTAGAGCTTGCGTAGAGCTTGTCGAGAATGTCTGACTTTGCGAGTTCTGAGTTGTCTTGAATGCACCGAAATTAGCAGGACATCTGGAATCCTCCAACTAGGATTTCTGGAAAATCTGGGTATTTAGGTAAAGTTACCAGGTATGTGCAATCCTATGAATTGTACACCTTGTTGATGAAAGCAGACTGAAGTCATGAGGGATCATGTCACAACGGTGGACCCCAGGAAGAGCAGTAGCTAATGGGGATCCTAATAAAATACAAAAAATACTAATACTGTCAAGCAAGTAATTTTTCCTACTGTGTCCATATCAGGACAGCCTCAGTCTCGGCAGGATTTGAGGCTTTCCTAATATGGACACCATACTTCCAGGATTTGTGGCACTACATTAATTCTGTCTGCAGCGAATGAATGGAAATCATTAACTGTGATTGGGAAGCTTGGCTCGAGTCGTCTTGTCTGCACCACGCCTGATAAATGTCTGACATAACTCCATCGATTGAGTTTGATGAGACTCTTGGACAGAAGCACTTGGCGTCAAAAACATAAGCATATGAAGAATTCTTTAATATTACATTGTCAGACACTGTCTGTGCTTCTGAAAGTGTGTGTGTGTGTGTGTGCGTGCGTGCGTGCGTGCATGCGTGCGTGTCATAATGAATGGTTATTGCCTTGACATTTTTATGATGGGCTAAATCCAGTTCTTAGGGAAAGTCTACACACCCCTTGCACAGTCTTCGCATTTTGCTGCCTTGAAATTAAATCTAAAAAGGGATTATATTGGATTTTTTTCGTATAGATTTCCACAACCTACTCCACATGTTCAAAGTAAAAAGATTATAGAAAACTTTCCAAATTAATAAAAGAAAACATCTGGATTGCGTATGTCTTCACACCCAAGAGTTAATAGTTGGTGGAGGCTCCTTTGACAGCCATTACAGCTGTGAATCATTTTTAATTTAATATTTAAATTAATATTTAATTTAATAATCATTTTACCAACTTTATACAACTCTTTTTAAGTATTGTTGCTTGAAAATCAGAGACATGGTTCTGACTATTGCTTTCATCAATGACTCCCAACCAAATTTAGTGACCTTGAGCAATTTTGACAAAAACAATAGATATACAGGTAACTGCCAAAATAAAGGAAACGCCAACATAAAGTGTCTTAATAGGACCACCACCAGCCACCAAACCAGCTTCAATGAGCCTTGGCATAGATTCTACAAGTGTCTGGTCTGGATGCGACAACATTTGGTGTTTTGTTGATGGTGGTGGAAAACGCTGTCTCAGGCGCTGCTCCAGAATTAAATACTTTTTTTCGTGCGCATGGAGAATTACTGGTATCTTTTATTTCAGCTTATGAAACATGGGACCAACACTTTACATTTTGTTTTTATATTGTTGTTCAGTATACAAGCTATCAGACTGCCGAATACTTGAACTGGACTGGCCACCTGCACTGACTCTCCGCACCTTAGCACACTCACGCACACACACACGCAGATATATACAGTACATTCATGCTACACACACATAACAACTGCTGCTTCCAGATTCTTATTATGATTGCTAAATACTGCAGTTTAAACACTTGCAATCCCCCTTTTGCCAAAACACGTGTAAATAATGATCTATAAATTGTGACTTCTTTTATTATACTTAAGCTAAAATCTTTATTCTGTTCTACTCGGCCATTTACTTCCTGTTTGCATTCTTATCTTTTATTATTGTTTTTGTATTGTCGAGAAGGAACCTGCGAGTAAGCATTTCGTTGAACGGTGTACACCATGTGTATCCCGTACATACAACTAATAAAAGTTGAAACTTGAACCAGCTATGCTCCTTTGAGACCATTCTTTCAAAGTCACTGAGATCTCTTCTTCTAACCATGCTAGCCAAAATAATGGGCAACTGGGTATTTTTATACATGACTCGAAACATGATGGGGTATTAATTGCTTAATTTACTCGGGAACCACACCTGTGTGGAAGCACCTCATTTCAATATACAGTACTTTGTATCCCTCATTTACTCAAGTGTTTCCTTTATTTGAGCAGTTACCTGTATTTTGCCCTAAGAGTTGTGCAAGGTTGGTAGAATCTTATTCAAAAGTATTCACAGCCGTAATGGCTGCCAAAGGCGCTCCACCAAGTATTTACTCAGAGGTGTGAAGACATTTTCAATCAAAAATGTATGGGACCAAATTCATATATATTTTTAAAATGTATTTATTTGGAAAATGTTCTAGAATTTTTCTTTCACTTTCAGTATGTTGTGTAGATAGGTGAAAACAAATCTAATTCAATCCCTTTTGAGATTACATTTTAAGGTAGCAAAAATGTGAAAACTGCAAGGGATGTGTAGACTTCCACTAGAGGCTGTATGTCACTTTACACTGTTGTTAATATTGTGTCCTCTTCTTTCTTTTACTTCCCTCCTTTACCCCTCTTGTCTCCTCCGTCACCCTAATCTCTGACTTCCCTCTCTCTTCACCCTGTCACCCCTCTCTTTGATGCCCCTCTTCAGCGGCACTCCTCTCTGTCTTGGCAAGCCTGCTCTGGTTAACCCAGATGATATGGTGACTGCTGAGGAGGTGTGTGTGTGTGTGTGTGTGTGTGTGTGTGTGTGTGTGTGTGTGTGTGTGTGTGTGTGTGTGTGTGTGTGTGTGTGTGTGTGTGTGTGTGTGTGTGTGTGTGTGTGACCGAATGGTACTGTGATGTACTTATAGAACTCCCCCCACCCCCTGTGTGTGTGAGGAGGGGGGGAAATCGCCTTGTCAGCATAATGAATGTAACTTCCTCCTGACCCCCGCTATGCTGGTCCCTATGATGGATGCACACATCACAGTCGCGGTTTACAATGCCACTGTGAACTGTTCATCCACCCCCCTTCCCTTCACACCGAAGCTCCCTAGTTCAACATGATAGTAAAAACTGTGGAAAGCCCATCCATAAATGTAAATAAATTCTCTCTCCCTAGCCATGGCGAGATTATATTCACTACATTATTTTAACATTCCTCTATGGGGGAGTTGGATGGGAAAACTGAAATCTGTATTGAGAATGTCCTGTACTTCGTGAATTGATGAGACTCATTGTTTTGTTTGTCATTTAATGATGCGGTCATTTAGGGGAGACACTTTTATCCTAAGTGATTTATTGTACCTTTACACTTACATTTAGTGGCCCATGCAGGAATCAAACCCACAAAAAAATGTGTTGCAAACAGGTATCGCTCCTTATATATTGTTAACTTGGAATGTCATATATGGTTGGCTGTAGTTGAGCGGGTTGAGAGCTTCATGTTCCTCGGTGTCCACATCACTAAGGATCTATCATGGTCCACACACACCAACACAGTTGTGAAGAGGGTATGACAATACCTCTTCACCCTGAGGAGGCTGAACAAATTTGTCACGGGCCCTCAGATCCTCAAAAAGTTATACAGCTGCACCATTGAGAGCACGTTGACTGACTGCATCACCGCTTTGTATGGCAACTGCTTGGCATGCGGCCGCAAGGTGCTACAGAAGATAGTGTGTCCGGCCCAGTACATCACTGGGGCCGAGCTCCCTGCCATCTAGGACCTATATACAAGGTAGTGTCAGATGAAGGCCCTAAAAGTTGTCAAAGTCTCCAGCCATGAAATAAAAGACTGTTCTCTCTGCTAACGTATGGCAATCAGTACCGATGCACCAAGTCTGGAACCAACAGGACACTGAACAGCTTCTAAACCCAAGCCATAAGACTGCTAAATAGTTAACCAAATAGCTACCTGGAATATCTGCATTGACCTTTTTTTCTTTTGACTCATCACATACGCTCCTGCTACTGTTTATTATCTATTAGTTTATTCCTAGTTATACACTGAGTGTACAAAACATTTCCATGATATAGACTGACCAGCTATGATACTTTATTCATGTCACTTGTTAACCTCTAACGAGCACCTACCCCGGGTCCGGGAGCACCCCCCACCCCCCACACTGATTAGCATCGCTAGCATTAGCGTCACAATTAAATAGTAGCATCTAAATATCATTAAATCACAAGTCCAAGACACCTAATGAAAGATACAGATCCTGTGAATAAAGCCCCCATTTCAGATTTTTAAAATGTTTTACAGGGAAGACAAAATATGTAAATCTATTAGCTAACCACGTTAGCAAAAGACATCACTTTTCTAACTCCATCAGTTTCTTATTCCATCGGGTGCTATCACCAATTCGGCTAAACTAAGATATTGATAGCCACTAACCAAGAAAAAACCTAATCAGATGACAGTCTGATAACATATTTATGGTATAGGATAGTTTTCTTTTGAAAAATGTGCATTTTTCAGGTATAAATCACAGTTCTACATTGCAGCTGCAATCTGAAATAGTGCCGACGCAGCCAGAACAATTACAGAGACCAACGTCATATAACTAATTACTTATCTAAAAACATTTCAGAAAAAATACACAGCGTACAGATATTGAAAGCCCAACATCTGGTGAATCCAAACAATATTTCTGATTTATTAAATGTTTTATAGCGAAAACAAAATGTAGCGCTAAATTAGCATAGCCACGCCAGCCAGAACCAGCTGGGCGCCCACGACCAGTTCACATGCACGACAGATATATGAAATAACATCGTAAATTGGGTCTTACTATTGCTGATCTTTCATCAGAATGTTGATCAAGGTGTCCTTAGTCCTGATGGGTCGTTCAATCCATTCATAATGGCAACTTTCCCTCTTCATTTAGCATATGTACTGGTCGACTGGCCAAAGTAAAAAAAGTCACAGAACGGAACACGGCAAAACTCCCGAAAAAATTCAAATAATCTGATTAAACTATATTGAAAAAACATACATTAAGATGATATGGTCACATGTATCAAACAAACTTCGAGACGGAGATAGTTTTCATCCGTAACGGCAGCAAAACAGTAGACAATCGCACCTCCAAATCGCGCGTTTCAGAGAACCGGAAGTTGTCGGTCACGCCAAAGAAATAGGTCTTATTTCACGTCAGTACAAGATAAACAAAAAATTTCTCCTCTGACGTCCTCTTGACACCCAGAGGAAGACGAATGAAGTGTGTTTCGGGTCATAGGTGGCGTGACCATATATAGGCAGAGCGTTGAAGCGAGCATACACATCTTGCATTCTTCTTCTTGGTCAGGGAAAGTGCTGTCAAATGACTTCTGTTTCACTCAGAGACAAAATTGAAACGGTTTTAGAAACTATAGATTGTTTTCTATCCAATGGTATTAATTATATGCATATAGTAAGAGCAATAATTGAATAAGAGGCAGTTTAATCTGTAGAGGAAATTATGCTAATGCGAAAACAGCACCCCCTGTATTCTCAAGAAGTTAAATCCACTCCAATCAGAGTAGCGGAAGTCGACGAGACAGGTTAAAACTTCTTGTCAATACGGGGGCGCTGTTTTCACTTTGGAAAAAATCGTGCCCAACTGAAACGGCCTCGTACTCTTTTCTAGATCATACAATATGCATATTATTATTACTATTGGATAGAAAACACTCTCAAGTTTCTAAAACTGTTTGAATTATATCTGTGAGTAAAACAGAACTCATTTATCAGCAAACTTCCATACAGGAAGTGAAAAATCTGAAAACGATGCTCTGTTTCAGGGCCTGCCTATTCAACTGGCTTTTATTTATCGATATGGATGCACTTCATACGCCTTCCACTAGATGTCGACAGGCAGTGGAAGGTGGAATGGGGTGTCTAGCTTGATCTGAGGTCGAATAAGAGCTTTTGGAGTGACAGGTCCGGTATTTTCTTTGTCTTCGAAGGTGCGCTGGGGAGCTCGACATTGTCTTCTGAAAAGCGTTCGGTATACACGGCGAATATCTCCGGTTCTGATTTTATTTGATACATATGATAATAACATCATAAAGTACGTTTTTTCAACCGAGTTTTATCAGTTTATTCAACGTTTATTGGGACTTTTGGAGTTTTCCGTTCTCTGCGCCAAGAGAGGATGGGAATGTTAGCAACGTTGGCTAGCATTGTGGCGCGAATTCGACAGAAGAAATGGACATTCTAAAACCAAACAACGATTTATGGACCAAGGACTCCTTGTACAACATTCTGATGGAAGCTCAGCAAAAGTAAGAAAACATTTATGATGTTATGTAAAATGTTGACTCCTATTCTCCGTCGTGTTGGTGAGTGCTGTCTCACAATAACGCAAGCTGTATGTTATGGTAAAGTTATTTTAAAAAATCTAACACAGCGGTTGCATTAAGAACCAGTGTATCTTTCATTTGCCATACAACAAGTATTTTTATGTAAAGTTAATGATGAGTTCTTTGGTCAGATTAGGTGAGTGTCCAAAATATCTCCAAAGATTCTGGTGAATCGATGCTACGTATTCACAATGTATAACCAGGATTTGTAGCTATAAATATGCACATTTTCGAACAAAACATAATTGTATTGTATAACATGATGTTATAAGACTGTCATCTGATGAATTTGTTCAAGGTTAGTGATTAATTTGATATATTTTGCTGGTTTTTGCGAAAGCTACCTTTGCGGTGAATAAATGCGTTTGTGTGTTTGGCTATTGTGGTAAGCTAATATAATTCTATATTGTGTTTTCGCTGTAAAACATTTAAAAAATCGGAAATATTGGCTGGATTCACAAGATGTTTATCTTTCATTTGCTGTATTGGACCTGTGATTTCATGAAAATTATATTATATGATATCCCTGTCCCGTTAGGCTAGGCTATGCTAGTCAGCTTTTTTGATGAGGAGGATCCCGGATCCGGGAGGGTGATGAAGTAGAGGATTTTTAAGCCTTCACACTGAGCACGCTGACAGACACAGCAAACCTTTTTGCCACAGCTCGCATTGATGTGCCATCCTGGATGAACTGCACTACCTGAGCCACTTGTGTGGGTTGTAGACTCCGTCTCATGCCACCACTAGAGTGAAAGCACCGCCAGCATTCAAAAGTGACCAAAACATCAGCCAGGAAGCATAGGAACTGAGAAGTGGTCTGTGGTCACCACCTGCAGAACCATTCCTTTTTTGGGGGTGTCTTACTAATTGCCTATAATTTCCACCTTTTGTCTATTCCATTTGCACAAGAGCATGTTAAATTTATTGTCAATCAGTGTTGCTTCCTAAATGGACAGTTTGATTTCACAGAAGTGTGATTGACTTGGAGTTACATTGTGTTGTTTAAGTGTTCCCTTTATTTTTTTGAGCAGTGTATTGATTGGACACTACGGAATAGTGAAGACATCAAAACTAGTCATGTGTTATGTAGTAACCAAAAAAGTGTTAAATCAAAATACAGTTTATATTTGAGATTCTTTAAAGTAGCCACCCGTCAGGGCTCCCGAGGGAAAAGGGGTCTAAGGCACAGCATCTCAGTGCTTGAGGCGTCACTACAGACACCCTGGTTCGATTCCAGGCTGTATCACAACCGGTCGTGATTGGGAGTCCCATAGGGCGGCGCACAATTGGCCCAGTGTCGTCCGGGTTTGGCCGGTGTAGGCCGTCATTGTAAATAAGAATTTGTTCTTCGCTGACTTGCCTAGTTAAATAAAATAAAAATTGCCTCTCAACCAGCTTCATCAAATCAAATCAAATCAATCAAATGTTATTAGTCACATACACACATGGTTAGCAGATGTTAATGCGAAGTAATCTAACCTAACAAGTAATCTAACCTAACAATTCCGCAACTACTACCTTATACACGCAAGTGTAAAGGGATAAAGAAATAAAGAATATGTACATAGAGATATATGAATGAGTGATGGTACAGAACGGCATAGGCAATGGTGCAGTACATGGTATAGAGTACGGTATATACCTATGAGATGAGTACTGTAGGGTATGTAAACATAAAGTGGCATAGTTTAAAGTGGCTAGTGGTCCATGTATTACATAAGATGGCAAGATGCAGTAGATGATATAGAGTACAGTATATACATATACATAAGAGATGTGTAATGTAGGGTATGTAAACATTATATTAGGTGGCATTGTTTAAAGTGGCTGGTGGTACATTTTTACATAATTTCCATCAATTCCCATATTTAAATTGGCTGGAGTTGAGTCAGTATGTTGGCAGCGGCCGCTAAATGTTAGTGGTGGCTGTTTAACAGTCTGATGGCCTTGAGATAGAAGCTGTTTTTCAGTCTCTCGGTCCCTGCTTGGATACACCTGTACTGACCTCGCCTTCTGGATGATAGCGGGGTGAACAGGCAGTGGCTTGGGTGGTTGTTGTCCTTGATGATCTTTATGGCCTTCCTGTGACATCGGGTGGTGTAGGTGTCCTGGAGGGCAGGTAGTTTGCCCCGGGTGATGCGTTCTGCCGACCTCACTACCCTCTGGAGAGCCTTACGGTTGTGTGCGGAGCAGTTGCCGTACCAGGCGGTGATGCAGCCCGACAGGATGCTCTCGATTGTGCATCTGTAGAAGTTTGTGAGTGCTTTTGGTGACAAGCCGAATTTCTTCAGCCTCCTGAGGTTGAAGAGGCGCTGCTGCGCCTTCTTCACAACGCTGTCTGTGTGGGTGGACCAATTCAGTTTGTCCGTGATGTGTACACCGAGGAACTTAAAACTTTCCACCTTCTCCACTACTGACCCGTCGATGTGGATAGGGGGGTGCTCCCTCTGCTGTTTCCTGAAGTCCACAATCATCTCCTTTGTTTTGTTGACGTTGAGTGTGAGGTTATTTTCCTGACACCACACTCCGAGGGCCCTCACCTCCTCCCTGTAGGCCGTCTCGTCGTTGTTGGTAATCAAGCCTACCACTGTAGTGTCGTCCGCAAACTTGATGATTGAGTTGGAGGCGTGCATGGCCACGCAGTCGTGGGTGAACAGGGAGTACAGGAGAGGGCTCAGAACGCACCCTTGTGGGGCCCCAGTGTTGAGGATCAGCGGGGTGGAGATGTTGTTACCTACCCTCACCACCTGGGGGCGGCCCGTCAGGAAGTCCAGGACCCAGTTGCACAGGGCGGGGTCGAGACCCAGGGTCTCGAGCTTGATGACGAGTTTGGAGGGTACTATGGTGTTAAATGCTGAGCTGTAGTCGATGAACAGCATTCTCACATAGGTATTCCTCTTGTCCAGATGGGTTAGGGCAGTGTGGTTGCGATTGCGTCGTCTGTGGACCTATTGGGTCGGTAAGCAAATTGGAGTGGGTCTAGGGTGTCCGGTAGGGTGGAGGTGATATGGTCCTTGACTAGTCTCTCAAAGCACTTCATGATGACGGAAGTGAGTGCTACGGGGCGGTAGTCGTTTAGCTCAGTTACCTTAGCTTTCTTGGGAACAGGAACAATGGTGGCCCTCTTGAAGCATGTGGGAACAGCAGACTGGGATAAGGATTGATTGAATATGTCCGTAAACACACCAGCCAGCTGGTCTGCGCATGCTCTGAGGACGCGGCTGGGAATGCCGTCTGGGCCTGCAGCCTTGCGAGGGTTAACACGTTTAAATGTTTTACTCACCTCGGCTGCAGTGAAGGAGAGCCCGCAGGTTTTGGTAGCGGGCCGTGTCAGTGGCACTGTATTGTCCTCAAAGCGGGCAAAAAAGGTATTTAGCCTGTCTGGGAGCAAGACATCCTGGTCCGCGACGGGGCTGGTTTTCTTTTGGTAATCCGTGATAGACTGTAGACCCTGCCACATACCTCTTGTGTCTGAGCTGTTGAATTGCGATTCAATTTTGTCTCTGTACTGGGACTTAGCCTGTTTGATAGCCTTGCGGAGAGAATAGCTACACTGTGTGTATTCGGTCATGTTTCCGGTCACCTTGCCCTGGTTAAAAGCAGTGGTTCGCGCTTTCAGTTTCACGCGAATGCTGCCGTCAATCCACGGTTTCTGGTTTGGGAATGTTTTAATCGTTGCTGTGGGTACGACATCGTCAATGCACTTCCTAATGAACTCGCTCACCGAATCAGCATATTCTTCAATGTTGTTGTTGGACGCGGTGCGGAACATATTCCAATCCGCGTGATCGAAGCAGTCTTGAAGCGTGGAATCAGATTGGTCGGACCAGCGTTGAACAGACCTGAGCGCGGGAGCTTGTAGTTTTAATTTCTGTTTGTAGGCTGGAATCAACAAAATGGAGTCGTGGTCAGCTTTTCCGAAAGGAGGGCGGGGGAGGGCCTTATATGCGTCGCGGAAGTTAGTATAACAATGGTCCAGAGTTTTGCCAGCCCTGGTAGGACAATCGATGTGCTGATAGAATTTGGGGAGTTTTGTTTTTAGATTAGCCTTGTTAAAATCCCCAGCTACGATGAATGCAGCCTCAGGGTGTGTGGTTTCCAGTTTACAGAGAGTCGGATAGAGTTCGTTCAGGGCCATCGATGTGTCTGCTTGGGGGGGAATATATACGGCTGTGATTATGACCGAAGAGAATTCCCTTGGTAGATAATGCGGTCGACATTTGATTGTGAGGAGTTCTAGATCAGGTGAACAGAATGACTTGAGTTCCTGAGTGTTGTTATGATGGTCACACCACGTCTCGTTAATCATGAGGCATACCCCCCCGCCCCTCTTCTTACCAGAAAGATGTTTGTTTCTGTCTGCGCGATGCGTGAAGAAACCAGCTGGCTGCACCGACTCCGTTAGCGTCTTTTGAGTTAGCCATGTTTCCGTGAAGCAGAGCACGTTGCAATCCCTGATGTCTCTCTGGAAAGTTACCCGTGCTCGGATTTCATCGACCTTATTGTCAAGAGACTGGACATTGGCGAGTAGTATGCTAGGGAGTGGAGCGCGATGTGCCCGTCTTCGAAGCCTGACCAGGAGACCGCTACGTTTTCCCCTTTTACGGCGTCGAGTAGCTTCGCCGGCTGGGATCAGGTCCATTGTATTGGGTGGAAGGCAAAACACTGGATCCGTTTCGGGAAAGTCATATTCCTGGTAGGAACGGTGGTTAGTTGACGTTAATCGTATATTCAGTAGTTCCTCCCGACTGTATTTAATGACATCTAAGATCACCTGGGGTACCAATGTAAGAAATAACACATAAAAAAACAGAATACTGCATATTTTCCAAGGAACGCGAAGCGAGGCAGCCATCTCGCTCGGCGCCCGGAAGTCATGAGGTATACCTGGTGACACCTGCTTTTCCAACAGTCTTGAAGGAGTTCCCACATATGCTGAGCACTTGTTGGCTGCTTTTCCTTCACTCTGCGGTCCAACTCATTCCAAACCATCTCAATTACGTTGAGGTTGGGGGATTGTGGAGGCCAGGTCATCTGATGCATCTGATGCAAGATTCTTTGGTCTGATGAAACCAAGATTGAACTCTTTGACCTGAATGCCAAGCGTCACGTCTGGAGGAAACCTGGCAGCATCACTATGGTGAAGCATGGTGGTGGCAGCATCATGCTGTGTGGATGTTTTTCAGTGGCAAAAAACAGAGAATCTGGTTTCTCATGGTCTGAGTGCGGGCTGTCATGTGCCTTTTACTGAGGAGTGCCTTCTGTCTTGCCACTCTACCATAAAGGCCTGATTGGTGGAGTGCTGCAGAGATGGTTGTCCCTCTGGAAGGCTCTCTCATCTCCACAGAGCAACCGTGGAGCTCTGTCAGTGTGATTTTCAGATTCTTGATCACCTCCCTGATCAAGGGGAAAGGGGATACCTAGTCAACTGAAATGTGTCTTCCGCATTTAACCCAACCCCTCTGAATCAGAACGGTGCGGAGGGCTGCCTTAATCGACATCCACGTCTTCGGCGCCCGGGGAACAGTGGGTTAACTGCCTTGCTCAGGGGCAGAACGGCAGATTTTTACCTTGTCAGCTCGGGGATTCGATTCAGAAACCTTTCGGTTACTGGCCCAACACTTCTACCCACCAGGCTACCTGCCGCCCCTAAGGCCCTTCTCCCCCGATTGCTCAGTTTGGCTGGGCGGTTCCAAACTTCTTCCATTTAAGAATGATGGAGGCCATTGCGTTCTTGTGGACCTTCAATGCTGCAGACATTTTTTTGGTACCCTTCTCCAGATCTGTGCCTCGACACAGCATGTCTCGGAGCTCTACGGACAATTCCTTCGACTCCATGGCTTGGCTTTGACATGCACTGTCAACTGTTGGACCTTATGTTGACAGGTGTGTGCCTTTCCAAAACATGTCCAATCAATTGAATTTACCACAGATGGACTCCAATCAAGTTTTAGAAAGATCTCAAGGACGATTCAATAGCAGAGTGTGAATACTTTTTTAAATACGTTTTTTATTGTCAGTACATTTTGAAAAAACTGTTTTTGCTTTGTCATTATGGGGTATTGTGTGTATATTGAGGATTTACATTTTATTTTAAATTTTTAAATAAGGCTGTAACGTAACAAAATGTAGAAAAAGTCAAGGGGTCTGAATACTTCTCGAATATACTGTACATGTTTTTTAAACCTAAAATCCATATTAATCCAAAATGCCCAAGTTTTTATATGTGGGAACACAATCGATTGGAGAACCATCTAATGAGTGAACTTGTATTTCATCTGAAACATTCTTATGAGAGTTTGAAAACAACAACAACGTTTTTAGTTTTGCCGTATTAAGCACATGCTTAGATTTTTGTATTCTCACATCTCTAACACAAACAAGTGGGCAATGGTCATAAATGTATCGGGTGTATTCATTAAAATAAGATCAATCAGATTTGACTTTGAAGGATCTTTAGGGATGGGCTGTGTAGGCTTAACCAACAGCTGGGTGAGGTTTAGATCATTACACATGTCTTTTAGATTGTCTGAAGCCTACATTTCATAATCATAATTTAGGTCACCCAGGATAATAACCTCTGATTTAATAAAAGAAGAGAACAAACTAGTTAAGGATCTCTTAAGGATCCGCACCTTTTTTTCAAGAGGGCTATAATGTGTTCAGAGCTGATAAAAAATTATTTCTCTGTCTATTTACTGAAATCTATTTCCCTTTCCATTTTTTTTGCAACTATCTTTAAGCTTTTGTCTGGGGAAAAGAATGTCCAGATTTGTCTGCATAGCCTAGATTTTGATGTAATCCAGTTTAGGAAGTAAGCATAACCCAAGTCCTTTACGATTTTTAAAGTCACATGGAGTCTCCAACACAAACAAGCTACGCTCAATAGGCGGTTGCAGCCCCTGTCTGATGGTTGATATTGATTTAGTTGGTATGGCTATACGATTGCATAGAACTGCACCATTTGGTCTATTCCTATTAGTAATAGGGAAGTTGAAATTGGAATTACTTTCCAAGGTTAGCACCATAAGACCTGATGCTGCAGCCAATGTTAATACACTGCTCAAAAAAATAAAGGGAACACTTAAAAAACACAATGTAACTCCAAGTCAATCACACTTCTGTGAAATCAAACTGTCCGCTTAGGAAGCAACACTGATTGACAATAAATTTCACATGCTGTTGTGCAAATGGAATAGACAAAAGGTGGAAATTATAGGCAATTAGCAAGACACCCCCAAAAACAGGAGTGATTCTGCAGGTGGTGACCACAGACCACTTCTCAGTTCCTATGCTCCCTGGCTGATGTTTTGGTCACTTTTGAATGCTGGCGGTGCTCTCACTCTAGTGGTAGCATGAGACGGAGTCTACAACCCACACAAGTGGCTCAGGTAGTGCAGTTCATCCAGGATGGCACATCAATGCGAACTGTGGCAAAAAGGTTTGCTGTGTCTGTCAGCATAGTGTCCAGAGCATGCAGGCACTACCAGGAGACAGGCCAGTACATCAGGAGACGTGGAGGAGGCCGTAGGAGGGCAACAACCCAGCAGCAGGACCGCTACCTCCGCCTTTGTGCAAGGAGGTGCACTGCCAGCGCCCTGCAAAATGACCTCCAGCACATTTGTGGCCTGCTGGAGGTCATTTTGCAGGGCTCTGGCAGTGCACCTCCTTGCACTAAGGCGGAGGTATCTGGAAATCTGGAAATCCAAATCTGGAAATCCTAGCTTCTGCATATCCTAGCTTCTGGGCCTGAGTAACAGGGAGTTTACTTTGGGCACGCTTTTCATCCGGGCGTAAAAATACTGCCCCCTAGCCCAAAGAAATAAATAATAATAAATAAAATTCCCCAATCTATACACAATATCCCATAAATGACAAAGCGAAACAAGTTTTTAGAATTTTTTCAAATGTATAAAAAACTTGACACCTTATTTACATAAGTATTCCGACCCTTTTGCTATGAGACTTGAAATTGAGCTCAGATGCATCCTGTTTCCATTGATCATCCTTGAGATGTTTCTACATCTCCTGTGGTAAATTGAATTGATTGGACATGATTTGGAAAGGCACACACCTGTCTATATAAGGTCCCACAGTTGACAGTGCATGTCAGAGCAAAAACCACGCCATGAGGTCGTAGAGCTCTGAGAGAGGATTGTGTCGAGGCACAGATCTGGAGAAGGGTGCCAAAAAATGTCTGCAGCATTGAAGGTCCCCAAGAACACAGTGGCCTCCATCATTCTTAAATGGAAGAAGTTTGGAACCACCGCCTTGCCAAACTGAGAAATCGGGAGAGATGGGCCTTAGGAAGTTGACCAAGAACCAGATGGTGAATCTGACAGAGCTCTTGAGTTCCTATGTGGAGAACCTTTCAGAAGAACAATCATCTCTGCAGCACTCCACCAATCAGGCCTTTATGGTAGAGTGGTAAGACGGAAGCCACTCCTCGGTGAAAGGCACATGACCACATCAATTGCCTGGTACCTCTGCACATCGACTAGGTACTGGTGTATATAGTCAAGTTATCATTACTCATTATGTATTTATTATTACTTGTTTTGTTTCTCTATTATTTCTCTATTTATTTCTCTCTGCATTGTTGGGTACACCTGCAGGTTATGAAGTATGTAATGAATACAATTTGATTTAATAGTGACATTTAAAAAAATATCTATTCATATACAGTGCAAGTCAAAAGTTTGGACACACCTACTCATTCAAGGGGTTTTCTTTGTTTTACTATTTTCTACAATGTAGAATAAGAGTGAAGATATCTAAACTATGAAATAACACATACAGTTGAAGTAGGAAGTTTACATACACCTTAGCCAAATACATTTAAACTCAGTTTTTCACAATTCCTGACGTTTAATCCTAGTATAAAAATCTCTGTCTTAGGTCAGTTAGGATCACCACTTTATTTTAACAATGTGAAATGTCAGAATAATAGTAGAGAATTATTTATTTCAGCTTTTATTTCTTTCATCACATTCCCAGTGGGTCAGAAGTTTACATAGAGTCAATTAGTATTTGGTAGCTGTTAAAGGAATTTTAATTCCTGTTTATCAACCAATTCAATTAAAACACTCTGCCCATAAATAAGAATTCGTAAGATAATTATCAGCCAAATGGACAGAAACCAGTCTTAAAATCAATCAATCAATAGTGTTTATTCTCGAGAGTCCTGAATCATAGTACAATTTACATCAGGTTATATAATAAAGATGATGTCATAGGTTTTAATGTCCATCCTCCTCTAGAATACAATGGCAATACAGTTCACAGCCTCATTACTGTCTGCCACCTGTTAAACTATCTGCAACCAACCCAAGGTCTTTCCCCTCCCTGGGTAGTGTCACGTTCCTGACCTGTTTTTCCTTTTTTCTTGTATTTATTTAGTTGGTCAGGGCGTGAGTTGGGGTGGGTTGTCGATGTGTTATTTTCTGTGTTCGGCCGGGTATGATTCTCAATCAGAGACAGCTGTCAATTGTTGCCCCTGATTGAGAATCATACTTAGGCAGCCTGGGATTCACGTGTGTTTTGTGGGTGTTTGTATCTCGTGTCAGTGTTAGTACCACACGGGACTGTTTGCGGTTTTGTCATGTTTGTTGTTTTGTATATTAAGTGTTCAGTCTACGTGAATTAAAAGGTGACCACTTTCCACTCTGCATATTGGTTTGATCCTTCTCGCCTCTCCTCCTCGCCCGAGGAGGAGGATTACGACGCCCGTTACAGGTAGAGACATCATTCTAGCCTGTCTGAAGATAAACCCATTCTTTCTAACAAGGAACACATAACATTCAACATTATGATTATAATAAGATTCATTCTTACAGTAATATAGTAGTATTCTGTTTAGTTATAATTCTAAGTCAAATGTATACATATTTTAGTCATTAAACACAAAAATCCCGTAACAGTAGCATTGCTTTTAAATTGTTCAACTTGGGTCAAACGTTTCGGGTAGCCTTCCACAAGCTTCCCACAATAAGTTGGGTGAATTTTGACCCATTCCTCCTGAAAGAGCTGGTGTAACTGAGTCAGGTTTGTAGGCCTCCTTGCTCGCACACGCTTTTTCAGTTCTGCCCACAAATGTTCTATAGGATTGAGGTCAGGGCTTTGTGATGGCCACTCCAATACCTTGACTTTGTTGTCCTTAAGCCAATTTGCCACAATTTTGGAAGTATGCTTGGGGTCATTGTCTATTTGGAAGACCCATTTGCGACCAAGCTTTAATTTCCTGAGTGATGTCTTGAGATGTTGCTTCAATATATCCACATAATTTTCCTCCCTTATGATGCCACCTCTTTTGTGAAGTGAACCAGTCCCTCCTGCAGCAAAGCACCCCCACAACATGATACTGCCACCCCCGTGCTTCACGGTTGGGATGCTGTTCTTCGGCTTGCAAGCATCCCCCTTTTTCCTCCAAACATAATGATTGTCATTATGGCCTATTTTTGTTTCATCAGACCAGGAAGACATTTCTCCAAAAAGTACGATCTTTGTCCCCATGTGCAGTTGCAAACCGTAGTATGGCTTTTTTTATGGCAGTTTGGAGCAGTGGCTTCTTCCTTGCTGAGCGGCCTTTCAGGTTATGTCGATATAGGACTTGTTTTACTGTGGATATAGATACTTTTGTACCTGTATCCTCCAGCATCTTCACAAGGTCCTCTGCTGTTGTTCTGGGATTGATTTACACTTTCGCACTAAATTACCTTCATCTCTAGGAGACAAAACGCGTTTCCTTCCTGAGCGGTATGACGGCTGCGTGGTCCCATAGTGTTAATTTATACTTGCGGACTATTGTTTGTACAGATGAACATGGTACCTTCAAGCGTTTGGAAATTGCTCCCAAGGACAAACCAGACTTGTGGAGGTCCACCAATTTTGTTCCTGAGGTCTTGGCTGATTTCTTTGGATTTTCCCAGGATGTCAAGCAAAGAGGCACTGAGTTTGAAGGTAGGCCTTGAAATACATTCCCAGGTACACCTCCAATTGACTCAAATGATGTCAATTAGCCTCAATTAGCTTCTAAAGCTATGACATAATTTTTGGGAATTTTCCAAGCTGTTTAAAGGCACAGTCAACTTAGTGTATGTAAACTTCTGACCCACTGGAATTGTGATCCAGTTAATTACAAGTGAAATAATCTGTCTGTAAAAATTTGTTGGAAATATTTCTTGTGTCATGCAAAAAGTAGATGTCCTAACCGACTTGCCAAAACCATAGTTTGTTAAGAAGAAATTTGTGGAGTGGGTGAAAAATGAGTTTTAATGACTCCAACCTAAGTGTATGTAAATTCCCGACTTCAACTGTAAGTAGGAACTCCTTCAAAACAGTTGGAAAAGCATTCCAGGTGAAGCTGGTTGAGAGAATGCCAAGAGTGCAAAGCTGTCATCAAAAAGTCACAGGCAAAAAGTGACTACTTTGAAGAATCTCAAATATAAAATACATTTTGATTTGTTTAACACTTTTTTTGGTTAGTTTTGATGTCTTCACTATTAATCTACAATGTAGAAAATAGTAAAACATTTAAAATTGAATGAGTAGGTGTGTCCAAACTTTTAACTGGTACTGTACAATGAAAAAAAACATTTGTTTACATCTACGTTAGTGAGCATTTCTCCATTACCAAGTTAATCCATCCACCTGACAGGTGTGGCATAACAAGAAGCTGATTAAACAGCATAATTATTACACCGGTGTACCTTGTGCTAGGGACAATAAAAGGCCACGCTAAAATGTTCAATTTTGTCATACAACACAATGCCACAGATGTCTTAACTTTTGAGGGAGTGTTCAATTGGCATCTGACTGCAGGAATGTCCACCATAGCTGTTGCCAGACAATTGACTGGCAGTTTCTCTACCATAAGCCGCCTCCAAAGTCATTTTAGATAATTTGTCAGTACGTCCAACCGACCTCACAACAGCAGACCACATGTATGGCGGCATTTGGGTCAGGGTTTACCGATGTCAACATGGTGAACAGAGTGCCCCATGGTGGTGGGGTGGGGGTTATTTTATGGACAGGCATACGCTACAGACAACGAATACGTTTGCATTTTATCGATGGCAATTTGAATGCACAGAATACCGTGATGAGAACCTGAGGCCAATTGTGAGTCCATTTTTTTTAAAGGTATCTGTGACCCACAGATGTATTTCTGTATTCCCAGTTATGTGAAATCCATAAATTAAGGCCTAATGCATTTATTTTAATTCACTGATTTCCTCATATGAACTGTATCTCAGAAAAATCGTTGAAATTGTTGCATGTTCCGTTTATATTTTTGTTCAGTATAGTTATGTTGTAGGAAATATCAATTATAAATCCAAAAGGCAGCAGTAACACACCAATACCCATTTTAATATTTTGTAAATACACATGGAAAAGCTGACAAAGACGAGAATTAAGATCATTTTGACTATATTTATAGAAATCCTGCTTCACTTTTGAAAGTTGGAGGAAAATTGTTCAAGCGACGTTTCTCCCAGTACTTGTTTTAAAACCTTTAGATTCAGTCTATCACTCAGCACTGCGTTTTATCACTGGGAAAAATGTTCATACACATCACTGCATTTTGTGTAGCTTTGTTTGGCTGGGAGTCTCTGACTACCAGAAAGGCCCAACATTGGCTACTTTTTGTATATACTGTAAAGCGGTTCTTCAGAGACTTCCCCGCTACCTCACCTCATGTATTAATTTGAGATCCAGCAATTTTCAGACCTGCGGTTCTCCACTGAGCTGGGGAAAATGCTTTTAGTTTGTATGCCCCCAGCTCATGGACTAGCCTTCAAGCCACCTTGAAGTTAGACTCGCTGGTCACCATTGGACAATTTCGATCAAGTTTAAGTTAGGTGATATGTGAGAGTTGTGTTTGTTTTAATTAATCTTGTTGTATTTTATTGTTTTGTTTTGATATTATCTACCTGCCCTGCCCTTAACCTGAACCCGACTGTCCTATAACTCCCTGGAAACGAAGGTCCTTAAGCCCGGGGATCAACCACCTGTGTGTTATACAAGGCAGACAATTAATACCCACATCCCCCTCTCCTCCCAGTCTATCCCCAGCCGGGCCCGCTGTTCTTCCTTTTGATCTCACTTGACTGGTTCAGCTGGGGGTTATCTCACAGTGAAGCCACTCCTACATAGGCTATTACACACCACCACCATAAGCAGCCACGGTCAGCTGAGAAGACAGGCTGTTTGGATAGTGAGATCATATGGATGTACAGGGTGAAATCCTAACTTGAGATGCATGTGTGTTATTCACTTTTTCACAGGGAGATTAAAGGGCACTTCACTCCAACATCAAAGTTGGACAGATGTATACAGATCTCAAAAGTTGTCTAATGTCAAGATCAAGGTTCCTTGACAAAATGAATAGAAAGGATGAGCACCAAATAAAATCTGGACATTACATGGTGCTTACGTTTTCCATTCATTACGTATTGTGGCTTATAGCTGGATCCAGTGATGTAGTGGTAAAAACAAATAGATGGGTAAACGCTGATCGCCGTTCAGATGAATAAAGTAACGCTCCCTATATTTTCAATGCATTTTTCTGTCAAAGGGTAAACACTCACAATAATAAAAAAAGGTGCATAAACAAACATGTTTCTTTAATTTACAACATGTAGAATCTATGAGAATAGAAAGGTTTAGAACTTTTGTGAAACATCAGAGCATAGTTGAAAAATATATGGCAAATAGATAGCAAAACTGGATGGTGATCAGAGATAGATGGGAGGAACCAGGGCTGTTGCGCAATGCTAGCCATTTCGATCTACGGTATCCACAGATCGATTTATAAGTGAAGATGTCGGTCGGAACCGGTACCAGGACCACGCAGGTCCCCTAAAAAGGGAACCTTACATCTAAGAAGTTATTAATTGACGATTGTGTGAATTTCCTGTTCAGAATTTGAAATTCAATAACATAACTTTCCCAAACTTTTTTGCCGTGGTCCACCAGCCAGAATGGCATAACCTATGGTCACATTGATCACTTCACCTCAAGTTGCTCTCATTCCATTGAAAATTAATGACCTCCAGCATTTCTTCAACTTTCATCACTTTGTGTGAAAATCCATGGTTAACATGTAATCAACCCCTATCCTGAAGAGGGGATTTTTTTACACCATTTGAAAATGGACAGGTTCTTTATGCAAATACAATACATTCGATCATTTCCTCGTAATTTAAAAAAAAATAATACCTAGAAGAACCAAATATTTCTACAAACCTAAAAATCCCCACAGTAGGTAATTAAAGCGAATTATTTCGCAACCCAACTTCAAGATGAACACAGGAGCCAACATGCCATCGCCTCTTTTCACTTGTCCCTCATCCGGGTCTGTTTTTCCAATTATTTCTCGAGTCGTTTCCAAAGAGGGAAACTCCATGGCGAAAGTGGTAAACCTATCCAACAGGGGAGTCCATTCTATTGAAGGATCACAAAATGTTAAATGTAATTTAATTCCTGCATGCCTTCTGCCCCATATCATGGCTTGGTGTCTCTGAGGTAAAACATTGTAGTAAATAACGTCTGGGGTCTCCACCTCACAGCGCTCGGCTGTTATTCCTGTACAGTAGATAAATCATAAAGGGACTCGAGTCGTAAATATACAGTGTCGAACGTGATAAAAAAAGTCAAAAGTATGGCGATGGTTACCGAAACGTAGTCTGATAAAGCCATTGAAATAGGATGCCTATTGTTTTCAGGAACAGGGTGAAGATATAACGGATGCAGTGACTAGAGCAGTGAGTCAATCAGAGGGTGAGTTAACAGTCTTGGGAAGAGGCCTGTTAAACAAAAACACCATCACAGCAGACAAGAGCATAGATCATTTGGAGATATTCATCAACTTAGGGAGGATGTTAAAAACAACCACCATTAATTTATCTCCATCTTGGATGTGGAAGAACATTTTAAAATGATTGCTAGATGTTTCGAACAGTTCAGAAACTGCCTAAGCCCCCAATAGTGTATTTGTCCACATCAAAGTGCCACAGACATTCATCACATTGGGGTGACTTTCAGATCTTGATAAAAAGAAAACACAATGTGAATGTCGTAAAAACGAAAGAGCAAACCACAACTCATGAGTAAAACAAACACATTTAAGCATATAATCCAGGTGGCTTGGCAACAACAAGAGGTTTTGTTTCATTCAAATCACAAAAACATTCTGCATCCTCATTTTACAACAGACTACCCACACACCCAGCCCTGGTAATCTGACACCACTTCCCCCCTTTAGGAGTGAAAGCAGAAAGAATGAAAATCTATCGTTTCCAGATCAGTGGAGGGGGAAAAGAGCGAGGGAAAGAGGAGGTATATTGTGACCTTCTTTAAATCCTCTCTGAAGGTCCTTCCCCTTCCTCCACCCATCCCTCCCTCTCTTACACACACACACACACACACACACACACACACACACACACACACACACACACACACACACACACACACACACACACACACACACACACACACACACACACACACACACACACACACACACACACACACACACACACACGCTATGTCTTGCCAAGCACCTGTCCGCAGGTATGAAATTAGAGAGATTGTACTCTTTCAACTGCCGCTGTGCCCTAACTGAACACAAGGCCTTTCAGCCTCACCTGCCCCTGCCTCATCCTTCTGTCTCTTATCTCTCCATCCGTACTTATCTTTCCCGCCCGCACTCTGTACTCCCGTTTTCTCCTTTTCTTTCATCAGCAATATCTCAATCCAAATTACGGGCTGCAAGCGGAACAAAATGATGGCAATGATGATTAGAATTGTACAAGGGTGTCTGCAAAATTGGAGGCGATTTGAATGGACACAAAACACACTCTCTAGTATTGGCCCTGAGGTGGTTCGCTTCGGTGGTCATAAGAATGCTGGGTAAGCAAGGGTCTGGGACTTGGCATAGCTGTGGTTTTTTATCTCTCTGTGAAACTTGCTCTTGCTTTGAATCCTGGATCCTTTGTGTTGCTTTGTAAAACACGGAATATCCATATTCCAAAATGTTTTATTCATCCCCTATTCTTCTCTCTTTATCCTACAATGACCTGAAAACAAAAGAAAGTCAAAAGCAATTTGTCTGATGCCTACTGGAAACTGCTATCACCTGCCCAGTTTAACATCCCAGATAAAGGAAACGAGACTAGGAGAGAAGGACACCACTCGAGAATATTGAGATGCTCAAGAGATACCCATTGGAAGACAAAAAAACAATACTGAAAATTGGTGTGTGTGGTTATGGCTAGAAGAGATGCAGCTACCCATATTGGAAAGATGTAGAAGGATTTTACAAGATTCTTATACAGTTGAAGTCGGAAGTTTACATACACCTTAGCCAAATACATTTAAACTCAGTTTTTCACAATTCCTGACATTTAATCCTAGTAAAAATTCCCTGTCTTAGGTCAGTTAGGATCATACGAATGTGAAATGTCAGAATAATAGTAGAGAGAATGATTTATTTCAGCTTTTATTTCTTTCATCACATTCACAATGGGTCAGAAGTTTACATACAGTCAATTAGTATTTGGTAGCATTGCCTTTAAATTGTTTAACTTGGGTCAAATGTTTTGGGTAGCCTTCCACAAGCTTCCCACAATAAGTTGGGTGAATTTTGGCCCATTCCTCCTGACAAAGCTGGTGTAACTGAGTCAGATTTGTAGGCCTCCTTGCTTGCACACGCTTTTTCAGCTCTGCCCACAAATGTTCTATGGGATTGAGGTCAGGGCTTTGTGATGGCCACTCCAATACCTTGACTTTGTTGTCCTTAAGCCATTTTGCCACAACTTTGGAAGTATGCTTGTGGTCAATGTTCATTTGGAAGACCCATTTGCGACCAAGCTTTAACTTCCTGACTGATGGCTTGAGATGTTGCTTCAATATATCCACATCATTTTCCTTCCTTATGACGCCATCTATTTTGTGAAGTGCACCAATCCCTCCTGCAGCAAAGCACCCCCACAACATGATGCTGCCACCCCGTGCTTCGCTGTTGGGATGGTGTTCTTTGGCTTGCAAGCCTCCCCTTTTTCCTCCAAACATTACGATGATCATTATGACCAAACAGTTATATTTTTGGTTCATCACACCGGAGGACATTTCTCCAAAAAGTATGATCTTTATCCCCATGTGCAGATGCAAACCGTAGTCTGGCTTTTTTATGGCAGTTTTGGAGCAGTGGCTTCTTCCTTGCTGAGTGGCCTTTCAGGTTATGTCGATATAGGACGCGTTTAACTGTGGATATATATTATTTTGTACCTGTTTCCTGCAGCATCTTCACAAGGTTCTTTGCTGTTGTTCTGGGATTGATTTGCACTTTTTGCACCAAAGTACGTTCATCTCTAGGAGACAGAACGTGTCTCCTTCCTGAGCAGTATGATGGCTGCGTGGTCCCATGATGTTTATACTTGTGTATTATTGTTTGTACAGAGGAACGTGGTACCTTCAGGCATTTGGAAATTGCTCCCAAGGATGAATCAGACTTGTGGAGGTCTACAATTTTTATTTCTGAGGTCTTGGCTGATTTTTTGGGATTTTCCGATGATGTCAAGCAATGAGGCACTGAGTTTGAAGGTAGGCCTTGAAAAACATCCACAGGTACACCTCCAATTGGCTCAAATTATGTCAATTAGCCATGACATCATTTTCTGGAATTTTCCAAGCTGTTTAAAGGCACAGTCAACTTAGTGTATGTAAACTTCTGACCCACTGGAATTGTGATACAGTGAATTATAAGTGAAATAATCTGTCTGTAAACAATTGTTGGACAAATTACTTGTGTCATGCACAAAGTAGATGTCCTAACCGACTTGCCAAAACTATAGTTTGTTAACAAGAAATTTGTGGAGTGGTTGAAAAATGAGTTTTAATAACTCCAACCCAAGTGTATGTAAACTTCCGACTTAAACTGTAGGTACGCTTTATTTGCCTTGTTTAGCACCCCAGATAAACCAAAATATTTTTTGATCATATGATTTGAAAAATGAAACATCAGGAGTAGGCAGCGCCATAAGTAAGTGAGTAAACTGAGATATGATTAAGGAGTTAATCAGGGTAAATTTCTATAAATAGACAGGTATTTACCTCTCCACGGTTGCAAGATCTTGTCAATTTTTGAATACCAAGATTGTCTACTTCACCTCCAGACCATTTTATAGGTAAACTGCAGGGTAATGTAAAAGTTGAATTTTTTAAAGATCCAATACTTAATATTGTACACTTATCATAATTCACTTTTCTGGACTCTCTAGACTAAAACCTATCTAGATCTTCAATGAGACATTGCAGGGATCTAGCTTGCAGACTTAATATAAAACTTAAGTCATTGGCATATCTTTTGTTTTTAAGCCTTGGATTTCTAATCCTCTAATGTTGTTATTTGATCTGATTTTAATAGATAACATTTTTTTCGATGGCCACAACAAATAGATATGGTGACAGCAGACACCCTTATTTAACTGCTCTTGATAATTCAAAACTCTCTGAAAAGTAGCCACTATTTACTATTTTACACCTGGGGTTGTTATACATTAATTTTACCCATTTTATAAGCGAATCACCAAAATTGAAAAAATACTGGCATTTATAATTCAAATCCAGTCTTACTTTATCAAAGGCCTTTTCAAAATCTGCTATAAATACCAAACCTGGCTTCTCTGATGTTACATTATGTTCTATTATTTATAGTAGTTATCTCCAATGTAGTTATCTCCAATGTATCATCCATGTAAAAAACCTGTCTGATCAAGATGAACAATACCTGGTAAAACCTTTTTAATTCTGAGTGCTATGCATTTCGCTATCATTTTTGTAACACAAAATTGAAGTGTAAGAGTGTAATGTTCATTGTTTGAAGTAGAAGGAGACCAAGGTGCAGCGTAGTAAGCGTTCATGATATTTAATCAAACTGAACACTGAAACAAAATAACAAAGTAGAACAAAACAAAACAGTTCTGTCAGGTGCAGACACAAAACAGAAAACAACTACCCACAAAACACAGGTGGGAAAAAGGCTGCCTAAGTATGATTCCCAATCAGAGACAACGATAGACAGCTGCCTCTGATTGGGAACCACACTTGGCCAAAAACAAAGAAATAAAAATATAGAATTCCCACCCTAATCACACCCTGGCCTAACCAAAATAGAGAATAAAAACCTCTCAATGGCCAGGGCGTGACATAGAGACCTCCAGTTTTTTAGATAGACTGGATCTTTATATTTGCCATCTGGGTCTTGTTTTAATAATAGTGAAATCAGACATTCCTGCTGAGTACCTGACAGACTACCATTTCTATAGGAGTAATTAAAACAAGCTAGCAATGGAGCTTTGAGAATATCAAAAAAGGCTTGATATACCTCTAACAGTATGGCATCAAGCCCTGGAGGTTTTCCACACTGAAAAGGATTTAATAGCCTTAAAAAGTTATTCTTCTGTAATTTGGCCTTCTCACTGATCTTTCTGTACAGTTACTTTTCTTTTTTTTTTTTACTATTTGGAAAGAATTCATTACATGTCAGGGTTGTGTGCGGAGAATATTTGGAGTCAAACGCAGGACACAGTGTTGAGCGAAACCACAGTGTTTTTACTCAAATTAAATGCACAATTCCACAAATGGAAAATAAACAGATACATACACGTATCAACTACAACACCTAACGCACAAACAATCACGGACAAAACAGAAATGAAAGCCAGAGGGTTAAATAGGGAACATGATGGGGGAATTGAAACCAGGTGTGTATAATACAGACAAAACAAAACGAAACTGAAAAATGGATCGATGGTGACTAGAAAGCCGGTGACGTCGACCGCCGAACACCACCCAAACAAGGAGAAGGGCCGACTTCGGCGGAAGTCGTGACAGTACCCCTCCCCTGACGCGCGGCTCCAGCAGCGCGACGACACCGGCCTCGGGGACGACCCGGAGGGCGAGGTGCAGGGCGATCCGGGTGGAGACGGTGAAACTCTTGTAACATGGATGGATCTAGAATGTCCTCCACCGGTACCCAGCATCTCTCCTCCGGACCGTACCCCTCCCACTCCACGAGGTACTGAAGGCCCCTCGCCCGACGTCTAGAATCCATGATGGCCCTTACGGTATACGCCGGGACCCCCTCGATGTCAAGAGGGGGCGGAGGGACCTCCCGCACCTCAGACTGCTGGAGCGGACCAGCCACCACCGGCCTGGGGAGAGACACATGGAACGAGGGATTAATACGGTAATCAGGGGGGAGTTGTAACCTATAACAAACCTCGTTCAGTCTCCTCAGGACTTTAACCTGTTGAGGCTGGGGGCGCTGTTGTCACTATTTATGCTAATCGTGTAATTTTTGAAACGGCTTCCCACAAAATTCTTGATCGTACAATATGCATATTATTATTATTATTGGATAGAAAACAGTCTATAGTTTCTATAGGAGTTGAAATTTTGTCTCTAAGTGGAACAGAACCCATTCTACAGCAATTTCCCTGACATGGAGTCAGATTTCAGAAATGTTGGCCCCTGATCTGGAGTCAGTTAAAAGGCCACAGTTATTGCTATGAGTATACGGACACTGCTTACGTCTTCCCCTGGATGCCTTTACGTGATGACGATTTGAATGGGGTTGATTGCGCGTTCACAGGCACTACAAATTAAAAAACCCTGAGGCTAGTCACTCTTTTGGAGCTGCGTCATGCGCCTGGAGGACACCGACCCGCACCTGTTCCAAGCATTAGTGGAGGGAGTAATATTACTCTGGTCATGTTTCTACTCGTTATAGGAGTTAAAAACATCATAAGGTAGTTAATTTAAAGCGTTTTATAGCAATTTATATCCGTTTAGTGCGATTTTGGGACATTTATTTCTGAAACGCTGTGAATGGCTGGGCACGCTTCCAGTTCATCCCGAACGCAGTTGGCATTTCCACATGGCAAGAGGACAGCTTTCCACCAAAAGACGATTAGACCCAAGAAAGGATCCTTTGCCCAAGATACTGATGGAAGAACAGCTCAAAGTAGGACATTTTTATTATGATAAATCGTGTTTCTGTCGAAAAATGTTAGTGGCTTAGGACGCCATGTTTTTTGACGTAGCTTCGCTTGGCGCAAACTGTATTGAAAAGTAAGGATAATTTAAAAAATGTAATTCCGCGATTGTATTAAGAATTAAATTGTCTATCAATCCCTGTCCACCCTATATTTTTTAGTCACGTTTATGAGTATTTATGTATAAGAGTAGATCACTGTCTAATATGGCGCACGGGCATTTTCTCACCAGCTGGGCTACATTTCACATTGTCTAACCATGATTTTGGTGGCTAAATATGCACATTTCCGAACAAACTGTATATGTATGTTGTAATGTGATGTTACAGGGGTGTCATCTGAAGAATTCTGAGAAGGTTAGTGAAAAAAATAATCTATTTTGGCGATGTTGACGTTATCGCTCACTTTGGCTAGAATCAATGCTGGGGTAATGTTTGCACATGTGCTATGCTAATATAACGATTTATTGTGTTTTCGCTGTAAGACACTTAGAAAATCTGAAATATTGTCTGTATTCACAGGATCTGTGTCTTTCGATTAGTGTATGCTGTGTATTTTTACGAAATGTTTGATGATTAGTAAGTAGGTAAACACGTTGCTCTATGTAGTTATTCTAGTCCAATTGTGACGGTGGCTGCAATTGTAACCTATGCCATCTACCTGAAATATGCACATTTTTCTAACAAAACCTATCCCATACCATAAATATGTTATCAGACTGTCATCTGATGAGTTTTTTTCTTGGTTAGGGGCTATAAATATCTTAGTTTAGCCGAATTGGTGATAGCTACTGGTGTTGGTGGACAAATAAAAGATGGTGGATTATGCTAATGTGTTTTTAGGTAATAGATTTACATCTTTACATATTGTGTCTTCCCTGTAAAACATTTTAGAAATCGGACATGTTGGCTGGATTCACAAGATCTGTGTCTTTCATTAGCTGTATTGGACTTTAATGTGTGAAAGTTAAATATTTAAAAAAAAAAAAATATTTGAATTTCGCGGCTCTGCCTTTTCAGTGGGGGTGGGGGGGGGGTGCCGCTAGCGGCACCCTCATCCTAGACAGGTTAAATGGCCCCACAAACCGCGGACCCAGCTTCCGGCAGGGCAGGTGAAGGGGTAGGTTTCGGGTCGAGAGCCAGACCCGATCCCCCGGTGCATACACCGGGGCTTCACTGCGGTGGCGGTCGGCACTCGCCTTTTGTCTCCTGATGGCCCGTTGTAACCGCACATGGGCAGCGTTCCAAGTCTCCTCTGAGTGCCGAACCCATTCATCCACCGCAGGAGCCTCAATCTGGCTCTGATGCCATGGTGCCAGGACCGGCTGGTAACCTAGCACACACTGAAACGGTGATAGGTTGGTAGAGGAGTGGCGGAGGGAGTTTTGGGCCATCTCCGCCCAGGGGATGTAGGCTGCCCACTCCCCCGGCCGGTCCTGGCAATAGGACCTCAGAAACCTACCCACATCCTGGTTTACTCTTTCCACCTGCCCGTTACTCTCGGGGTGGAAACCTGAGGTAAGGCTGACCGAGATCCCCAGGCGTTCCATAAACGCCCTCCAGACTCTAGACGTAAATTGGGGACCCCGATCAGAAACTATATCCTCAGGTACCCCGTAGTGCCGGAATACGTGGGTGAACAGAGCCTCCGCAGTTTGTAGAGCCGTAGGGAGACCGGGCAAAGGAAGGAGATGGCAGGACTTAGAAAACCGATCCACAACGACCAGGATCGTGGTGTTACCCTGCGCGGGGGAAGATCCGTCACAAAATCGACTGATAGGTGTGACCACGGTCGCTGTGGAACGGGAAGGGGTTGTAATTTCCCTCTGGGCAGATGTCTAGGTGCCTTGCATTGTGCACATACCGAACAGGAGGACACATAAACCCGCACGTCCTTAGCTAAAGTGGGCCACCAGTACTTCCCAGCAAGGCAGCGCACCGTCCGACCGATACCAGGATGACCAGAGGAGGGTGACGTATGAGCCCAACAGATAAAACGATCGCGGACATCAAACGGAACGTACATACGCCCAGCTGGACAGTCAGGTGGAATGGGCTCTGAACGTGACGCCCGTTCGATGTCCGCGTCCACCTCCCATACCACCGGTGCCACCAGGCGAGAGGCTGGAATGATGGGAGTGGGATCTGAGGACCTCTCCTCTGTATCATACAGCCGGGACAGTGCGTCTGCCTTAACGTTCTGGGAACCTGGTTTGTAGGAAAGGGTGAAATCAAAACGGGTGAAAAACATGGCCCACCTTGCCTGACGAGGGTTCATCCTCCTCGCTGCCCGTATGTACTCCAGATTGCGGTGGTCAGTCCAAATGAGAAAAGGGTGTCTAGCCCCCTCAAGCCAGTGTCTCCACGCTTTCAGAGCCATGACAACAGCCAGCAACTCCCGGTCCCCCACATCATAGTTTCGCTCCGCCGGGCTGAGCTTCTTCGAAAAGAATGCACAGGGGCGGAGCTTTAGTGGCGTACCCGAACGCTGAGACAGCACAGCCCCTATCCCCGCCTCGGACGCGTCCACCTCAACTATGAATGCTAAGGAAGGATCAGGATGAGCCAGCACGGGAGCTGAAGTAAACAGAGCCTTCAGGTGACCAAACGCCCTGTCCGCTCCAGCTGTCCACTGCAGTCGCACCGGTCCTCCCTTCAGCAGTGAGGTAATGGGAGCCGCTACCTGACCAAAACCCCGGATAAATCTCTGGTAGTAGTTGGCAAACCCTAAAAACCGCTGCACTTCCTTTACCGTGGTTGGAGTCGGCCAATTACGCACTGCTGAAATGCGGTCATTCTCCATCTCTACCCCTGACGCTGAAAAGCGGTACCCTAGGAAGGAGATGGACTGTTGGAAGAACAGACATTTCTCAGCCTTGACGTACAGGTCATGCTCCAACAGTCGACCAAGCACCCTGCGCACTAGGGACACATGCTCGGCGCGTGTAGCGGAATATATTAGAATGTCATCTATTATACACCACTACACCCTGACCGTGCAGGTCCCTAAAGATCTCATCCACAAAGGATTGGAAGACTGATGGAGCATTCATTAACCCGTACGGCATGACGAGGTACTCATAATGCCCAGAAGTGGTGCTAAATGCTGTCTTCCACTCATCTCCCCCCTTGATACGCACCAGGTTGTAAGCGCTCCTGAGGTCCAATTTTGTGAAGAAGCACGCCCCGTGTAATGACTCGGTCATACTCGCTATAAGTGGTAGCGGGTAACTGTATTTTACCGTGATCTTATTTAATCCGCGATAATCAATACACGGGCGCAAACCTCCATCCTTCTTCTTCACAAAAAAGAAACTCGAGGAGACAGGTGAGATGGAAGGCCGAATGTATCCCTGTCCCAGAGATTCGGTGACATATGTCTCCATAGCCACCGTCTCCTCCTGTGACAGGGGATACACGTGACTCCTGGGAAGTTTAGCGTCTACCAAGAGATCTATCACACAATCCCCCGGTCAATGGGGTCATAATTGAGTCGCCTTCTTCTTACAGAAGGCGAGTGCCAAATCGGCATATTCGGGAGGAATGTGCATGGTGGAAACCTGTTTTGGACTTTCCACCGTAGTGGCACCTAAGGAAACACCTACACACCTCCCTGAACACTGACAGGACTATCCCTTGAGAGCCCTCTGTTGCCACGAAATAATCGGATCATGAGAGGCCAACCAGGGAAGACCCAACACAACAGGAAACGCAGGAGAGTCGATCAGGAAGAGACTAATTCTCTCCTCGTGATCCCCCCGTGCTCTCATAGCGATGGGCACTGTGACCTCCCCAACCAGCCCCGACCCCAAAGGACGACTATCTAAGGCATGTACAGGGAAGGGAACATCAACCGGAATAATAGGGATCCCTAAGCTATGAGCCAAAGAGCGGTCAATAAAGTTCCCAGCTGCGCCTGAATCTACTAGCGCCTTATGCTGGGAATGTGGGGAAAACCCAGGAAATTCTATAGATAACCACATTAGTGCAACAGAAGGCTCTGGGTGAGTTATGTGCCTGCTCACCTGAGACGACCCACCAGTGCTCCGCCTGCTACCTCGACTCCCAGGAGAAACACCCCAGCACCGGACAGCAGTGTGCCCTCTGCGTCCACAGTTGGTACATGGAGTGGTTCCCCCTCCGGTCTCCCTCCTAGCAGCCCCTCCCAACTCCATAGGGGTTGGATCCAAGGAGCTGGGTAATGGAATGGGCGGACCCCGATCTAGACGCCCGCGGGAGGCCAACAGGTTATCCAGCCGGATAGATAAATCCACCAGCTGGTCCAGGTTGAGAGTGGTGTCCCTGCAGGCTAGCTCCCTACGAACGTCCTCTCGTAGACTACACCTGTAGTGGTCGATCAGGGCCCGCTCATTCCATCCCGCACCAGCGGCCAGAGTACGGAAGTCCAAAGCGAAATCTTGAGCGCTCCTCATCCCCTGCCTGAGATGGAACAATCGCTCTCCCGCCGCTCTCCCTTCAGGTGGATGGTCAAAGACTGCCCGGAAGCGGCGAGAGAAGGGTAGATCCCGCTCTTCCCCAGATGGCGTTGGCCCACTCCAGGGCTTTACCAGTCAGACAGGAGATGAGAGCACCCACCCTCTCGTGTCCCAAAGGGGACGGATGAACAGATGCCAGGTATAGCTCCAGCTGTAGGAGGAAACCCTGACACCCGGCTGCTGTTCCGTCATACGCTCCCGGGAGCGAGAGCCGAATTCCACTGGTTCCGACCGGTGGAGGGATGGATGGTGGTGTAGGTTGAGGTGCGGGTGTTGGTGCTGGGTTATGATTTACCGGGAGACCTCCTCTCTCCCATCTTTCCATAGTTTGCAGCACGCGATCCATGGCTGTCCCTAAACTATGCAACATAGTCGCGTGCTGTTGAACCTGCTCCTCTACGGGGAGAGAAGGGCTGGCTGCGCCTGCTGACTCCATTTGAAGTTAAGGTCCGTGATTCTGTCAGGGTTGTGTACGGAGAATATTTGGAGTCAAACGCAGGACACAGTGTTGAGCGAAACCACAGTGTTTTTACTCAAATTAAATGCACAATTCCACAAATGGAAAATAAACAGATACATACACGTATCAACTACAACACCTAACGCACAAACAATCACGGACAAAACAGAAATGAAAGCCAGAGGGTTAAATAGGGAACATGATGGGGGAATTGAAACCAGGTGTGTATAATACAGACAAAACAAAACGAAACTGAAAAATGGATCGATGGTGACTAGAAAGCCGGTGACGTCGCCCGCCGAACACCACCCGAACAAGGAGAAGGGCCGACTTCGGCGGAAGTCGTGACATTCCAATAATCGTCATTCAGTGGGTGAGGAGGAGAAGGAAAAGAGAACATCTGCTTAAAATATTTAGCTTCCTCTTTTAAAATATAATTTGGAGAACCATAGATGACTCCATTTTCAATAACGAGTTTCTGCAAATTATTTTTGTTAGCATTCCTGTGTTGGATATTCAGGAAGAATTTGGTGCATTTTCCTCCATATTCTTTCCAGTTTGCTTTATTTTTGGAATAGATTACATTAGATCGTTTTTGAATAAGTTCTGATTTGGACCGTATAGATTAATGAGCCAAATCTATTTTTCGTCCACTTTCATATTAAAAAAGATCCTTGCGAATCATTCTTGACTATTTGCATATTCAGATCAAAATATTAATCAATATCATCAGACCTTTTGAATTCCTTTGTCCATGACAGAAAATTATTTTACCACTCCATTCCTTTTTCCACACAGCTTCATCTAAGGATGTAGAGTTGGTTTCCTGTAAAAGGTATATGTTATATTCCTTTTCTTTTAGCCACGTAAAGACTGATCTTCTTTTTTTATAATTTGCTAAACAGTTACAATTATAACTGGCTATACTTATTTCACCATAACTAGATACTATTCTCAGTCTAAGTTGACCATAATTAGTGATTGTAAAGCCATAAGATTCAAATGTCTGATATTTAGAATTCAGGAAACAGGTTGGAGCAATATTTATTTTATTCCCTTGCCTGTTTGCCTGTGAGCCAATGCCACAGATGTTAGAAAATTGGGTCAAGATATTATGTTTGTAGTAAATCTGAGTAGGTTGATATGTATATTGGATGTGATTTAGTGAGAATATGTAGTCGTGGCCAAAATGTTTGAGAATGACACAAATATTAATTTTAACAAAGTTTACTGCTTCAGTGTCTTTAAATAGTTTTGTCAGGTGTTACTATGGAATACTGAAGTATAATTACAAGCATTTCATAAGTGTCAAAGGCTTTTATTGACAATTACATGAATTTGATGCAAAGAGTCAATATTTGCAGTGTTGACCCTTCTTTTTTAAGACCTCTGCAATCCGCCCTGGCATGCTGTCAATTAACTTCTGGGCACATCCTGACTGATGGCAGTCAATTCTTGCATAATCAATGCTTGGATTTTGTCCGAATTTTGGGGGTTTTGTTTGTCCACCCGCCTCTTGAGGATTGACCACAAGTTCTCAATGGGATTAAGGTCTGGGGAGTTTCCTGGCCATGGACCCAAAATATCGATGTTTTGTTTCCCGAGCCACTTAGTTATCACTTTTTCCTTATGGCAAGGTGCTCCATCATGCTGTAAAAGACATTGTTCGTCACCAAACTGTTCCTGGATGGTTGGGAGAAGTTGCTCTCGGGAAGATGTGTTGGTACCTTTCTTTATTCATAGCTGTGTTCTTAGGCAAAATTGTGAGTGAGCCCACTCTCTTGGCTGAGAAGCAACCCCACACATGAATGGTCTCAGGATGCTTTACTGTTGGCATGACACAGGACTGATGGTAGCGCTCACCTTGTCTTCTCCGGACAAGCATTTTTCCAGATGCCCCAAACAATCGGAAAAGGGGGTTCATCAGAGGAAATGACTTTACCCCAGTCCTCAGCAGTCCAATCCCTGTACCTTTTGCAGAATATCAGTCTGTCCCTGATGTTTTTCCTGGAGAGAAGTGGCTTCTTTGCTGCCCTTCTTGACACCAGGCCATCCTCCAAAAGTATTCGCCTCACTGTGCATGCAGATATACTCACACCTGCCTGCTGCCATTCCTGAGCAAGCTCTGTACTGGTGGTGCCACGATACCGCAGCTGAATCAACTTTAGGAGACGGTCCTGGCAATTGCTGGACTTTCTTGGGCGCCCTGAAGCCTTCTTCACAACAATTCAACCGCTCTCCTTGAAGTTCTTGATGATCCGATAAATGGTTGACTTAGGTGCAATCTTACTGGCAGCAATATCCTTGCCTGTGAAGCCCTTTTTGTGCAAAGCAATGATGACGGCACATGTTTCCTTGCAGGTAACCATGTTTGACAGAGGAAGAACTATGATTCCAAGCACCACCCTAATTTTGAAGCTTCCAGACTGTTATTCGAACTCAATCAGCATGACAGAGTGATCTCCAGCCTTGTCCTCGTCAACACTCACACCTGTGTTAACGAGAGAATCACTAACATGATGTCAGCTGGTCCTTTTGTGGCAGGGCTGAAATGCAGTGGAATTTTTTTGGGGGGGGGATTCAGTTCATTTGAATGGCAAAGAGGGACTTTGCAATTAATTGCAATTCATCTGATCACTCTTCATAACATTCTGGAGTATATGCAAATTGCCATCATACAGACTGAGGCTGCAGACTTTGAGAAAAAAAGACTATAATGTGTGATGTCCAAATAAATAATAACCCAGCCAATTTGTGTGGTTGAGTGTCCATGTGTGGAACATGGAGTATAGCCTAAGTATTCAGAATGATAATTGTAATCCATATCATATCACCATCATAGTTGAATCATAATTACCTTTCACATCATTTTCATAAAAAAACACATCCCGGCATTTCCATAGCAACTGACGTTTTACATGACCATGAAAGAGACCTTGCATTACTATAGAGACTGCTCCACTACAGTACAAATGGATCCCATACAATATGTTATTATTCCACAAGGTCCCTGTTCTTATTTCTTCCCCTTGCTTGTTGTAAATATATATAAAAATGTAGACAAAGACATAGAAAAGTTAGACAAACAAAAAACATTAAATTATAGAAAAGTTCTCGACAATAGAGAGGGAAAAGAGGGAGAGAAGAGAGAAAGATCAAGTGTGTATGTATAAGTCCGTATGTGTAAGCGAGCATGTAATTGAGTGTGTGTCTGTTCATATCAACATCATAGTGTTTCTGATATTTTTACAGTTCCCATACTTTTTTCCCCGTTACCTGACATCCCCGTAGAAGTTCAGCGATGGTGTTTTGGAGCTGTCTCGGAAGAGCTGTCCATCTAAACTCAGCAAAAAAAAGAAACGTTCTCTCACTGTCAACTGCATTTATTTTCAGCAAACTTAAAATGTGTAAATATTTGTATGAACATAACAAGATTCAACAACTAAGACATAAACTGAACAAGTTCCACAGACATGTGACTAAAATAAATTGAATAATGTGTCACTAATCAAAGGGGGTTCAAAAGTAACAGTCAGTATCTGGTGTGGCCACCAGCTGCATTAAGTACAGCAGTGCATCTCCTCCTCATGGACTGCACCAGATTTGCCCGTTCTTGCTGTGAGATGTTACCCTACTCTTCCACCAAAGCACCTGCAAGTTCCCGGACATTTCTGGGGGGAATGGCCCTAGCCCTCACCCTCCGATCCAACAGGTCGCAGACATGCTCAATGGAATTGAGATCCGGGCTCTTCGCTGTCCATGGCAGAACACTGACATTCCTGTCTTGCAGAAAATCACGCACAGAACGAGCAGTATGGCTGGTGGCATTGTCATGGTGGAGGCTCATTTCAGGATGAGCCTGCAGGAAGGGTACCAGATGAGGGAGGAGGATGTCTTCCATGTAACGCACAGTGTTGAGATTGCCTGCAGTGACAACAAGCTCAGTCCGATGATGCTGCGACACACCGCCCCAGACCATGAGGGACCCTCCACCTCCAAATCGATCCCGCTCCAGAGTACAGGCCTCGGTGTAATGCTCATTCCTTCGACAATAAATGCGAATCCGACCATCACCCCAGGTGAGACAAAATCATGACCCATCAGAAAAGAGCACTTTTTGCCAGTCCTGTCTGGTCCAGCGACGGTAGGTTTGTGCCCATAGGCGACGTTGTTGCCGGTGATGTCCGGTGAGGACCTGCCTTACAACAGGCTTACAAGCCCTCGGTCCAGCCTCTCTCAGCCTATTGCGGAAAGTCTGAGCACTGATGGAGGGATTGTGCATTCCTGGTGTAACTCAAGCATTTGTTCTTGCCATGCTGTACCTGTCCCGCAGGTGTGATGTTCGGATGCACCGATCGTGTGCAGGTGTTGTTACACGTGGTCTGCCACTGCGAGGACGATCGGCTGTCCCTCCTGTCTCCCTGTAGCGCTGTCTTAGGCATCTCACAGTACGCACATTGCAATTTATTGCCCTGGCCACATCTACAGTCCTCATGCCTCCTTGCAGCATGTCTAAGGCACGTACACACAGATGAGCAGGGACCTGGGCATCTTTCTTTTGGTGTTTTTCAGAGTCAGTACAAAGACCTCTTTAGTGTCCTAAGTTTTCATAACGGTGACCTTAATTGTCTACCGTCTGTAAGCTGTTAGTGTCTTAACGACCATTCCACAGGTGCATGTTCATTAATTGTTTATGGTTCATTGAATAAGCCAGGGAAACAGTGTTTAAGCATTTTACAATGAAGATCTGTGACGTTATTTGGATTTTTACGAATTATCTTTGAAAGACAGGGTCCTGAAAAAGGGCACTTATTTTTTTGCTGAGTCGATAAAGAGTTTGTCCACAATGAGAAAGGTACGCTTACCGTTCTCCCTCTGTTGCTTCTGTACAGGATACAGCCTCTTGCGTCGTTTGTTTGTCTCCAGTGGAAATAGGTCATTGAGTCAGAATTTGGTCCCTTTTAGCTCCCTTTCTCTGCTTTTGATCAGCTCCTTTTGTTGGTAGTGTTCAAATTTTGCAATGATAGGTCTGGGACCCTTGGTCTTTTTGCTCCGAGCTCCAAGTCTGTGTACTGGGTGGAAAGTCACCTTGTTTACAGCCTCTAGAGGAAGTTTCAAGGCGCAATGCATGAATTCTCTGATCGCCCCCTCTGGATTATTGGTTGCGTCCTCGGGAATCCCAGAAAATATGAGATTTTCACGTATGCTACAGCTTTGTATATCTAGTAGACTCCCTTATCACCCTGCTTTCCCTGAGTAGACAATCCATGTTGGAATTGAGGGTTTTTACCTTGGCTGTGAGTGCCTTGTTCTCTCCTTGGAGCGAGAGAATTTCACTCTGGCTAAACTCCAAACTCCCCCTCACCGCTGCTACCATCTCACACAACTTTTCAAGTGTTGCATGGATTCCAGCAAGAGTACTAGCCTCTACTTCAATGGTAAGTAAATCGTCCGTGTCTGTAGATGAGTCTAGCTTTCTTTGTTTTGGTCGGGTTAAGAGTTCTTTTGTGAGGTAGCTGGATCTTTCCACAATGGAGTATGTTGTTCCTCCATAGCATAAATCTGTTGATACTCGTCGATTACTCCCAGGAACTCATTAATTTCCAGTTTGGCTCTGAACTGCAACCAGTTGTTTACAAATGTTTTTAATGATGCCTCTTTTCCACGACGACCGAAGATGTAATCCTGAGTTACAAAATGCAACAAAGTTGCTTTCGCTGTTTTGTTTGTGATCAACAGGCTGCTCCGTGAACTCTCGCGTCAACACCCTTGACTCTCCCAGTTGCATACGCCCTCCTCCTGTCTGCATACAGTATGCCCTCTTTTGTAATGTTACCATAGAAAATAGCTAATGTTAGTGAACACCATGTGGTTGATGTCATTTCACTGACTCCATTCCAGCCATTACTATGAGCCACCCTTCCCTCAGCAGCCTCCATTGCATTCGACATACAGATGTCATATGGTGGCTATGATTCAAGTTCGTTTTTGTCCCATACTGCTTCATGTGATTGTATTTCCACGCTTATACACAGTACCAGAACAATTGTACATATTTGCACATACAGACATCACGTAGGGAGAGTACAAAATCAGAAGGCCATGCACCTGTGGGTGGAAATTCCCAAAACGGGTGTGGCTTTTTTCCTTATTGCTTGATTTAAATAATAAAAGTGGGTGATAGTAATAGTTTGAGATCACTGGAAGTTGGTGAGGGAAGGAAAGCTCATTGTAATGGCTTTCCATTCCAGCCATTACTATGAGCCGTCCTCCATGCACCAGTTTCCAGTGATTCAGATATCTACTGTATAGAGACAGACACACCGACAGTTGGGATGGAAAGGGCACAAGAAAAAAGACAGCTGAACACTAACATGTCCAAATCAATATATTGGCGTCAATATTAATACTGGAATGATAATGAGGTTTAATTGACTCAAGTCGACCAAAATACTGCTTATCTACTCATTGGTACATTGAGAAGCTGCTAAAAACTACATCAGACAGCCAGGTAGAATCTCACCACATTGCACAAACCCAAATAGTCGATAAGCTTATATTCTCATCAGAGAGGAGGGTGATTTGAGCAGCGGAACATTTGTAAAAACTCTGTTTCATCGATATGACATTCAGCAACATGGGGATGAAAAGGAGCTAATGACACAAAAGCAGGAAATGTCCTGGAAACGTTTGCCCTGCGTTTGTCTACGTCTGTGTGTTAGGGGGTTACACATCTGCCCGATAGCGAGAGGGATGTGAAAGTGTGATGATTAGAGGCCTGCCCTTATCAGTGCCTGTGTTTGTGTGTGTGTGCCTATGTGTGCATTCCTTTGTGTGTGTGTGTGTGTGTGTGTGTGTGCCTATGTGTGCTTTCCTTTGTGTGTGTGTGTGTGTGTGTGTGTGTGTGTGTGTGTGTGTGTGTGTGTGTGTGTGTGTGTGTGTGTGTGTGTGTGTGTGTGTGTAGGGGTGGCACATGTTCCCTTTGTTCTGGGCCTGCCCCCCGCCCCCCGCCCTCCCCTCGCCCTACAGAAGACTGGCTGAGGCTCGATCTCCCAGAGCTTGGAAGGCTGCCATGCTTCAACCTCCACTGACTTTGAACCACTGCAGCCAACTTTCCAAAAAAAAAGACCAGCATTGTTGGATTGAAAAGGCAAAAGAGACAACCTGTGACCGATAACTCTCTGTACTCACAAGTACTAGTTTGTATGAGAAGACAACAAGAAACTTTGTGAAAATGTTTTACGTTATTCTATGACGATTTAGACACTTTATTGACTGATTTGTATAGGAATTTGCATTTCACCTACAAATTACTACAAATATATCGAATAATGGACTGGATTTATGTTTCCCAATTGCATTGTGAAGGGGGACCCACCTCACCCACCACCAATGTGCAGCAGCACTCACCTCAAAAGATTGTCAATTGTTGATCTCCATAGTTTGAGCCGTGTGATAATGCTTAACCACTGTAATGAGCTATTACTGGTCAGTTGTTTCAAGTGTTATTAGTTATTGACTACGTATAAATGGAAGCAAAGTGGGTGCTAATGTTATGAGAAGTCTTGAAGTCTTGGGGACAGGGCTGGATTAAGAAATCATAGGCCCCGAGGTCTAAAGAAAATCAGCCTTTCATCCATTTCTATGTCATTTACTTGACAGAAGACATTAACTTTTTTTTATACAATGCAAATGACCAAAATGAGTGGCTATTCTGACAAACTGAGATCAATCTGGTCTTGAATTCAAACAAATATAGCCCAGGCCGTTGAAGCGACACATACAATATTAGGCGACATATATATATATATATATATATATATATATATATATATATATATATATATATATATATATATATATATATATATATATACAGTATATACTGTATAGCATAGGCTAAAGTAGGCTACTAAATAACATTTCTAGTAGCACACTGACTCACCTAATGATGAAGATGAAGCCATAGGCTACTCACGGTGATGACTGATGAGCTCATCTATCTCAAGATGAGCTACTTGGAAAAGCAGTGCTGCTGTTAGCTACAAATTGGGAGTTGTTGACAATTTTTTTAAATATTTGTTCTACGGACAGATTAGTCTTTTTAGCAGTAGGCATTTGCTTTCCAAACTACGTTTATCCTGCAATTGTATTTTGAAATATGCAAAATGCAAACCGACAGGCGCAAATCAACCATAGACATATTATCCATAGATGGCAGTTCCCATTCAAGTCAGGACTGCCATCCATTGCTAGTGTAACCATGAGTTTAAGAGTCAAATTACCAAGGTAAGAGGTTACAAAATCCTTTGATGGATTATATGTCTATGGCCACAACGCAAAATGCAGTAGCCTATATTTGGCAGTCATGCTGCCCAAACGGCCGTCTTCTCAACTGTAGGCATACCGGTAACTACCAAAATAAAGGAAATACTTGATACAAAGGGATACAAAGAAAATGTTATTGTGTGGGGTGCATTTCCCTGGCATGGTTTTGGTCCACTTGTAGAATCTATGCAAAGGCACATTGAAGCTGTTCTGTCAGCTCATGGAGGCGCAACCATAACAGTATCAAGATGTTTGGGGGGGGGCAGGAAAAAAATGAAATCCCAGCACTACAGATAGCTATATCGGTCCGCTAATACAGGACTAGCAAAGGCCCAATGCATGGTTTTTGACCTTTTTTTTTTATTATTACGATTTTTCATGGGTAGCGGGCTCCTGTGGTTGGACCCAAGAAATGTATAATGAAAAAAAAAAAAAAAAAAACTTTTTTTATTTTTGCCTCTTGGGCCCCCTATGGGCTCAGGCCCAGCCACTGACTCACACAACTGACCAGTCACATTTATTTATTATGCGTTTTTATTTGTATTATTCTCCCCCCCATCTGATGATTAGCAGAGTGGCAGCAGGCAGCAGAGAGCGGACTCCTGATTCTTACGGGGGTTGGCGGTTGCAGTAAAAATATGTCAAAGATATACTACATACTGTATATAATAGATACTGTATATTTATTTAATGTATCTATACAATAGATACAGTATATATTTCCTTAATACTGTACATTTAAATGTATATATTATTTTTTTCAGGGGAAGGCTTCAGCCCCGGTAAGCCCCTGCATTAATCCGGCCCTGCTTAGGAATACCCTGCTTGGGGATACTGCGAGATTCTGTCAATGTTTTTGTACTTACCCAGAGTCAGATGACCTCGTGGATACCATGTTTTGTCTCTGTGTGCAGTATGAAGTTAGAGGTAGTTTCGCAAGCCAATGCAAACTAGCGTTAGAGTAGTGACTGGAAGTCTACAGGTACAGTAGCATACACTAGCGAACTTGTAGACTTCTAGTCATTGCGCTAACGCTAGTCGACAAACTACTTCTAACTTCCTCTAACATAAAAATGGTATCCACTAGTTCATCTGACTCTGGGTAAGTAGAAAAAAGGCTTAATTTCCCGAATCTCACAGTATCTCTTTAACACCTCAATGCCGTCAGTTCAGTTTGGTGTGCGTGCATGTGTGTGGGGAAGAAGGGGTGTTTAGGCAAATAGGGGAATGGAGGTTGCCAGGGCTGGCATGGAATGGAGTGGGTGTTTGGGTGGTTCAAGGGGGTGAGTTGCAGTATTACATTTTGTATAACTGACTTTTGTGAGTGTGTGTGATATGAGTGCGGGCCAAGAGGCTTGGAGCAATCGGAATGGAAGCAGAGTGAGCTAAGCGAGGCAACCAGGAGGAGAGGTGGGAGAGGGGAAGAAGAGGACCCACCTAATGTGCTGATGGGTAGAGAGACAGACTGAGCCCTATGGGGGCGCTGTAACCACATGTTGGGGCTTGGAGACACCTCCAGGCTTTTTGAAGGATCTGATTTGATATTTTAATATAGTGGACACAGTGGGTGCATGAATGGGCAGAGTGTGTGGGTTGGTTCTTCTTCTATCCTTGTGGGGACCTAAAGTCCAATTTAGAACCCCACGAGAATAGAAAAAAACGAAACCTGTGTGTGAAAGAGATAGCATGTACAGTTTTTGTGTGCATGCAGTGGTGTAAAGTACTCAAGTAAAAATACTTGAAAGTACTACTTAAGTCGTGTTTTGGGGTATCTGTACTTTACTAATCATATTTTTGACTACTTTTACTTTTACTTCACTACATTCCTAAAGAAAATGATGTACTTTTTACTCCATACATTTTCCCTGACACCCAAAAGTACTCGTTACATTTTGAACGAGTGCACTTATACTTTTGATACTTAAGTATATTTGAACAATTACATCAACTTGTGATAGTTAAGTATATTTAAAACCAAATACTTTTACTCAAGTTATATTTTACTGGGTGACTTTCACTTTTACTTGAGTATTTTTTTTTTTAAGGTATCTTTACTTTTACTCAAGTATGACAATTGGGTACTTTTTTCCACTACTGTGTGCATGCCTGTATATGCATGTGTGTGCTCATTAGTGTGTGGGTGTGTGGGTGTGTGCTTGCATGAGTGTGGTTCACTGGGGAGCCAGGCCCACCCAATCAGTTTGAACAACAACTTAAAAAATCAAATCAATTATGCTCTCTACTTGTCAGTGTTCCAAATGGGCAGAGGTGGGTACTTAATGTACTTAAATACATTTTGGCTTGTAGCAGCACAACCTAGGGGGAGGATTTTTTATTTAACTTAATCTTTTTTTCAACTAGGCAAGTCGGTTAAGAACAAATTCTTATTTTACAACGACGGCCTACCTCAGCCAAACCCTCCCCTAACCCGGATGACGCTGGGTCAATTGTGCGCCGCTCTATGGGACTCCCGATCCCGGCCGGTTGTAATACATCGTGTGTGTGTGTGTATATGCATGTGTCTGTGCCTATGTTTGTGTTGCTTCACACTCTGTTCCATAAGCTGTATTTGTATCTGTTTTTTAAATCTGATTCTACTGCTTGCACCAGTTACCTTGTCGTGGAAAATTACAAAATTAGTCACGCTATCACATGTTTCACTGCTTAAAGAATTGTCTCTTGTAAATATGCTAGTGTTTTTTTTCAAACCTGACGCAAACTTATCTTTGTGTGACTTAGTCGTAATATTGGGCGTATAGCTAAGATCCGTTTGGGTGCGACAGCAGCATGTGAGACATCCCGTGGTTCTACTCTCTGCAGGAAGTCAGCTGTGTGGAAACATGCAGTAAGAAGCACATTATAGTGTGAACTGTGACAAAGCGCAGTTATACGGTTGAGCCCTCGTGCTATCAACCTCGGGCTATCTTAATCTGCACAGATAAACCAATTGCCTTTTACACTATGTTCCGCCCCTGTTTCCATACATCTGCTAAACTGCCACGTAGAAATAAAAGGGCTTGTACTTTTTCTGTAAAAGTGAGACCCAACTATGTTCATTGGGCATTCAACTCTGCCCTATTTTAGTGCTTGTTGATTGCTCCATTTTTGTGAATCCAAGATGGCGTAGCAGTCAGATGTCCTTTGTCCTCGTCTTGCCCCGTGTATATATATTTTATATATTTTTCTTCGCATATCTTTTTATATATATATTTTTTTCTTCTTAAAAACTCTACTTCAAAAAACTCTCCTGCAACGCACCTCACCAAATGTGGTGCGGATCTGTTTTTTTTCCCTCAAAAGTATTATTCACCTCGTATCCGAAATCTACAACAGAAGCTAGCCAGAAGTTAGCCAGCTCACAAGCTAACGTTAGTAGTTCAGCTAACCACAGCTAGCGCTTATCAGCTATCCTTTAGCTGCTATCCGAGTGACTATTGGCTAACATCAATTCCGGAGCAAACACCAATTATCCCGGAGCTAGCCAGCTGAAGAGTTCCATCAGCCACTCCTGGGCTACAATCACCTATCCGGACCCGTTTTACTGCCGATGCGGAGCCCCACCGGGCCTTCACGACTGGGATACCGACGTTATCTGCCCGAGGGAGTATTTCAACTGGCCCCTCCATCGCGACGTAACCTGAACGTCCATATGCTAACTGCGGCCCGCTAATCGTTAGCTGTCTTGAGCATATCGGCTGCTATCTGAACAGGTCTATCGAACAATCTTCTTAGGCCACTATAACTATTTTGACAATTGGATTGGTCCCCTCTACCACACGGAACCCCACTAATCTACCGACGGAATTGCACGGCGTGGCTAAAAACAGACCTCCATCTTCTGCTAGCTTGCTACCCATGACTAGCTGTCTGAATCACGAAGCTAGCACCAATTAGCATACACAATTCTACAATTCACAACCTCTCTTTCGCCACCGCCATCCGGCTTGGATTCTCTGTCGACACGACTACGTCTGGTCTGCAGACGAACACTCCATCCGCTGTGCCCTCAACCGGCCTCCGTCTGAGCAGACCCCCTCCGTCTGAGCAGACCAAGCCCCCGGGGTACTAACTTTAAACGCCGCGGGCTAGCTTAGTGGAGGCCTCACTGCTCCATCTACGGCTGCCCCCTGGACACTATGATCACTCGGCTACATAGCTGATGCCTGCTTGACTGTCCATTAATTCACGGTACTCCATTCCGTTTATTTGTGTTTTATCTGTCGGCTCTGTGCTTTAACTCAGGATCTGTGTGTAGTTAATCCGACCCTCTCTGCCTAGTCGTCGCCATGTTTACCTTCTGGTGCTGTGTTAGCTGACTAGCTGCTGTTATCTCACCTGTTGTTTTAGCTAGCTCTCCCAATCAAGACCTGCAATCACTTTATGCCTTATTGTATGTCTCTCTCAAATATCAATATGCCTTGCATACTGTTGTTCAGCCTAGTTATCATTGTTTTGGTTTGCAATGGACCCCGTAGTTCCACTCTCCGTACCTCTGATACCTCCTTTGTCCCACCCCCCACACATGCGGTGACCTCACCCATTGAGACCAGCATGTCCAGAGATACAACCTCTCTTATCATCACCCAGTGCCTGGGCTTGCCTCCGCTGTACCCGTGCCCCACCATACCCTGGTCTGCACATTATGCCCAGAATCTATTCTACCACGCCCATAAATCTGCTCCTTTTATTCCTTGTCCCCAACGCTCTAGGCGACCAGTTTTGATAGCCTTTAGCCGCACCCTCATCCTACTACTCCTCTGTTCCTCGGGTGATGTGGAGGTAAACCCAGGCCCTGCATGTCCCCAGTCACCCTCATTTGTTGACTTCTGTGATCGAAAAAGCCTTGGCCTTATGCATGTCAACATCAGAAGCCTCCTCCCTAAGTTTGCCTTACTCACCGCTTTAGCACACTCTGCCAACCCTGATGTCCTTGCCGTTTCCGAATCCTGGCTTAGGAAGGCCACCAAAAATTCTGAGATTTCCATACCCAACTATAACACTTTCCGTCAAGATAGAACTGCCAAAGGGGGAGGAGTTGCAATCTACTGCAGAGATAGCCTGCAAAGTTCTGTCATACTTTCCAGGTCTATGCCCAAACAGTTCGAACTTCTAATTTTAAAAATTAATCTCTCCAGAAATAAGTCTCTCACTGTTGCCGCCTGCTACCGACCCCCCTCAGCTCCCAGCTGTGCCCTGGACACCATCTGTGAACTGATCGCTCCCCATCTAGCTTCAGAGTTTGTTCTGTTAGGTGACCTAAACTGGGATATGCTTAACACCCCGGCAGTCCTACAATCTAAGCTTGATGCCCTCAATCTCACTCAAATCATCAAGGAACCCACCAGGTACAACCCTAAATCCGTAAACATGGGCACCCTAATAGACATTATCCTGACCAACTTGCCCTCCAAATACACCTCTGCTGTCTTCAATCAAGATCTCAGCGATCACTGCCTCATTGCCTGTATCCACCACGGGTCCGCGGCCAAACGACCACCCCTCATCACTGTCAAACGCTCCCTAAAACACTTCTGCGAGCAGGCCTTTCTAATCGACCTGGCCCGGGTACCCTGGAAGGATATTGACCTCATCCCGTCAGTTGAGGATGCCTGGTCATTCTTTAAAAGTTACTTCCTCACCATATTAGACAAGCATGCTCCGTTCAAAAAATGCAGAACCAAGAACAGATATAGCCCTTGGTTCACTCCAGACCTGACTGCCCTCGACCAGCACAAAAACATCCTGTGGCGAACTGCAATAGCATCGAAGAGCCCCCGCGATATGCAACTGTTCAGGGAAGTCAGGAACCAATACACGCAGTCAGTCAGGAAAGCAAAGGCCAGCTTTTTCAAGCAGAAATTTGCATCCTGTAGCTCTAACTCCAAAAAGTTCTGGGATACTGTAAAGTCCATGGAAAACAAGAGCACCTCCTCCCAGCCGCCCACTTCACTGAGGCTAGGTAACACGGTCACCACTGATAAGTCCGTGATAATCGAAAACCTCAACAAACATTTCTCAATGGCTGGCCATGCCTTCCTCCTGGCGACTCCAACCTTGGCAAACAGCCCCCCCCCCCGCTGCTACTCGCCCAAGCCTCCCCAGCTTCTCCTTTACCCATATCCAGATAGCAGATGTTCTGAAAGAGCTGGAAAACCCGGTACCCATACAAATCAGCTGTGCTTTACAATGTGGACCCCCTATTTCTGAAACTGTCCGCCGCCATTGTCGCACCCCCTATTACCAGCCTGTTCAACCTCTCCTTCGTATCATCTGAGATCCCCAAGGATTGGAAAGCTGCCGCGGTCATCCCCCTCTTCAAAGGGGGAGACACCCTGGACCCAAACTGTTACAGACCTATATCCATCCTGCCCTGCCTATCTAAGGTCTTCGAAAGCCAAGTCAACAAACAGATCACTGACCATCTCGAATCCCACCGTACCTTCTCCGCTGTGCAATCCGGTTTCCGAGCCGGTCACGGGTGCACCTCAGCCACGCTCAAGGTACTAAACGATGTCATAACCGCCATCGATAAAAGACATTACTGTGCAGCCGTCTTCATCGACCTGGCCAAGGCTTTCGACTCTGTCAATCACCATATTCTTATCGGCAGACTCAGTAGCCTCGGTTTTTCTAATGACTGCCTTGCCTGGTTCACCAACTACTTTGCAGACAGAGTTCAGTGTGTCAAATCGGAGGGCATGTTTTCCGGTCCTCTGGCAGTCTCTATGGGGGTACCACAGGGTTCAATTCTCGGGCCGACTCTTTTCTCTGTATACATCAATGATGTTGCTCTTGCTGCGGGCGATTCCCTGATCCACCTCTATGCAGACGACACCATTCTGTATACTTCCGGCCCTTCCTTGGACACTGTGCTATCTAACCTCCAAACGAGCTTCAATGCCATACAACACTCCTTCCGTGGCCTCCAACTGCTCTTAAACGCTAGTAAAACCAAATGCATGCTTTTCAACCGTTCGCTGCCTGCACCCGCACGCCCGACTAGCATCACCACCCTGGACGGTTCCGACCTAGAATATGTGGACATCTATAAGTACCTAGGTGTCTGGCTAGACTGCAAACTCTCCTTCCAGACTCATATCAAACATCTCCAATCCAAAATCAAATCTAGAGTCGGCTTTCTATTCCGCAACAAAGCCTCCTTCACTCACGCCGCCAAACTTACCCTAGTAAAACTGACTATCCTACCGATCCTCGACTTCGGCGATGTCATCTACAAAATAGCTTCCAATACTATACTCAGCAAACTGGATGCAGTTTATCACAGTGCCATCCATTTTGTTACTAAAGCACCTTATACGACCCACCACTGCGACCTGTATGCCCTAGTTGGCTGGCCCTCGCTACATGTTCGTCGTCAGACCCACTGGCTCCAGGTCATCTACAAGGCTATGCTAGGTAAAGTGCCGCCTTATCTCAGTTCACTGGTCACGATGGCTACACCCACCCGTAGCACGCGCTCCAGCAGGTGTATCTCACTGATCATCCCTAAAGCCAAAACCTCATTTGGACGCCTTTCCTTCCAGTTCTCTGCTGCCTGCGACTGGAACGAATTGCAAAAATCTCTGAAGTTGGAGACTTTTATCTCCCTCAACAACTTTAAAAATCTGCTATCCGAGCAGCTAACCGATCGCTGCAGCTGTACATAGTCCATCTGTAAACTACCCACCCAATTTACCTACCTCACCCCCCATACTGCTTTTATTTATTTACTTTTCTGCTCTTTTGCACACCAGTATCTCTTCTTGCACATGATCATCTGATGATTTATCACTCCAGTGTTAATCTGCTAAATTGTAATTACTCGATGTATTGCCTACCTCATGCCTTTTGCACACATTGTATATAGATTCTCTTTTTTTTCTCTACCATGTTATTGACTTGTTTATTGTATACTCCATGTGTAACTCTGTGTTGTTGTATGTGTCAAATTGCTATGCTTTATCTTGGCCAGGTCGCAGTTGCAAATGAGAACTTGTTCTCAACTAGCCTACCTGGTTAAATAAAGGTGAAATAAAAAATAAATAAAAAAGTCTTATAAGAAAGTAGTTTGAATCGAGAGTCTCTCTCTCTCTCCTTTTGGTTAGAATTTCCACTACAACCTGATGTGGAATAGAGTTCCATGTAGTCATGGCTCTATGTAGTACTGTGCGCCTCCCAAAGTCTGTTCTGGAATTGGGAACTGTGAAGAGACCTCTGGTGGCATGTCTTGTGGGGTATGCATGGGTGTTTGAGCTGTGTGCTAGTTGTTTAAACAGACAGCTCGATGCTTTCAACATGTCAATTACCTCTCACAAATACAAGTAGTGATCAAATCAAAGTTTATTTGTCACGTCCACCGAATACAACAGGTATTCTTACAGTGAAATACTTAGTTACAGGCTCTAACCAATAGTGCGGAGAAAAAAAAGGTGTGTGTATAGGTAAGTAAAGAAATAAAACAACAGTAAAAATACATTTGAAAATAACAGTAGCAAGGCTATATACAGACACCGGATAGTCAGGCTTATTGAGGTAGTATGTACATGTAGGTATGGTTAAAGTGACTATGCATATGTGATGTACAGAGAGTAGCAGTAGCGTAAAAAGAGGGGTTGACGGGCAGTGGGTGTTGGGACACAATGCTGATAGCCCGGTTAGCCAATGTGCAGGAGCACTGGTTGGTCGGGCCAATTGAGGTAGTATGTACATGAATGCATAGTTAAAGTGACTATGCATATATGATAAACAGAGTAGCAGCAGCGTAAAAGATGGGTTGGGGGGGGAACACAATGCAAATAGTCCGGTAACCATTTGGTTACCTTTTCAGGAGTCTTATGGCTTGGGGGTAAAAACTGTTGAGAAGCCTTTTTGTCCTAGACTTGGCACTCCGGTACTGCTTGCCATGCGGTAGTAGAGAGAACAGTCTATGACTGGGGTGGCTGGGGTCTTTGACAATTTTTAGGGCCTTCCTCTGACACTGCCTGGTATAGAGGTCCTGGATGGCAGACAGCTTTGCCCCAGTGATGTACTGTGCCGTACGCACTACCCTCTGAAGTGCCTTGCAGTCGGAGGCCGAGCAATTGTCATACCAGACAGTGATGCAACCGGTCAGGATGCTCTCGATGTTGCAGCTGTAGAACCCTTTGAGGATCTCAGGACCCATGCCAAATCATTTTAGTTTCATGAGGGGGAATAGGCTTTGTCTTGCCCTCTTCACGACTGTCTTGGTGTGTTTGGACCATTCTAGTTTGTTGTTGATGTGGACACCAAAGGACTTGAAGCTCTCAACCTGTACCACTACAGCCCCATGGATGAGAATGGGGGCGTGCTCGGTGCTCCTTTTCCTGTAGTCCACAATCATCTCCTTAGTGTTGGTTACGTTGAGGGATAGGTTGTTATTCTGGCACCACCCGGCCAGGTTTCTGACCTCCTCCCTATAGGCTGTCTCGTTGTTGTCGGTGATCAGGCCTACCACTGTTGTGTCATCTGCAAACGTAATGATAGTGTTGGAGTCGTGCCTGGCCATGCAGTTGTGGGTGAACAAGGACTACAGGAAAGGACTGAGCACGCACCCCTGGGAAGCTCCAGTGTTGAGGATCAGCGTGGCAGATGTGTTGCTACCTACCCTCACTACCTGGGTGCGGCCCGTCAGGAAGTCCAGGATCCAGTTGCAGAGGGAGGTGTTTAGTCCCAGGTTCCTTAGCTTAGTGATGAGCTTTGAGGGTACTATGGTGTTGAATGATGAGCTGTAGTCAATGAATAGCATTCTCACATAGGTGTTCCTTTTGTCCAGGTGGGAAAGGGCAGTGTGGAGTGCAATAGAGATTGCATCATCTGTGGATCTGTTTGGGCGGTATGCAAATTGGAGTGGGTCTAGGGTTTCTGGGATAATGGTGTTGATGTGAGCCATTACCAGCCTTTCAAAGCACTTCATGGCTACGGATGTGAGTGCTACGGGTCTGTATTCATTTAGGCAGGTTGCCTTTGTGTTCTTGGGCACAGGGACTATGATGGTCTGCTTGAAACATGTTGGTAATACAGACTCAATCAGGGACATGTTGAAAATGTCAGTGAAGACACCTGCCAGTTGGTCAGCACATGCCCGGAGCACACGTCCTGGTAATCCGCCTGGCCCCGCATCCTTGTGTATGTTGACCTGTCTTAAGGTCTTCTTCCTCACGTCGGCTAAGGAGAGCATGATTACACAGTCATCCGGAAGAGCTGATGCTCTCATGCATGCCTCAGTTGCTTGCCTCGAAGCGAGCATAGAAGTGGTTTAGCTCGTCTGGTAGGCTCGTGTTACTGGGCAGCTCACGGCTGTGCTTCCCTTTGTAGTCTGTAATAGTTTGCAAGCCCAGCCACATCTGACGAGCGCCGGAGCCGGTGTAGTATGATCCAATCTTAGCCCTTTATTGATGCTTTGCCTGTTTGATGGTTCGTCGCAGGGCATAGCGGGATTTCTTGTAAGCTTCCGGGTTAGAGTCCCGCACCTTGAAAGCGGCAGCTCTACCCTTTAGCTCAGTGCAAATGTTGCCTGTAATCCATGGCTTCTGGTTGGGGTATGTACATGCAGTCACTGTAGGGACGACGTCCTCGATGCACTTATTGATAAAGCCAGTGACTGATGTGGTGTATTCCTCAATGTCATCGGAAGAATCCCGGAACATGTTCCAGTCTGTGATAGCAAAACAGTCCTGTAGTTTAGCATCTGCTTCATCTGACCACTTTTTTATAGACCGAATCACTGGTGCTTCCTGCTTTAATTTTTGCTTGTAAGCAGGAATCAGGAGGATAGAGTTGTGGTCGGATTTACCAAATGGAGGGTGAGGGAGAGCTTTGTACGCATCTCTGTGTGTGGAGTACAGGTGATCTAGAATTTTTTTCCCTCTGGTTGCACATTTAACATGTTGATAGAGATTTGGTAGAACTGATTTAAATTTCCCTGCATTATTAAAGTCTCCGGCCACTAGGAGCGCCGCCTCTGGGTGAGTGGTTTCCTGTTTGCTTATTTCCTTATACAGCTGACTGAGTGCGGTCTTAGTGCCAGCATCTGTTTGTGGTGGTAAATAAACAACCACGGAAAGTATAGCTGAGAACTCTCTAGGCAAGTAGTGTGGCCTGCAATTTGTCATGATATACTCTACTTCAGGCGAGCAAAATCTAGAGACTTCGTTAGATTTTGTGCACCAGCTGTTTACAAATATGCACAGACCGACAACCCCTCGTCTTACCGGAGTGTGCTGTTCTATCCTGCCGTTGCAGCATATATCCCGCTAGCTGAATATCCATGTCGTCATTCAGCCACTATTCCGTGAAACATAAGATATTACAGTTTTTGATTACGTTTTTGATTAAGTCAATATCTCCTTTACTTTGAGCCAGGAGAGAATGACATGCATATTATTCATGTTTGCTCTCTGTGTACATCTGAGCCAATTGCAATTTTCCTGAGTCCCTCTTTGTGGCACCTGACCACACAACTGAACAGTAGTCCAGGTTTGACAAAACTAGAGCCTGTAGGACCTGCTTTGTTGATAGTGCTGTTAAGAAGGCAGAGCAGCACTTTATTATGGACAGACTTATCACCATCTTAGCTACTGTTGTATCAATATGTTTTGACCATGACAGTTTACAATCCAGGGTTACTCCAAGCAGTTTAGTCACTTCAACTTGCTCATTTCCACATTATTTATTACAAGATTTAGTTGAGGTTTAGAGTTCAGTGAATGATTTGTCCCAAATACAATGCTTTTAGTTTTTTATATATATTTACGACTAACTTATTCCTTGCCACCCATTGTGAAACTCACTGCAGCTCTTTGTTAAGTGTTGCAGTCATTTCAGTTGCTGTAGCAGATGACATGTATAGTGTTGAGTCATCCGCATACATACAATGGTTCCTCCTTTAAAAGTTGCGTCATACTGCGGCACACCTTGAGTGTTGCCGCAGAATTCTGTGACACGTCATTAAATTGTCAGCCATTTTGGTTCTGTTATTGCTTGTTTGACCACCACGCATCTTTGAGAAGCATTTGATAGTATTCCGTATTGGCATTACCAGAGAATTTAAAACCTTTTTTGTAATAACATAGTATATGGGATTGATTTTAAGAAATAAGCACCACTGTGTGTTCTTCCGTCCAACTTTTACATAGCCTGTAGTTAGCACCTACGATTCAGTGTCGATTCATAACATTCTACTATATTACATACATACCGTAGAATGATAAATCATGCAACTACTATTCTCAAGCTAAACAAAAGCATTTAGTTACGAACGCCTGTTCTCGCCATTTTCAGTTGAATTAATCTAACTTTCTTTCATGGCGACTCATAAGCAGGCCATGTCATATTTGTTTCATAGTCGATATATGATCATGTTTCATGACAGTGTTACGGTTAGCTTTTTTTTACAGGATGAAAGAACACAATATATGTCTGTCACAAAGAGTTAGGGAGTCTTTTCAGCGTGTAGAGGGTGCAGATATCATTGCATATTTCCCATCACCTAATGAACAACCACAATACCAGTCTGGCATTAAGCTTTCTGTGCTGTATTGACATATCCTGAAAGTGACATCTGCTCCTTTAGATTGAACGGTCATATCTCACTCATTGTTTTCATATCTACAAAAAATAAGCTATTTTCTTTACTTTCAGAGAGGAGTTGATCAAGGGGTTGAACATGTAGATATTGCCAGATGTTCACTGTCCGAGGAATAGGCCGTGGAAGCTTTATTGCTGGCAAGTGTCCATAATTAAACTGTTCTGTGTTCTTTTTCTTTCTTCATCTCTGCCTGTCTTGTCATACATGGAACCTGTCTCACATGCATTAATTAAAAAACCCTTAAGATGTCAGCAGCATTTTTTTTACAGATTTACAAAACATAAACACAGCCATTTTCACTGGACTATCTGTTGCTATGTTGCTGCCAAGTCATGATTTCCCCGGGGGTTAGCCTTGCAATAACCAAGTGGTGAGACCCATAGCGCTCTATATTTAAATGTTTCAGGTGTACTCCAATAGGTGTCTGCATCACATACAGTACCTTCTATTGACATTATCTTCTATTGTTTGTCCTCATGTGTCTGTTTTTCAGCATAAAGTACTCTGTAGCCACTTAGTATGGACACCAGGTGAGACCACACACACACAATAACAGTCTCTCTTCTTCACTTCATCCCTCTCCCCCTTCTCCCTAAATCCTCTAGGTTATATCAGCGTTTTGGTGAACCCCTCCCGCATCTGAACTGGCTGACACAGAGGGCACAGCATGATCATAGGTGAGAGGTCAATTGGTCAGGTCAACAGGAAGTATTATTAAAGAGATGCTTTACATTGAAATACAGACAGAGATGTTGTAGTCCAAAAGTTAATTATCCAAGGTCAGTTTTGCATTTCACCTCCTGATGATTATGATGACTAACCGTGTTAGAATAAAAAAACAAGGCTTACATGGAACCCAAACCGGCTGCGCGCGTGCTCCATCGTGCGCCATTGTGCATACATTTATTTCGTCCCCATACACCAAACGCGATCACGACAAGGAGGTTAAAATATCAAAACAAACTCTGAACCAATTACATTAATTTGGGAACACGTCGAAAAGCATTGAACATTTATGGCTACTTAGCTAGTTAGCTTGCACTTGCTAGCTAATTTGTCCTATTTAGCTAGCTTCATGTTGCTAGCTATTGTCCTGGGATATAAACATTGAGTTGTTATTTTACCTGAAATGCACAAGGTCCTCTACTCTGACAATTAATCCACACATAAAACGGTCAACCGAATTGTTTCTAGTCATCATTCCTCCTTCCGTGGTTTTTCATCTTTGAACTTATATGGTGATTGGCATCTAAACTTTCATAGTATTACTACACCGACCGGCAACACAGTTTGTCTTTCAATCACCCACGTGGGTATAACCAATGAGGCGATGGGAGAGGCAGGACTTGCAGCACGATCAGCAGTGTGGGTGCAATAATTGAATAACATAGATTTCTAAATGTATTTTGCAATGCTCGCGTCGCGTGGTCAGCCTATTAATTATGCTCTCGCTCTATCCATCTGTCTCTTGTCTGCAGGTATGTTTTGATGTAAGAGAGGAAGCCAGTCCCGTCATTGCCACCTCACCCCTCTTAAGATATCCTTCGGGCCAACTGGGGGCAGAAGGCTGGTTAGACACCGCAATTGTGATGAACTGAGAGAATATTAGGGTAGCACTGTAATTCATGAATCATATGCTGTCTGCCACTGTTCTTACCTCTTTCCCTTTCTGTCTTCTACACCTCTCTTCCCACCTCGTCTTCCAAACCATATGTGCATTTAAGTACAGATTGAACTTGTATTTATAATATAATATTACAATTATCATAATTATAATGCATGTATTATGTATTTATAACACCTGGATAATTCTCCACTGGTTGAAATTAAGTATCTCATTGAAATACTATCCCGTGTCCTCAGATTAATGCAGATGAAGGGAGTTGGCTATGCATAGTTTTTTTTCTATATATATGAATTACAAATCAGCCTTTACTTAAATCATGTTTCTGTAACTATGCAATAGACTAATGTGGAATCAATGATGTCCCAGGAGCAGGAGTGGTAAACACTGTTGAAGTGTATAACTGTAATACATACATTTACATTTACATTTACATTTAAGTCATTTAGCCGACTTACAAATTGGTGCATTCACCTTATGATATCCAGTGGAACAACCACTTTACAATAGTGCATCTAACTCTTTTAAGGGGGGGGGGGGGGGTTAGAAGGATTACTTTATCCTATCCTAGGTATTCCTTAAAGAGGTGGGGTTTCAGGTGTCTCCGGAAGGTGGTGATTGACTCCGCTGACCTGGCGTCGTGAGGGAGTTTGTTCCACCATTGGGGTGCCAGAGCAGCGAACAGTTTTGACTGGGCTGAGCAGGAACTGTACTTCCTCAGAGGTAGGGAGGCGAGCAGGCCAGAGGTGGATGAACGCAGTGCCCTTGTTTGGGTGTAGGGCCTGATCAGAGCCTGAAGGTACGGAGGTGCCGTTCCCCTCACAGCTCCGTAGGCAAGCACCATGGTCTTGTAGCGGATGCGAGCTTCAACTGGAAGCCAGTGGAGAGAGCGGAGGAGCGTGAGAGAACTTGGGAAAGTTGAACACCAGACGGGCTGCGGCGTTCTGGATGAGTTGTAGGGGTTTAATGGCACAGGCAGGGAGCCCAGCCAACAGCGAGTTGCAGTAATCCAGACGGGAGATGACAAGTGCCTGGATTAGGACCTGCGCCGCTTCCTGCGTGAGGCAGGGTCGTACTCTGCGAATGTTGTAGAGCATGAACCTACAGGAACGGGTCACCGCCTTGGTTACATACATGCAGACACAGCATCATTCAAATAATGGAGTTTGATATGACTGAAAAAGAATGTCTCAGAGATTCATACCTGAACCGCACATTTATTTGCCAAGACAGAGTACATGATCAGTGAATATATTCAATATACAGGCTACAATGTGGGAAACTCATGTGTGGTAATAACTACAATACATGTATTTAGGATTTGCATCCTTGGCACAATAAAGTTATTATATTCTACTCTATCCATAGACTTCAAAAATGCCATTCAGACTTGAAGTTGATACAACAACTATGATAGCTGAGTTTAAAGATTGGTATGAATATTAGTTCAGAACATTTTAGTGTCCATACACAGATCGGCTACATACTGTAGCTAGCTACACATCCATAGGCATACAATTATTTTTATCCTCCACTACACAATAAGCAAGTAAATAGTTAGTTAGCTATGTTACTTCAGCTGCATTGCAAGGCAAGCTTACACAATTGTACATTCAGTGTGCAGTAAATGCTTTAGCTAGCTAGATTATTTACATCCACTGTTTCACAAGACGACAGCCTGGTTAGCTGGTTTTCTCAGGAATCCCTAAAACATTAAACAACATGAATTATAAATGAATTCTCCTGTCATAACAATATCTAGCTAGCTGGCTAATGTTTGCTAGTCAGCTAACTTGTTAAATAGCGATTTCCGTAAATTAACTTAATGATAAAAAAATATGCACAAACGTTTGTCTCTACATTAACTAACATATTCCTCTCAATTGTACATGTTTTGCTTGACTTGTTATGACATTATAACTACTTACATTTCGTTCCACCGTTATGTTTTGTCAGCCATCTTCACCCAGGGACAGGTGGCTCACGTCAAATTTGTCATTGGAAGCACTCGATATGATTGGTCTTATAAAAACCTTGGGACCCAATCATCAATTTCTTTCAGCCAATCATCAGTCATTTGTGTAAGTGCTGTGCTTGTTGAATGTCCTTCCCTATAAGCGTGCTGAAAGTCTGTTGTCAATTTATTTACTGTAAAATAGCATTGTATCTGGTCAAACACCATTTTGCCTTTTTCACAAAATTTTATTGAAGGTGCTCCAAAGCTTTTTACTATCATTCTTTGTCATTTATCTTTGTTTCAAAGTGTAGTTTTTTCTTCTTTTTATTCAGTTTAGTCACATGATTTCTCAATATGCAGTACGTTTGCCAATCGGTTGAGCAGCCAGACTTACATTTACATTACATTTAAGTCATTTAGCAGACGCTCTTATCCAGAGCGACTTACAAATTGACTTATTTGCCATTCCTTTTGCCTCATCCCTCTCAACCTTACAACATTTTTCAATTCCTCATCGATCCATTTAAATGTTTTTAATCATTTTCTTAATGGGTGCATGTTCATTAGTAACTGGGATAAGCAATTTCATAAATGTGTCAAGTGCAATGTCTGTTTGCTCCTCATTACCCACCACGAACCAACAAATATTCTTTACATCAACAACATAGGAATCACTACAAACTGTATTGTATGACCTCTTATACACTACATTAAGCCCAGCCTTTGGAACTTTGGTTTCCTTAGATATGTTTACTATATTGTGATCACTACATCCGATGGATCTGGATACTGCTTTCAAGCACATTTTTGCAGCCTTAGTAAAGATGTGATCAATACATGTTGATGATTTCAAGATGGCTCAATCCAAGATGGTGTAGCAGTCAGATGTCTTTGTCTTTGTCCTGTCCTGTCCCTTGTAAATATATTTTTACATCTTTTTCTTCGCATATCTTTTAAAAATATTTTCCTGAACCTCAACTTCTAAATACTCTCCTGCTACCCGCCTCACACAATGTGGCGTGGATCTGCTTTTTTTTCGAAAGTATTTCTATTTACTTCGGATCTGGAATCCCTCAACTGAAGCTAGCCAGCTAACTACCTACCAGCTATCAGTTAGCAAACCATTGCTAGCAGTCATCAGCTAACCTTTAGCTCAGAAAGCTCTCGCCAGTTCGAACAACGTGACTCAAACCAGAGCATAACGGACCTATTTCTCTCCATATCCCCGGATTCCTACCGCAAACTCTGAACATTTTCATCTGGATCTTCGCAACTAGCTAACAGCAATCCCGGGTGACCACTCCTGGCTAGCGTTACCATCCCGGAGCAAGCACCAATTAGCCTGAAGCTAGCCCGGCCAGGGCTCCGGTGCTACCACCGAAGCCCACTCCTGGGCTACAATATCCGGACCCCTTCTACTGCCGGTACGGGGTACGGAACCCCGCCGATCCTCTACGACTGGAATACCAACATAATCTGCCCGAGGACTCCAACAGGCCCCTCAGGCGCGACGCCCACTGAAGGCCCATTCTGCTTACCTGCTAGGCCTGCTAGCTACCTAGAGCTACCTGGAATCCTACTAATTCCACGACTGGTCTATCAACGTCACCGCACGAAGAGGAAAAAACAGACTTACCCCCATTGCGACGTCCCCCAAAGGCTAACTTGCTAGCCCCGGTCTGCTAACTGCAAGCTTGCCTGCCACGGTCTGCAAACTGCTAGCTTACCTGCCCCGGTTTGCTAACTGCTAGCCCCTGCTAACTGCTTGCTTGCTAACTGCTAGCTTACCAGCCCCGGTCTGCTAACTGCTAGCTTGTTTAGCCCCGGCCTACTAACTGTTAGCTTGTTAGCATCGGCCTGCTAACTGTCTGAATCGCCGTGTACCCAGTCAGCCCAACCACTCACTTTTTATTTTATTTTTTTATTTAACCTTTATTTAACCAGGTAGGCAAATTGAGAACACGTTCTCATTTACAATTGCGACCTGGCCAAGATAAAGCAAAGCAGTTCGACACATACAACAACACATAGTTACACATGGAGTAAAAACAAACATATAGTCAATAATACAGTGAAAAAAAAATAAGTCTATATACAATGTGAGCAAGTGAGGTGAGATAAGGGAGGTGAAGGCAAACAGATATATGTATAAATAAATAAAAATATAAAAGGCCATGGAGGCGAAGTGAGTACAACACAGCAAGTAAAATAAAAACTAAAAAAACACTGGAATGGTTGGTTTGCATTGGAAGAAAGTGCAAATTAGAGACAGAAATAATGGGGTGCAAAGGAGCAAAATAAATTAATAAATAAATACAGTAGGTATTTCACTGGACCCATATGTTCACTTGGCTATGTATGCCTCTCTCTAATATCAATATTCCTCTTCCATTACTGTCCTGGTAAGTGATTACTGTCTTATTTCACTGTAGAGCCTCTATCCCTGCTCAATATGCCTTAACCAACCATGTTGTTCCACCTCCTACATATGTGATGACATCACCTGGTTTAAACGTCTCTATATCTCTCTCATCATTACTCAATGCCTAGGTTTACCTCCAATGTACTCACATCCTACCTTACCTTTGTCTGTACACTACGCCTTGAATATATGCTATCAAGCCCAGAAACCTGCTCCTTTTACTCTCTGTTCTGAACGTGCTAGACGGCCGGTTCGTATAGCATTTAGCCATACCCTTATCCTACTTCTCCTCTGTACCTCTGGTGATGTAGAGATTAATCCAGCCAGGTCCTGCAGTGCCTAGCCCCACTCCCCAGGTGCTCTCATTTGTTGACTTCTGTAACCGTAAAAGCCTTGGTTTCATGCATGTTAACATTAGAAGCCTAGTCCCTAAGTTTGTTTTACTCACTGCTTTAGCACACTCTGCCAACCCGGATGTCTTAGCCGTGTCTGAATCCCGGCTTAGGAAAACCACCAAAAACCCTGAGATCTCCATCGCTAACTATAACATTTTCCGCCAAGATAGAACTGCCAAAGGGGGCGGTGTTGCAATCTACTGCAAAGATAGCCTGCAGAGTTCTGTATTACTATCCAAGTCTGTACCCAAACAATTCGAGCTTCTACTTCTAAAAATTTACCTTTCCAGAAACAAGTCTCTCACTGTTGCCGCTTGAAATAGACCTCCCTCTACCCCCAGCTCTGCCCTCAATACCATATGTGAATTGATTGCCCCCCATCTATCTTCTGAGATCGTGCTACTAGGTGACCTAAACTGGGACATGTTTAACACCCCGGCCACCCTACAATCTAAGCTTGATGCCCTCAATCTCACACAAATTATCATTGAACCTACCAGGTACAAATCCAAATCCGTAAACACGGGCATCCTCATAGACATCATCCTAACTAACTCGCCCTCCAAATACACCTCTGCTGTTTTCAATCAAGATCTCAGCGATCACTGCCTCATTGCCTGCATCCGTAATGGGTTTGGGACCAAACGACCACACCTCATCACTGTCAAACGCTCCCTAAAACACTTCTGCGAGCAGGCCTTTCTAATCGACCTGGCCGGCGTATCCTGGAATGACATTGACCTCATTCCGTCAGTAGATGATGCCTGGCTATTCTTTAAACGTTCCTTCCTCACCATCTTAAATAAGCATGCTCCATTCAAAAAAATGTATAACTAGGAATAGATATAGTCCTTGGTTCACTCCAAACCTATCTGCCCTTGACCAGCACAAAAACATCCAGTGGCGTTCTGCATTAGCATCGAATAGCCCCCGTGATATGCAACTTTTCAGGGAAGTTAGGAACAAATATACACAGGCAGTTAGGAAAGCTAAGGCTAGCTTTTTCAAACAGAAATTTGTATCCTGTATTACTAACTCAAAAAAGTTCTGGGACACTGTAAAGTCCATGGAGAATAAGAGCACCTCCTCCCAGCTGCCCACTGCTCTGAGGCTAGGAAACACTGTCACCACCGATAAATCCACTATAATTGAGAATTTCAATAAGCAATTCTCTACGGCTGGCCATACTTTCCACCTGGCTACCCCTACCCCGGTCAACTGCCCGGCACCCTCCACAGCAACCCACCAAGCCCCCACCATTTCTCCTTCAGCCAAATCCAGATAGCTGATGTTCTAAAAGAGCTGCAAAATCTGGACCCCTACAAATCAGCCGGGCTAGACAATCTGGACCCTCTCTTTCTAAAATTATCTGCCGAAATTGTTGCAACCCCTATTACTAGCCTGTTCAACCTCTCTTTCGTATCGTCTGAGATTCCCAAAGATTGGAAAGCTGCCGCGGTCATCCCCCTCTTCAAAGGGGGTGACACTCTAGACCCAAACTGTTACAGACCTACAGTGGGGCAAAAAAGTATTGTCAGCCACCAATTGTGCAAGTTCTCCCACTTAAGTACAGGCCTCTCATCTTTTTTTCATCATAGGTACACTTCAACTATGACAGACAAAATGAGAAAAAAAAATCCAGAAAATCACATTGTAGGATTTTTAATGAATTTATTTGCAAATTATGGTGGAAAATAAGTATTTGGTCAATAACAAAAGTTTCTCAATACTTTGTTATATACCTTGCGTGGAGCCCCAGATCGAGGGAGATTATCAGTAGTCTTGTATGTCTTCGATTTCCTAATAATTGCTCCTACAGTTGAGTTCTTCAAACCAAGCTGCTTACCTATTGCATATTCAGTCTTCCCAGCCTGGTGCAGGTCTACAATTTTGTTTCTGGTGTCCTTTGACAGCTCTTTGGTCTTGGCCATAGTGGAGTTTGGAGTGTGACTGTTTGAGGTTGTGGACAGGTGTCTTTTATACTGATAACAAATTCAAACAGGTGCCATTAATACAGGTAATGAGTGGAGGACAGGGGAGCCTCTTAAAGAAGAAGTTACAGGTCTGTGAGAGACAGAAATCTTGCTTGTTTGTAGGTGACCAAATACTTATTTTCCACCATTCCACCATAAATAAATTCATTAAAGATCTGACAATGTGATTTTCTGGATTTTTTTTCTCATTTTGTCTGTCATAGATGAAGTGTACCTATGATGAAAATTACAGGCCTCTCATCTTTTTAAGTGGGAGAACTTGCACAATTGGTAGCTGACTAAATACTTTTCCCCCCGCTGTATATCTATCCTACCCTGTCTTTCTAAGGTCTTTCGAAAGCCAAGTTAACAAACAGATTACCGACCATTTCGAATCCCACTGTACCTTCTCCGCTATGCAATCTGGTTTCAAAGCCACGCTCAAGGCCCTAAACGACATCATAACCGCCATTGATAAGAGACACTACTGCGCAGCCGTATTCATCGACCTGGCCAAGGCTTTCGACTCTGTCAATCACCGCATTCTTATTGGCAGACTGGACAGCTTTGGTTTCTCAAATTATTGCCTCGCCTGGTTCACCAACTACTACTCTGATAGAGTTCAGTGTGTCAAATCGGAGGGCCTGTTGTCCGGACCTCTGGCAGTCTCTATGGGGGTGCCACAGGGTTCAATCCTTGGGCCGACTCTCTTCTCTGTATACATTAATGATGTTGCTCTTGCTGCTGGTGATTCTCTGATACACCTCTACGCAGACGACACCATTCTGTATACTTCTGGCCCCTCTTTGGACACTGTGTTAACTAACCTCCAGACGAGCTTCAATGCCATACAATTCTCCTTCCTTGGCCTCCAACTGCTCTTAAACGCAAGTAAAACTAAATGCATGCTATTCAATCGATCACTGCCCGCACCTGCTCGCCCATCCAGCATCACTACTCTGGCTCTGACTTAGAATATGTGGACAACTACAAATACCTAGGTGTCTGGTTAGAATGTAAACTCTCCTTCCAGACTCACATTAAGCAACTCCAATCCAAAATTAAATCTAGAATCGGCTTCCTATATTGCAACAAAGCATCCTTCACTCATGCTGCCAAACATACTCGCGTAAAACTGACCATCCTACCGATCCTCGACTTCGGTGATGTCATCTATAAAATAGCCTCCAACACTCTACTCAACAAACTGGATGCAGTCTATCAGTGCCATCCGTTTTGTCACCAAAGCCCAATACACTACCCACCATTGCGACCTGTACGCTCTCGTTGGTTGGCCCTCGCTTCATACTCGTTGCCAAACCCACTGGCTACAGGTTATCTACAAGTCTCTGCTAGGTAAAGCCTCGCCTTATCTCAGCTCACTGGTCACCATAGCAGCACCCACTCGTTGCACACGCTCCAGCAGGTTTATCTCACTGGTCAACCCCAAAGCCAATTCCTCCTTTGGTTGTCTTTCCTTCCAGTTCTCTGCTGCCAATGACTGGAACGAACTGCAAAAATCTCTGAAGCTGGAAACACTTATCTCCCTCACTAGCTTTAAGCACCAGCTGTCAGAGCAGCTCATAGATTACTGCACCTGTACATAGCCCATCTATAATTTAGCCCAAACAACTGCCTCTTTCCCTACTGTATTTATTTATTTATTTTTGCTCCTTTGCACCCCATTATTTCTATTTCTACTTTGTACATTCTTCCACTGCAAATCTACCATTCCAGTGTTTTACTTGCTATATTGTATTTACCTCGCCACCATGGCCTTTTTTTGCCTTTACCTCCCTTATCTCACCTCATTTGCTCACATTGTATATAGACTTATTTTTCTACTGTATTATTGACTGTATGTTTTGTTTATTCCATGTGTAACTCTGTGTTGTTGTATGTGTCAAATTGCTATGCTTTATCTTGGCCAGGTCGCAGTTGCAAATGAGAACTTGTTCTCAACTAGCCGAACCTGGTTAAATAAAGGTGAAATAAAAAATAAAAAAATTAATTCCTGTGGTGTTTTTAACTACCCTGGTAGTTTGACTGATAACCTGAACCAGGTTGCAGGCACTGGTGACAGTTTGAAGTTTTGTCTTGAGTGGGCAGCTTGATGAAGGCCAGTCAATATTTAAATCACCCAGAAAATATACCTCACTGTTGATATCACATACATTATCAAGCATTTCACAAATGCTATTCAGATACTGACTGTTGGCACTTGGTGGTCTATAGCAGCTTCCCACAAGAACAGGCTTTACGTGAGGCAGATGAACCTGTAGACATATTACTTCAACAATATTTAACATGAGATCCTCTCTAATCTTTAAAGGAATGTGGTTCTGAATATAAACAGCAACACCACCACCACTGGCATTTCTGTCATTTCTGTAAGTGTTATAACCTTGTATTGCTACCAGGGTATGTATTGTCTAAGTGAGTTTAAGAGATTGTTAGAATATGAATGTCATATGTTACTTGCAAGTTATTAATTTCATGAACCTTATTTTTTACGCTACCTCTCTTGGGTACGTGAGACGATAGCGTCCCACCTTTTCAACAGCCAGTGAAACTGCTGGGTGCCAAATTCAAATACAGAAATACCCATTATAAAAATTCAGAAAACAAAACATATTTTACATAAGTTTAAAGATGAACTTCTTGTGAATCCAACCACGGTGTCAGATTTAAAACGACGAAAGCATACCTTACGATTATTTGAGAACATAGCCCAGCAGACAAATCATTACAAACAGTAACCAGCCAAGTAGAAGAGTCACACAAGTCAGAAATAGAGAAAATGAATCCCTTACCTTTGATGGTCTTCATATGGTTGCACTCAGCAGACATTAATTTACTCAATAAATGTTCCTTTTGTTCGATAAAGTCTCTTTATATCCAAAAACCTCCGTTTTGTTCGCACGTTTTCTTCAGTAATCCACAGGCTCAAACAGTCAAAACAGGCAGACAAAAAATCCAAATTGTATCCGTACAGTTCTTAGAAACATGTCAAACGATGTTTACATTCAATCCTCAGGTTGCTAAATAATCGATAATATTTAAACCGGACAATAACGTCGTCAATATAAAAGGTAAACAAGAAAGGCACTCTCTCGGTCGCGCGCAAGAAAAAGCTCTGTGACACTTTAGGGTCCACTCATTCAGACTGCTCTTACTTCCAAATTTTTCAGAATACAAGCCTGAAACAATTTCTAAAGACTGTTGACATCTAGTGGAAGGCATAGGAACTGCAATTTGAGTCCTAAGTCAATGGATACTGTAATGGCATTGAATAGAAAACTACAAAACCAAAAAAAAAAATGACTTTCCGAATGGATTCTACTCAGGTTTTCGCCTGCCAAATCAGTTCTGTTATACTCAGACACTATTTTAACAGTTTTGGAAACTTTAGAGTGTTTTCTATCCAAATCTACCAGCATATGCATACCGTATCTTCTGGGCCCGAGAAGCAGGCAGTTAAATTTGGGCATGCCTTTCATCCAAAAGTCCGAATGCTGCACCCTACCCTAGAAAAGTTAACGTGGGCTATATTGAGCACTTTCTGGGATGCTTGCTTGTTTTCTTTCCTTTACTGGGAAGCTTAGCAGAAGTAGATATTCTCATGTTATTTATGTTAGTGTAGGGCGAGCTGCATACAGTGGACTTCCTACTAGGGCACACCGCCTCAGTGCTAACTGCATACATCTGGTTCATAGACACATGATTTCTGCATACAATAGTTGTAGAATCGGCAGAGGCATTCAGGGCAGTTAGCCTTCACACACACAGGCAAAGATTTTCAGCTGGCTGTAAGGACTGGGTGTCGGAGTGCGAAGTCAGGAGCAGGAAACAGAGGATGCAATAACAAATGTTCCTTTAATGAAACACGGAGAACTTCGGCCACCCTACTATACACACTGGGTGCTCTCCATAAACTGCCCCAGACACGGGGGGAACGAAAACAGTCCAATAACAAACTCGAACATACACAAACACGTATAGTCCGAAACAAACACCACGCTT